>NC_080603.1:25538609-25845609 GCF_027887145.1 Ammospiza caudacuta
GGTTAAATTGTGACTAAACTCTTAAAACAACGATCAGAACCTGCCTTTAGCGCACACATTTCCCTTACAGGCCCTTCTCTGTGACCATCCCCAGCCTCTGCACAATCTGCAAGGGTGAGATTTTATTCCAGGTGTTTAAGCCCTGATTTTTAATAACCACAGTGGCTGCTTCACAGAGCAAACCCAGAACCATCCAGTGGCAATGTGGGCCGGCCGGGCAGAGCTCCTGGACCTCGTTAGCTTCTCTCCCAGGAAATCTGCTGCGGGGTGTTCCCCCCGTCCTACAGATGTTCTGCAAAAGGAAATCAAATCCCCACTGCCCTCAGACCTTCATGGGCACTCTGCAAAATCCTGAGATGCTTGGGAGCCTCTCCAGGACAGGCTGGGCGTCGTGGGGACACCAAATTTATAGGAGGGGACAGATCCCAGCTATGGGTCACAGGTGGCATCACAGCTCCTGCCCTGGAGCCAAACCCAACCGTCCTGAGGGCCACAACATCCCAAAAATAAAAGTAAAAATAATCTTAAAAAAACAACAGCAACAACAAAAAAATCTGAAAAATAAAAATAATCCTAAAAAAATTAAAGGTAAAAAATATTTCAGAAACAAAAATAAAAGTAATCCTAAAAAATTTAAAATGAAAATATTTAAAGGACAAAAATAAAAATAATTTAAAAATAAAAATAGTTTAAAAATAAAAATAATCCTAGAAAAAGAAAATAAAAATATTTTAAAAAACCCAAAAATAAAAATAATTGAAAAATAAAAACAATTTTTAAAAATAAAAATAATTTCAAAATTTAAAATAATTGAAAAATAAAAATAATTGAAAAATAAAAATAATTTCAAAATAAAAATAATTTCAAAATAAAAATACTAAAAGCCCCCCCCAAAAATAATTTAAAACATAAAAATAAATTTTAAAAACCAATAATAAAAACAAAAACAAATCTTAGAATAAGAATTTAAAAAGCATCACCTGTATGCTATCACCTATTTCTACACATGGCACATAGATAGAACTCTTTAAATAGAGTTCATATTCTCCATGCAAAATAATTTATGTAAACAGAGGATATCTGTGTAAACTATCGATATTTATAGAACTATCTATAGAAATAGTTTCTGTAAATACAGAATTTCCATGTAAACTATAAAAATAGTTTCTATAAAGAGAGAAAAACTATCTAAACTATTTAGGGTGCATAAGGATATATAGATATATAAATAGAATAAACTATATATAGATTGTATAGAAAGAACTTTCTATTTATATACACTGAATTTAAGTATCTGAAAATAGAAGACCGAAGCAGGAAAGGTGGTTTATAAAAAGAATTCCCTAGTGAAGCACTTCAGTGACACAGCAGCAGCTCAGGGGTGCATGAAGTGTGAGGCTGCTGCCGTTAAATGCTGATCAAAGCAGTGTGGGCAGGCTGGAATCTGGGATTCACTGGAGCAGCACAGCTTGGTCTAATCACATCTGCAGGGTGTGAGAGTGTTCTGCAGGCACTGCACTTCCAGAAAAGCTGGATTTATACAGTTCCTGTGACGGATCTAAATGTAAAAACCCCATCATTTATGAATTTATCTGTTCAGAGATCATTCTACCCCAGATTACGAGCACTAAAGTGACCGCACCAGGTAACTGATAGAACAAGAGGACACAGTCTCAAGTTGCGTCAAGCGAGATGCAAGTTAGAATTAAGAAGGAAATATTTCACAGAAAGAGTGGTCAGATACTGGAATCATTTACCCAGTGAGGTGGTGGAGTCATCATCCCTTGAAGAATTCAAAAAAAGACTGGATGTGGCACTTGCTGCCATGATCTAGCTGAACAGTTAGAACATCGGCTGGACTTGATGATCTTATAGGTCTCTTCCAGTCTTGAACTTCTGTGATTCTGTGATTCTGTGTAATTCTGCTCAGCCTCTGGCAAATTCCTCTCTTAAAGAGCTGGGAGAACAAGTGGGGGCTGCTGTGGTGGGGACAGATGTGTGCCATGCACCCCTGCACATCTAACAGGAAAAGCTGGATTTGTCAGCAGTGATGGATCAGCCCCGTGCTGCTCCCCACATGTGCCTCTCTCACAGCTCTGGAAGAGTGGCCTTGAAACTCTGAAACCTTCAGCAGCTGGGGTCATTCCCTGCATGATGGAGTGGCTTTTTCCCAAATGATCTTCTTCCAGGTGAGGGAATAGGAGCTGCCTGTCCCTGCTCCTCCCAGCTCTCCCATATAAAGACAATTTCCCCTGCAAAAGTTCAGATACTTCAGGACAAACTCAGTCTCTCAATCCCCTTGTCTGTGACCACGATCACAGGGTTTCTTGGATGAGGGAAGAGATGAGGATCTGACTGCATGTTTCAGAAGGCTGATTTATTATTTTATGATATATATTACATTAAAACTATACTAAAAGGATAGAAGAAAGGATTTCATAAGAAGGCTGGCTAAGCTAAGAATAGAATCAAAAAGAAAAAAGAAATCAGAATGATAACAAAGGTTTATGTCTCGGCTCTCTGTCCGAGCCAGCTGACTGAGATTGGCCATTAATCAGAAACAACCACATGAGCCCAATCCCAGATGCACCTGTTGCATCCCACAGCAGCAGATAACCATTGTTTGCATTTTGTTCCTGAGGCCTCTCAGCTTCTCAGGAGGAAAAATCCTAAGGAAAGGATTTTTCAGAAAATGTGTCTGCGAAACTTGTCCATCCCCTTGTCACTCCTACCTTTAAATCCTAGAAGAATTATGCAGTGGGACAAAGGGTAGATAAGAAGGGGAGAAACAGAAAAAATAGGCATGCAAAATGGGAATTATTGTATCAAAATAAAAGGGCAGAGTCACAGACTTGGTTGGGTATTACCGCGACCTGTGGGCGCAGCTGGTGAGAGACGGTGAATCTTGTTTCTTGAATCAGAAGGCATATTTATTAAGATATTATATATAATACATTATTACTATACTAAATAGAATATAAAGAGAGGTTTGCAGAGCTGCTAGCTTAGCTAAGAATAGATAGAAAAGAATCTACAACAAAGCTGTGGCCAAGGACTCAGTCCCCTGGCTTGCACTGGTGATTGGCTCTTAATTATAAACATAGAAAATGAGCCAATCAAGGTGCCCCTGTTGCATTCCACAGCAGCTGATAATAATTGTTTACCTTCTCTTCAGGGGCCTCTGGCCTCCCGAAGACGCAGAAATCTGAAAGAAAGGATTTCTGTGGAGAAATGTCTGCGACAGTTGGGTTGGGGGGTTTGTCTCAGACACTGTCCCTGCTCCCCCAGCTCTCCCACCCTGCCTGCACCAGGCACTGGCACCATCCTATAAAGACAATTTCCCCTTGCCAAAGTTCAGACACTACAGGACAAACTCAACCTCTCAATCACTCCTACTTTTAAATCCTAGAAAAAATTTTGCAGTGGGACAAAGGATAGATGAGAAAGGAAGAAACAAATAAAATAAGCATGCAAAATGGGAATTATTGTATGAAAATAAGATGACTGGTTTGGGTTGGGAGGGACCTTAAAGCTCATCCAGTTCCTTAAAGCTCATTAAATCAAGATCTCCATAACTAAATAGAGCTGGGCTAAGTATGAGCTAAATTTCTTGGGGATATAGAAGAAATCCAGTTCCACCCCCAAGGACACCTCCCACTGTCCCAGGTGCTGCAAACCCTGTCCCACCTGCCCTTGGACATTCCAGGGATGGGACAGCCACAGCTTCCCTGAAAATCCCATTCCAGGGCCTCCCACCCTCCCAGGGAACAACTTCCTCCAAACATCCCATCTAATTAAGTTCAAAATTAACACCCAGAACTTCAGCTTTCCCTGAGCAGCTCCTTAGAGGCCTCCCCAAAGCCAGGATCTCATTGACCAGAGCAGCATTTAGCTCATGCTCAGCACTGTTAAGCCTCAGCAATTCCTTTGTCCTTGCCTGGGCAGCTCTGCGCTCATTAAATCAAGGTCTCCGTAACTAAATAGACCTGGATATGAGCTAAATTACTTGGGGAGATAGAAGAAATCCAGGAAAAAGCAGATAATTTGACCTAAATCCCACAAGGATGTATTACAGCCCTAAACATTCAGATACTTCCTCCTCCTTAAAAAAAAAAAAAAAAAAAAAAAAAAAAAAAAAAAAAAAAAAAAAAAGAAAACCACAAAATTGCACATCTAAATATGTTTATTCCACTTTTGTATGGATTTTTGTGGTGGGAGAATTCTCAGCTGTATTTAACCCAGCTTTTCCAAGGTCATGAAGCTGCCTTACAATTATTAGGTTGGAGGTGGTGTTTGTTTTTATTTAAAGTGGTTTAAACAATCAGAATAAACCTGAGTAGGGACATTGAGCATCCTCCCCAAAGCCCTGTCCTGTGTGACAGAGAGCATCCTGCTGCCATCTGGGTGCAGCAGAGAGATTGCAAGGTGAATTTGCAATATATTTTTACAGAAAACCCAGTTTAAATTGGTCCATATTGCCAATATTTCATCCGGCTCTTCCTTCCAGGGTTAAATTGGAGCCATTCCAAACGAAGCAATAAAAAGAGCCACCTTTCCCCAGGAATCAGAAATTAAGAGCCAGATGAAACAACAGACAGTGTTTTTATCAAAATGTGCATTTTCCAATCAATCTGGCAGTTGGAGAGGGGCACTGGAGGGTTCAACACTAACGAGGCTGAATGAAAGAAGGGAAAAAATCCAATTTCTGAAGGTCCCACAATATTTTGCCCACTTGCCTTATCCCCCCCTTGGAAATGAGAGCAGAATTGATGCAATTTTGCCAAACAAACACTCTCCACACTGAGCAGAAATACTTCCCTACAGAAAAGGAGGCCATGCTTGTCCCTACAATGTAATTTTAATTTCATTTCCAGTGAAATTCCAGTTGGGTGGATGTGGATGTGGCACCTGGGGACAAGATTTGTTTTGTTGGTAATTTGTCCAGCTGCTCATTGATGGTTGGATTTGGTGACCTTAAAGCTCTTTTCCAACCTGAATATTTCCATAATTTTATATTTTCATACATTGAATTGTCCTAAAATTATCCAGAACCAGAGTTAATCCTTAAGCATTAGGAAAATGTCCTAGAAATAGATGAAGAGAGAAGAAAAATAATCAGAAGAAAAATAATTCTGTAGAATAAACTCCAAACCTCCAGCAATTTCTGTGTGGGAGAACTCCTGAACAAAAATCTGTATTTATATTAGCAAGTGAGTGATATTGATAATAAGAGAAAAAAACCCCAAAACTTTTTGATATCTTTTATGAGGTTTTTAACCTGTGTGTGTTTTTTAACTCGAGTCAAAATATTATTTTAAAATATACATACAGACAAAAAAAAATCAGGCTGGAATTTAAATAAAATCTCAGCTTATGGAGCAATAATTCAGGTGAAACAGAAAAGTTTCCAGCTAAAATCAGCTGCCCTTTCCTCCAGCCAGAGCTTTCCTTGCCCACGGAGTTTCACAGCAGCCGGAGCCCTTTGAAGCTCTTCCCCCACAATTACAGATCTGAGCACTGGCCATGGCCACAGAGATCCACGGCAGCTCCTGGTGTTATTTCTGTGTCATCCCAGCCATTGTGCAGCTATTTTTAGTTCCAGATTTGTCACAGTCATTCACCTGAATTTAGGAAGAAAATGCCCTAAATGTAGTACAACCTAAATAGTGTCAAAAGCACCACTTTTTTTGAGTTGTTGGTGATCCTAAAATAACCTTTTGCAAATATGGAATGGAATTAATTTTCCCTGTTGGGAAGGCAATAAAAAAGTGGCTGAGACAAATTTGTAGGCCTTTCCCAGAAGTTCATTTTTGTATTCTAATTAAGTCTGAGGTGCTACATAATACAAAGATTTTTTAAATTTTTAGAGATTTAGAACATCAGGACTTATGCAAACTTTAAAATCAGCTCTGATGGCATTTCCTGGGACAGAAAAGACAGTAAGTTTGTGGGTTTTACTATTTAGGACCTGGTTTATACCCCAAATTATTCTGAAGTATTTGTATTTGGGAATTAGGACAGAACCCCCCCATTTCAAGGGAAATTCCCCAACAATTCAGTATCAGGTGCATTTTACACTTACTCCACATGTCCAAAGATAATGCAAATAGAAATTCAGGAGGATGCTCAGCTGAACCCTGACAAAGAGGAGCAGGAGAGGCCTTGCCATTTGATTTTCTAATCTCCTTCTCTCCCTTTCTGACAGCCAACCCAGCTCCTTTTGGTCTGATAAAGGTGCTCAAGGCTTTGTCTTTGCCAGCTCTCTCTGCCCTGACCCAATTCTTTTATCTGCAGGAGCAGCTTTCCATCACTGCTGACTTCCCTGGTCATGCACCTGCAGTTTATAGCTCAAATTTTATATTTTATACTTCTTATATCTTCTTATATTATCTATATTTTCAATTATTTTACATTTTATATATATTTTATTTTTACATTTTATATTTAGTATTATTTTATAGTTTATATTCTATTATTTTACATTTTATATATTTTATTTTTTTGTCTCTCACTAAATTCTCTCTCCTGCTGAATCCACTACTTGAGCAAGACTTGATTTTAATTCCCTGAAATCCTCCAGCTGCATTCAAACACAAGGCATGGAAAAGAGTCATAAAAATCAGGGAAAACAACCCAAATATTCCTCCTGACATCTCAGCCCCATCCTGACTGCATATAGTTCATGTCTCAAGATTTCAGCTTTATCTCTGAGCCAGGGTGGAGGCTGGAGCTTATTCCCTTGTCCATCAATCATGATTTCCACAGACAAGTTTGGACCTGGCAATTTGTGTCCTTTCAAGGGCTTGGAGCAATCATTGAACAGAAAGCTTCCATAAAAAAAAACCAAACAAAGCAAAAAAACACCCCAAAACAAATATTTCTGCAGAACAAAACAAAAGTCACGGCAAAGGTATCACCAAAACAAACCTCACTTAGAAAACATGCATTCATGGGAACCATTTAAATGGAATTTGCTGTAGCCTCTTCAAATAACAGCTTCTAAATTTGTTTCTGTGTTGGACATGGGCTGTGAGGTCTCTTGGTTCTGTTACTTTCTATAAAATAAGGGAATTATTTTAACTATTTTAATTTTAATGAACTCCAAGTTTCATTATATTAACCTCTGGGCCTCGCAGGTTTGCCCAAACAATGTCAAAAGTGAGGCACAAAATCCTTGATTTTTTCATATGCCAAGTTTTCCCATGATGCCCAATGTTATCAAAATCCTCATTTCTTATCAGTATTCCTCCTCAGATCCCTTTTGATTGTAATTACATTATTAATTATAATGAAGGTTGGTAGTGAACTACAGCAGTATCATCCTGAAGAAATCCTTCAAATTAGGCTTGAAACAAATTCCACTCTTTTTAATTACAAAGGGATTTACCAGGAGTTCAGAAACCCTTTACCTGTTTTATTTCAAACCTGATCAGAATGAGACTTAATCCTCCAAAAATTCTGCTGCAAGCTGGCATCTGCTGTGATTCTGAATGTGCTTCATCCCAGAACAAAGCCAGAGCTACAATGGAATGGCAAATGTAACAACTCTGGAATTATTTCTGATGCTTCACAATGCTTCCCAAGCCTGAGCAAAGACAAACAGATGTTTCCCCACAACTGGAATTAAATCAGCAATGTCACAATGAATATTTCGTAGCATTTTTTTTGTGCTTATTAATGATTTGTACCAAATCTCTCCATTCTGCTGTCTCTGGTTTTGCTGCTTTGGGAGATGTCTCCAGGAGGACGTTTCTTGTCCCTTTCAGGAGCAATCTCAGTGGAACTGAATTTCCTTGGTCCCTTCCAGGCCATCCATCCACTCCTGTCCATCTGTCCATCCATCCACTCCTGTCCATCTGCCCATCCATCCACTCCTGTCCATCTGTCCATCCATCCACTCCTGTCCATCTGTCCATCCATCCACTCCTGTCCATAGGCCAACCCTCCAACTTTCATTAAATGGATCCAACTGATCAATTGGCCAAGAAGAAAAATTGCCTTTTTTTTTTTTTCTCCTTTCAGGATTCATCACCTCAAACAGAAACGCTCTATTGCAGAGCCTGACATCCACTTTTGTACCAAATTCAAAGTAAAACGCTTTTTATGGGATTTCTTAGGGGATTTAAAGACACACAATGCTCCTCTGGCTGTAGCCTCCCCATCATTTGGATGTTATCTCTCCCATCCCAGTATGAAAAGACTTCCCAAGTGGATGAAGAGCAGATGGCAGATGATTCTCCCAACTGGAGATGCCTGGATTTGATTTGTCACTCACTGAACACTGGCAACAAAGCACTTCTGTGCCCCTGTGAATAACCTGTGTGCTTTAGATATTTTCTGATGTTGCTTGGCCAACAGAGTAAACAGAGTAAAAGCTTTGATCAAATAGTCATTTTTTGGGTTGTTTGGGTTTTTTTTAGTCATCAATGACTTCGTTCCTTTGCTGTTGCTGTCCCCAAAGTGTGTTTTGGTGCACAGCTCCACTGCAGCTGGGAAATCTTGGCTGGACACTGTCGCAGACACATTTTATGAAAAATCCTGTCCTTGGGATCTTTTCTCCTGAGAAGTTGAGAGGCCTCAGGAACAAAATGCAAACAATGGTTATCTGCTGCTGTGGAATGCAACAGGTGCATCTGGGATTGGGCTCATGTGGTTGTTTCTAATTAATGGCCAATCACAGTCAGCTGGCTCGGACTCTCTGTCCAAGACACAAACCTCTGTTATCATTCCTTTTCTATTCTTAGCCAGCCTTCTGATGAAATCCTTTCTTCTATTCTTTTAGAATAGTTATAATATAATATATATAATAAAACAATAAATCAGCCTTCTGAAACATGGAGTCAATATTCTTATCTCTTCCCTCATCCTGGGACCCCTGCGAACACCGTCACAGTTTCCCATTTCAAACACCTTCCTGAATTCCATTTCCCTGTTCCATTAGGAAATGTCTGAAACCAGCAGCCTGTGGGTTGAGAACCTCCTGCTGTGTTCCCTCATGATGTGGGGGTCATAAATCCTGGAATATCCTGAATTGGAATGGATCCATAAGGATCATCTATGTCCAACTCCTGGCCCTGCACAGGACAATCCCAAAAAATCCCATCCTGTGCCTGAAGGCCTTGTCCCAGCCCTTCCTGAACCCCCATTCTCAGGGCAGCACTGCCCATTTATATATCTGTTAATTTAATTTATATATCTGATAATAAATCTACCCATTATTATCTGATAACAATGCAGCGGATGCACAGTGAGATTTATCTGGAACTCTCTGTATATATCAAGATAAGAAATTCAGAAATCATCAAGACACCAGGAGCTCAACTCCCAGCCTGTGCATGGTGGAGCTCTGGTTCAATCACATATTTCCTGCCATTTCAAAGCTCCTGGGATGACAAAATTAACAATTGTTTTGTAAGTAACTTCTCAAGCAGCACAGTTTGGGGTGTTGAGGTTGGTGGCATGAGAATTATCCTTTTCCCCCCCAGATTGTTCTACTCTTCCCAGCTTAGCACAAAGATTCATTGTCACAAGTGCTCGACGCTGAGCAAAAACTTTGCAAATCCTTGACACAGCATTAATCACTTCTGCAGGCTTTTCTGCTATCAGAGCAGATGTCTAAAGCACAGAATCCATGCAGGGAGCCCTCAGAAGTTTGTATTGTTTCCACCGCCTGAGGGGCAGATATTTAAATTTTCTTAATGTTGAGCCAACTCCATTCTTATCACAGTCACACAAAACCACCACATCATTCAATAGACGTTGTCTGATCTAATTAATTCCATAAAAAGGCAGATTCTATTAGGAAAAAAAAAAAAAATCTAGCCTTAATAGATGTCCAAATGGCTACAAACCACATTAGGCTTAAGGAATCTGATCCCATCTGCGATGGGAGGTGTGTGGAATAATACAGCCTGGATGCAAAGCATATTGAACAGAACAAAACCCAGCCCAGAACAGATTTACAGCCTCTAATCCACACAAAAATCTGCTAAAATAGATCAGCTCTATCACATAACACCACTTTCATCTGGTGGCCAGGAGCCCTGCATCACTTGGGCTCATTTAGCAGATCAGCCCCGTTCTGTTCCTGATTTCATGCAGGGATGATTAAGGATGAAAAATATCACAGGCACTTGGCAACAGCAAGAAATAAATAAATAAAAAAGCTTTGCTCCCTTTGGCTTTACCTATTTGCTCCAGAATTTAAAAACCAACAGGATTGAATTAGTCATGGACAATAATTGTTTTCTTGGGGAAAGAGAAAAAGGGAAAAAAATCCTCTGTGAGAGCTTTGGGGGTTTAGATTTTAGAAGTATTCCAAGACAGGAAAGTAAATTAAGCTTTAAGAGGCTGTGAGGGACCCACTGTCAGGAGATGTCACATCCACACTAAAATTACTTTCTGTTGAGACTTTTTTATTTTTGAGAATGGTCCAAAGCTGCAAGTGGAGCAACGGGGAGAAGAAGTGCATTAATCAAACAGGATTTGGCACAATTACCTAAGCCACTTAAGGTATTTTTTATATATTCTATTGCAGCCAAAGCACCAGAGATCCTCATCAGATGGAGTAAACAGCTGCTGGGCTGAGGATTATGGACTGCATTTTCTAAATTTACCGAGCTCACACACCAGTGTGAGTCACCAAGGCTTGACTTTGAGCTGAAACCAAAGCCTCACCTGCCCCCAGAAATGAACCCTGAGCCCCCCATGTGAATGGAGCTGCACAAGGAGCTCCTGCCAAACCCCACAGCAGAGAGAGGCTGGGCAGGGAGGCAAAAACACACACAGAAACAGGTTTTTTTCTGCAATCTGTGAGTTAATAAACAGCAGAGGGAGTTTATTCTGGATATTTGGAGCTGGATGTGCTGGCTGGATGTGTCCAGGTGTGAGCCAAGGAGGCTGAGAGGGGCTGAGCATCTAAATCTGCCTGGGAGGAGGCTGGAGCTGAGTGGGGTCAGACTCTTGAACAAGGGACAGGAGGAGAGGAAATGGCCTCAGGGGAAGTTTAGTTTGGGTATCTGGAAAAATCTATTCAGCAGAATGGTTGGGACAGGGCAGTGGTGGAGGGAAATGTGACAGTGGTCACAGGGGTCCAAGGATGGGGGAAGAGATGAGGATCTGACTCCACATTTCACAAGGCTGATTTAATATTTTATGATATATATTATATTATAACTATACTAAAAGAATAGAAGAAAGGATTTCATCAGAAGGCTGTCTAAGAATAGAAAGGAATGAATGATAATAAAATCTTGTGACTGACCAGAGTCCAAGCCAGCTGACTGTGATTGGCCATTAATCAGAAACAACCACATGAGCCCAATCCCAGATGCACCTGTTGCATCCCACAGCAGCAGATAACCATTGTTTGCATTTTGTTCCTGAGGCCTCCCAGCTTCTCAGGAGGAAAAATCCCAAGGAAAGGATTTTTCAGAAATATCATGGCTACAGGGAAATCCCTGGAGGGATCTCAGAGCTGTGTGGATGTGGCACCTGGGGACAGGGGGCAGGGATAGGGATGGCTGGACTCAATCTTAAAAGGCTTTTCCAACCTAAATTACCCCTTATTTATTACTTATTACCCCTAAATTACCCCAAATCTACCCCTTAGGATAATGGGGTGGATTTGCTGTATTACAGCACCTTGGATTCACCCCCAGCTCCCACTACAAACCCTCCCAGTTTCAGGCTCTGGTGTCACCCAGCCCTGATGCCAAGGTGGAATAATGAAATATTCATCCCAGGCCCATTGTATCACACGTTTCCAGTGTGAAACAAACTGCAATATTTACAATAGCTTTCAAATCTGGATTTCTGGAATCCTTCTGTCTCACTCTTTAATCAGAACATTTCAGAGAGGAGAAAATCAGAAGCCTCTAAGGTCTCATGCCTGTGTAGTTTCATTTATTTAAAAATTAATCATAGACTGAAGGAAAGAACAGTAGTCCATTCCCACAAGAACTGACTTCAATTCTGCTGCTTTAAAATTACTTTGTTGCAATCTTTCCTTTTAATAAAATATTCACAGTGATTTAAGTGTGACTGATGGCAGTGAGAGAGATTTATTGTTATTATTATTATTTCTCTGTTATCAAATTAAAGGCAATTTTGAGAGAGAAAAGTTCTTATTCAGCTGTGCTACTGCAAGTTTCTTGTGTTTATTTAGAAAACACAAGTTGTAAACTCTGTAACCAGAGTATTTTAATTTATTTAATATATATTCTCTCTGAACTATGAATAACAAATCCTGCAAACAGCAAAGACAAGAATTCACTGAACAAAAAACCATTTTTCAACAGCTTTTGTGCACAGGAACATTGGTTCTGATGGAAACCTTTCAGAGATGACTTCCATAAAAACAGAAGTCCTGCTATGTGCAGAGTTCTTGTGTTTGGGAGCATCATCCAAACACAAAATCATTAAGGATTCACATCCTTCCCCCTGAATTTGTGCTCTGAGAACTGCAGTGCACAAAAATATCTCCTCTGGATGTATTTTGGGTAGGGTGGAAGGATGTGCTGCTTTTCCCCCGACCAGTTTGCAATTTTTTAAGCCGTCCTAGAGAATACAAACAGCAAGAAATCCTAAAATCACATCAGCTTTGCCAAGGAAAAATAAAAATAAATAATAAATAAAGGGTTTCAAATGTCCCCTCCCAGGTCCTGAAGTTACAGAGACTCACTGAAATCTTTGGTGCCTTAAAACTCTTTCTCCTTTTCACGACTGTGAGGAAAAACTGGGAAGCACGTGTTGAAATACAGCTGCAGAGACATTGTCTGGACCCTTAAAAACAGGAAAAGTCTCAGAATTATAAATATAAGCCAAGTTCTTATAGTCTGACCTACCTAAAGCTTCACTTGGAGGATGGCAGGGTACAAGTGGAAGCAAGATGAAGTTTTCCAGGAGAGATTGAGGAGCAGCAGCTGATCCCTGCTTTATCCCAAGGAGGAAGAGGAAAGGTCAGGACAAACCCTGGGGTAGCTCCAGAAGGGCCTCACTCAGCTCCAGACAGCAAAAATCTGCTTAAAATTGGAAATATTTGTGGTTTTAAGCAGTAACATCTCATAATACCTTATAAATTTTTACATCCAAAATTTTCCTTTATTTTTCCCAAAGGAACAATGAGACCCCAGCCCATCATTTTGATAAAAATTCACCCCCAGCAGCTTCTCTGAAATTCACACACATGGTCATAAATAGGGCAAATTTACCCTCAATATCTTCTGATGGCCTTGCAGTGCAAGCTAGAGATTGCTGAAGCTGCTTTAAATTATAACAATTATGTAATTAAAGGTGGGAATTAATAGCTCTTAACTGCACTTAAAAGCAGAAGAGCTGAAATCAGAATTTTCTGGAACATTTCTTCCACAGATGCCAAGTGTGCTACATTTCATGGATTTATTTTTCCATAGGCTCACTCAGCTCCAGACAGCAAAAATCTGCTTAAAATTGGAAATATTTGTGATTTTAAGAAGGAACATCTCATAATACCTTATAAATTTTTACATCCAGAATTTCCCCTTTTTTTCCAAAGGAGCAACGAGACCCCAGTCCAACATTTTGATAAAAATTCACCCCCAGCAGCTTCTTCTGAACTTCACACACATGTAGTCATAAATAGGGCAAACTTACCCTCAATATCTTCAGATGGCCTTGCAGTGCAAGCTGGAGGTTGCTGAAAGCTGCTTTAAATTATAACAATTATGTAATTAAAGATGGGAATTAATAGCTCTTAATTGCACTTAAAACCAGAAGAGCTGAAATCAGAATTTTTTCCACAGATGCCAAGTGTGTTACAGTTCATGGGTTTATTTTTCCATAGTCAAAATGTTGGATCAGGAGCAGTAAATTATGAGGTTTTCCAAAGAACCTGAAATTCTCTGTGCTCCCTAAATAAAGGTGGGCAACAGCCATTGACCAATTGGCTTGAATAACGGGTAAAATAAAAATAATTATATATTTTTAGAAAATTATATTTTTTAGAAATGCTCCATGTCTCAAATGTGCCCAGAATCAGAAGTCAGCAGCCCCAAAATGAGCACTAAAAATTCTTTCCCCACCTAACAGACAATTCAAATATAAACCATGCACATGATGAGCTCTCAGTGTGGAGTGAAAGGAATTTCCAGAGACATCTACTGAAGAATAATTTGAAGAACACTTTCTTGTGCGAGCAACACGCTGTTGGAAGGAATTATTTATGCAAGGCAGGATGTGAGACTGACATATTATTATTAAACAAAAAGTTGCCGTCAAAATAAATGTATTAAAGCCTCTTGAAATGCAAGAACAGCACGCACAGATCAGATGGGCCCATAAAACCCATTTATAAATCAGCAGCCAGAGGTGAGGGGGGAATTCTACATTGTTCTGACAAATTGGGATCAATCCCTGGACGTGCAATGGGTTAGCAGAGGTGGAACCTGCAGGATAAAGAGTTTCTCTTTATCTTCCCACATTGTGGAGAAATGAATTAGGCATTGATAAGAACAAATAAATTCACATTGCATCTCTTTCAAGAGTGGAGTGAATGCTGCTCCTTCCTCAGATGTCAATTTTTAGACAAAATGTTCAATTATACTCTGGAAAGAATTGTAAGGCAGAGCTTGAGGTGACCTTACCCTTCCTGATCTATTGAACTGGGTAAGAAAAAAAGCATTTAAGCAATGTACAATTGCATTAGGAGGAGGTGGGGGTAACTAAAATCCACAAGGGGCAAGTGGCTCATACACAGCTGCAAATAATTCCAAACAGACCCTTCAATGCCTGGAAATGAGCAGCAATCCGTGATTTCTGCTGAGGGAGACATCATTTACCATCACCCATGAGTGACTTTGGGGCTATTTGAACCCAAACTACAATTAACTTACACGGGGCTTCAAGTGACTCATTGTTTTTAATTCATTTCATTTTGTCAGAAAGGCTGGGACATGGCTTTAAGCAGTTTTTTCTGTCCTCTTATATGAAATATCCCTTCCCTTTCCCTTCCCTTTCCCTTCCCTTTCCCTTTCCTTTCCCTTCCTTTTCCTTTCCTTTCCTTTCCTTTCCTTTCCTTTCCTTTCCTTTCCCTTTCCTTTCCCTTTCCTTTCCCTTTCCTTTCCTTTCCTTTCCTTTCCTTTCCTTTCCTTTCCTTTCCTTTCCTTTCCTTTCCTTTCCTTTCCTTTCCTTTCCTTTCCTTTCCTTTCCTTTCCTTTCCTTTCCTTTCCTTTCCTTTCCTTTCCTTTCCTTTCCTTTCCTTTCCTTTCCTTTTCCCTTTCCTTTCCTTTCCTTTCCTGCTTTCTTTCTGTCTGCCTTTGCAGATTGTGGGTAGATCCAGGGAGCTTTGAACCCTAATATTAAATGTTAATAATAATCCTAATAATAAATGAATAAAATGTTGCACCTCTAAATTGAAATCCTATTTATACAGGAAAATATAAACAGCTGTGAGGCTGGATTAGGTGTATTTTAAGGTGACTGTAGGTCAAACTCATGTCAGAAATGAGAAGATGGATTGGATTTTAGATGGGATTTGGGAAGGAATTGTTCCCTGGAGGATGGAGGGAGCTGGGATGGAATTCCCTGGATCCCTGGCAGTGCCCAAGGCTCCAAGGTTGGACATTGGGGCTGGAGCACCCTGGGACAGCGGGAGGTGTCCTTGCCATGGCAGGGGTGGGGCTGGGTGATCCTTCATGTCCCTTCCAACCCAAACCATCCTGCGATCCTATGAAAATTCTGCTTGTACTCCATTTGTTTAAGTTTAGGTCCTATTTTGATGTTTTTCCCAGTTATTTCTGCATAGGAAGGCTGAAGTTTTCAACCAAATCACGGTTAAAATAACAAATGACTGCCTCTTGAAATACTCCCAACTTCAGAGGAAAACACAGAGGAAGGGGGAAGAGGCTCTGGGGGCATTTTGCATTTCAGTGAAATCCCCACCACCCTTCTCTCTGCCTGTTGAACAGGATCCTCTCTGCCCTTCCCATCCCCAGGGCTCCCCGCCCACAGGACCCAGAGCCACAGTTTGGGTTTCCAGCAAAGCCAGACTCAGCAGCCTGAGTGATTCCATCTCTGAGCAGCACAGAAAAGAGCAGCTATGTCTGCATTTATTTTTGTTTGCTCGTCCCACCATCTCTTCATTCCAGACTTGTCACCACAACTTGTCACTTCCTTCCTGTCAGTTCCTTGGGACACGACGAGTGACACATGGTAAATGATGGGAAACCCAGACACAAACATCCTCCAGCAGCAGAGTATTCAAATTTCTGGAGCTCTCAAGATCTGAGTTTTTTTTTTGTTTTTTTTTTTTTGAGTTAAAGGTCGATTCTGAACTTAAAGATACATCCCAGTTGTATGAATATGATCTTTAAAAATACAAAAACATGATTTCATGAGCATAAACCTACATGCAGGAATGGCTAAAACTGACCACTGTTTAATCTGGCCTTGTTTATAAAATACATTTGTGAAAAGATGTGGCAAAAAAAACTCCTTAACAACAAATTACTCAAGAAACTTTAGCTAATTGTTACTTTTGATGATGTGAGTGTTAATGACAGGTTTTATAGATGTGAATGGTGCAAGGAACAAGCAGGGCTGTGCTCACCATGCTCATGGAAATACAGACAAGTAATAAATAAAAATAGAACCTTCTGCTAATGGAGAAATGCTCACTGTCCCATTTCCCCAGGAAAGGAAATTTCCAAATAAACACCCCCAGAACATCAACATCTACCAACCATCATCCTTGTTGCACTCCTTACTCTGCAAATGCAAATCAGAGTGTTTAATTATAAATATTTAGCCTATCAGACTGTTGCTCAATTAAATATTTGAAAAAAAATTAAATATTCAAAAATTAAAGCTGAACTTGTTGTTTTATTCCCTTCCTACTGCATGACAAAAGGCACTTTATAATTACACCACAACTGTAATTTCTCTGTGCTTTCCCAGCACACCATTAGGAATTTATCCATGGATATTACCGCACCTGAGTGGGTGCAGCTGGTGAGAGAGAGACGGTGAATCTTGTTTCTTGAATCAGGCTTGATTTATTAATATATGATATATAATACATTATAGTTATACTAAAAAGAATAAGGAGAGGTTTGCAGAGCAGCTAAGCTAGCTAGGAATAGATAGAAAAGAATCTATAACAAAGTTGTGTCCAGGGACTCAGTCCCCTGGCTTGCACTGATGATTGGCCCTTAATTATAAATGTAGAAAATGAGCCAATCAAGGTGAATCCTATTGCATTCCACAGCAGCTGATAACAATTGTTTACCTTCCCTTCTGAGGCCTCTGCCTTCCAGAAGACACAGAAATCTGAAAGAAAGGATTTCTGTGGAGAAATGTCTGCGACACATGGATATGACACAAGGAATTTATTAGAAAAAAAAGAAAAAAAAAAGAAAAATCAAATCAAACTCTACCAGATTTACTCCCACAAAAAAGAGGATTCCTCAGAGAGGTGGAAAGAAAAAACAAACAACAAATATTTCAAGCGCCTGCTTCTCAACTTTCCCATCTTTTTTGTATGGGATACACAACACAAGGAAAATACAGGGAGGAGCAGGGCAGAAATTGAGATTATTTCCCTGTTCACGTTGAATAAGTGCTCCAAAATGAGCTCATGAGAGGCTCTGAATTGTGCATGAAATGATCAAAGTTCTCTTGCCCACTGAGCTGATGTGCCAAGCAAAGGACCAGGGTTAATCTCTCTGGCAAGGGCCCATTTCCACTCCCTGAGATTCCCATTCCAGAGACAGCTCTGCAGGGATGGAAAACATCTAAACCCTTTGAAAACAGCTAAAAGCAAAGTCTCCTTACCTTGCTGAGTGCTCTGCTAATCCTTTACCACAGTGAAATCTTTAGAAGCCAAATTAGAAATTAGCAGAACACAGCAATTTGTTGTTTTATTATCAAAAAGTAATGGCAAGATATTAAAAAAAAAAAATCAAATTTGAGAGAGCTCTTTTCTGTGTCTGACTTGCCAATTTTGCAAAACTGTAATTTCTCTTATGGAAAATCTATTTATTGTGAAAATGCTACTGTATGTATTGGCTGCTTTTCCAGGAATTATGTCCAGATTTTTGCCTAAAATGCTGTCATTTTGCAGAAGCAACATTGTCTAGTGATGAACCAAACCCGGTGAAACCTCTTCCTCCCCATCCTTTAACACCTGAGTGCTTTAATAAGTTAATTATTACAGTCAATTATTTAAAGCAATGATGTATCACAGTCCTACAGAGACACTTTTCACCTAAACCCAATGATTTTAAAACTTCTAAATATGTAGATGAACAATCTGACCCACAAAATCCCCACACTGCCCATAAATATATGAACTGTTGAGGCACTGGAATTTTCTTTCTGAGCCCTTGTCTTTATTTCAGGGTTGCTTTTCTCTGCAGAAGAGGAAAGTTCCCTTGGAGGAGCTCTCTCTCCTGGGGGTGCTCTGAATGAATGACTTGGCTCCTCTCTGAGTGCCTGCACTGTTCTGAGCAATGGAGATGTATTGGGGTGGTTACCAGCAGTTCCTTTTTTTGCAGTTTCTGAAATGAAGCTTCTCATGTTTCAGG
Organism: Ammospiza caudacuta; assembly: GCF_027887145.1. Taxonomy (NCBI): domain Eukaryota; kingdom Metazoa; phylum Chordata; class Aves; order Passeriformes; family Passerellidae; genus Ammospiza; species Ammospiza caudacuta. The sequence continues at coordinate 25,557,170 of NC_080603.1, forward strand.
GAATAATTGATTTTTTCTTAAATAGCTTTCCTGTAGCTGTACCACTAGTTTCATTCTGGCTTTTTTTTTTCCCTTTGGTTCCTTTTTTCATCCTCTCAGATGCTTAATTATCTTTTGTAATAGTACACAAAATCAAATTACCCAGCTGCTAGAGAGGTGGTTTCCTGGTATCCATCAGCAAAAGAAAAGAGAATGTTTTCATAGTTTTGTCACAGACACTCCAGTCATCTTTGTTTTTCTCCATTATCTTATTATTAAAATTGTCCTTTCAAAAGAGTGCAAAATCCTAGATTTATACAACATAAAATATTAGTTTTATCAGGATTAAAACTTTGTCTGCATTACCTCCCTTTGTGACCAGGTCCTTCCAGGCCTCAGTGCTGTAATGTAGATTAATATAAATAATATTATTTCTATTCTTCTGAAGCACAGAAGGCTTCGGAGCGACTTGATAAAACCTCCAGACATCAAACCCATAATTTTGTGTCTTCACTTGAAATCCTCAGGCTGATGTTGCTGGATGTTGCTGTACACACCAATGAGCTTTTAGTCTCTAATATACATTTAATATCAACGCAAATAATGCATCACAGCACTCAGCACCTCCCAGAGCTCTTCCCTTTCAACAAAAAGCTGCAAAAACCCCCAAACAGAACTTTAAAGCAACACATACCTTGTTTCTGCAGGTGTTTTGAGCAGGACACAGGAGTGGTTGTAGAAACCTTCCCACCCTCCTCTCTGCTGGTTCTTCTCTCTCCCAGGGAGGGATTTCATCAGCATCATCTGCTGGGGAATGAGCACTGGTTTAAAACGGGACAAATTGTGCAGGGATGGATGTCACCAGCAGGGTTACAGTGTGGTGCTGTTCTAGAGGGAGCCACTCTAGAGGAAATTGGGGTTCACAATAATTATGGAGCCATTAATTCCCCATTCCATTGGGAAAGAACTCCAAGGCCACCCTGAACATCCCCAGTGCCACATCCTCGTGGCTCTGAGACCCCTCCAGGGCTGGTGACCCCACCACTGCCCTGGGCAGCTGTGCCAGTGCCCAGCATTCATTTCCATGAAGAATTTTCCCCGATATCCAGTCTGAACCTCCCCTGCTCCAGGTTTTCATTCCCCCACACCTGGATAACAAACACACAGGGAAATCTCACCACAGTGCTTTAAAACACAGCCCTGGGGCTGAGCCAAATCCCAAACATGAGGGTGCAGATTGACACAGCCATGCCCCAAACTCTCCAAATGAAAGCACAGCTGATGACTGAAATCCCCCTGGTCTACCAGAGGCAGATTTTGGGTAATATTCCTGACATCACTCCTATTGTTTCCCCCTATAATGCACTGACCTAGATCTGTTGGTGTAATTTTTCAGCTCCTAATACTGCTAATATTGCTTTTAGACAGTGGATTCGGGGCCCTTTGGAGATGAGTTCTTCAAAGCTGGAGCTTAATCCATTCTTTATTAGCTTCTGTAAAGTGATTACTTCTCCAGGGCTGCATGGAAGCACTTAAAGGAAATGAGCATCCTGCTCCCAAACATCTCTGCCCCACTTCCGAGGCGTTTACTGGAATTTTAACACTTTGGCCTTGACTGATGGGCGCATAAACCAAGAGGAGACACGAGCAGAGAGGTTTCCCATGGTGAATGTGTTGACTCTGTGACATTTTTCCAGCGCAGTCCCGGGATGTGACAGGTGCTCAGGGACTGATGGCCCGTGACGGGCGAGCTGGAGGTCACTGCAGCTGCTCAGATGTCGTTTTATTGTTTGTTCCAAATGAAAAATCACTCCCTGCATGGTGCAAGGAGGGGCTGGGGAGGAGCCACACCCCAGTTTGCCTCCCAGTGCTCCTTCCACAGGGAAAAAAAAAGAGGGAGATCCAAATATATCAGGCTGCAGTTAATGGGGAATTGTTCCTGTGTCCACATTAATTGATTCTGTTAATTCCATGAAAACTGTGCTTACTAACACATCGCAGTTTGCCTCCCAGTGCTCCTTCCACAGGGAAAAAAAAAGGGGGAAATCCAAATTTATCAGACTGGAATTCATTGAGATTTTTTTTTTTTTGTATGTCCACATGAATTGATTCTGCTAATTCCATGAAAACTGTGCTTATTAACAAGCAAGGAGGGGCTGGGGAAAAGCCACACCCCAGTTTGCCTCCCAGTGCTCCTTCCACAGGGAAAAAAAAGAGGGAGATCCAAATATATCAGGCTGCAGTTAATGGGGAATTGTTCCAGTGTCCACATTAATTGATTCTGTTAATTCCATGAAAACTGTGCTTACTAACAAGCAAGGAGGGGCTGGGGAGGAGCCACATCGCAGTTTGCCTCCCAATGCTCCTTCCACAGGGAAAAAAAAAAAAAAGAGGGAAGTCCAAATTTATCAGGCTGCAATTCATTGGGATTTTTTTTTTTTTTGTATGTCCACATGAATTGATTCTGTTAATTCCATGAAAACTGTGCTTATTAACAAGCAAGGAGGGGCTGGGGTGGAGCCACATCCCAGTTTGCCTCCCAATGCTCCTTCCACATAGGAAAAAAGAGGGAAATCCAGATATATCAGGCTGCAGTTAATGGGGAATTGTTCCAGTGTCCACATGAATTGATTCTGCTAATTCCATGAAAACTGTGCTTATTAACATCATGGTGGTTTCAAGAAATATTTCTCTGAATAGCTACAGGAAACAAGAACTCTCTGTTGTCATGGAGAAGTGGCTGCTCCCAGGGCAGAGCCTGGCTGCCAACCTGACCACAGCTCTGTCATTTCACCAGATCCAGAATAATCAAGCAAACAGGTAAAAAAAAAAAAAAAAAGGAAAAATTCTAATTAATTTCAAAGCCAAAAAATGCGAATAAAACAATTAAATAACTCCTGGATGTTACATGTTATAAATATCTGTGTATCAGTCCAAAGCAATGGGAAATAATGGAATTATTTGGGTTGGAAGGGACCTTAAAAACCATCCAGGGACACGTCCCACTGTCCCAGGTGCTCCCAGCCCTGTCCCACCTGGTCCTGGACAATTCCAGAGATCCAGGGGCAGCCACAGCTTCCCTGGGAATTGTGCCAGGGCCTCAGAACAGCAGAAAACTGAGATTTATAAAAACAGTTTTAAAGCTGGACAAACTTTTGAACCTATTTATCAAAGTTTTTTGTATTTCTGATCCCAAGGTGAGACAATAATAAACAGATAAAAAGTTAATTGCCTTCCCAAGCCTTTTAAAGGAAAAAACCCCAAAATTATAGAGAATTTTTAAAGGAAAAGTTGGCATTGGGCAACCACTCTTGCAAAACCTTTCTAATGAATCATTCCAGCCTCCCATTCTTCACAGGAATGGGGAATATCCATGTGCAGAGCCAAGACATTCATTTTAATAACAGAAAATACCACATGCACAGGAATGCAGGGAGCTGGGTCTCTAAATCCTTTTATTTTAGGATAAAAACAGGGGACAAACCTGCTGGGGAGCTGACAACAGCTTTGTGGGGACAGGGATGTGGGCAGGGGGGCAGGGGCTAAATAATTTAAAAATTTAAAAATTAATTTGTTTAAAATTGTTATTTAAAAATTTAAAAGTTATTGAAAAACTAAATTTTTTTCCTTTAAAATTCAACATTTTAACAATTATTTAAAAATTAAAGAATTAAAAAATCTCTCTGGTATTTTTTTCTTTCAATTTCAAAGATATTGAAAGAAAAAAATCCCAGAGGAAACTTGCCCAGTTCAGCAAACTCTCTGCTCTTGCCCTCTGTGGCTCCAGTTTTGGTTGGCTCTGACTCTAAAATAATAATTTTAATCCCACACAGAAGTACAGTCTAATCTGGCAATTACAAAACATAATCCAAACATTTTCCATTTCCAGTTTGATCAGAAATAATTTAAAGTTCTGTTAGAAATTCATTTCACTTCCAAAGGCCTCTGTTTGGGGCAGCATCACATTTATCCCTAAAATGTCACATTCCCTCTCTGTATCTTCTACCGAGTACAACAAAACAACACCAAGGAGAAGGAAATCCTAATTGAAAACCCAGCATTGTTGGCAATTTTTATGAAATTACTCTATTTCGGCAGCAAAGCTAAATAACACATTATTTAATTTTAAATAACCCACTTTATTTTGGAGTAATTTGGGGTAGTTTTACCAGCAGGGACAACACCCCATTCCCTAGGACAGAGCCTGAATGATGGCACCAAGGAGGAAAAGAAGGATTTTGCTGCTGCTGAGTCCCTCAGGAGGGATGGGGAGCTTCCATCTCAATTAAACCACATTCCCACCTCCTCCTGCCTCACCAGGGAGTCACAGAGGAAAACTGGGAACCTTTCCCCGCCAGACACTGAGGGACAGCAGTGATGGATGGGCTGGGCGAGCCCTGGGTTTATTTCCTTTGGAAGGGAGCAGCACTTGTCCCTGCTCCAGCTTTCTCTCTCTCTCTCTCTCTCCAAAACATTTTGTTCCTCACCAAAGCCCTTGGGGGACTGGAGGCAACATCCATCAAAGCCTGACAATCCCACAACACCCAAACCTGGTCAAAATTGATGGAGAAGAGCAGCTTTTGTCTGTGCTACGGTGACAATCGCCTTCACCCCAGAGCTGTGTGGGCTCTGAGTGCTCCTGAGCATCCCCTTGGGGCGAAATCTGAATATTGGAAACCTCAACAACTCCACACCCCTGCCAGAAGATGAGCTTGGCTCCACTGAGAGCTTCCATGCTGGGAGCAAATCTGGTGGAAATAAAACAAGCTCTAAGCAGAGGAGACTTTGTGCTAACAGCAACTTCTTCATCTAAAAATAAAGTAAAAATCAGTGATATTTAGCCAGGGCTTGCCAGGCTGTGCCTGCACGTTGCTTTCCATCTCTCCCAGCTGGATGTGGCTTTTCTGGTGCATTGTGTCAATCCCAACCCCACAAAAGCACACCTCACACAGGATCTAAAACTTCCTTACAGAAACGGTGACTTCTCTGAGCCCTGCCACAAATTCTGTGCCACCAGAAAAAGGCAAAGTGCTCACAACATGAGGCAGTGCATGCAAGCATCTATTACCTGATTAACAAATGCATGGGTGTTCTATTAATATCTACTAATATCTATTAACAGCTATGAATATCGACTAATATCATCTATTGATATCTACAAATATCATCTATTGATATCTACAAATATCATCTATTGATATCTACTAATATCATCTATTGATATCTACTAATACCATCTATGAATATCTACTAATGTAATCTATGAATATCTATGATATCTATGATATCTATGTAGATCAGCTAATATCTGCTAATATCTCCTAATAGCATCTATTGATATCTGCTAATAGTATCTATTGATATCTGCTAATATCTGCTAATATAATCTATGAATATCTACTAATATATATTGATATCTACTAATATCTATTAATATCTACTAGAATCTATTAATATCTATTAATATCTACTTTTGACAACAAAGTTAAGCCTAAAGAACATTTTAGATGTGTTTGGTTCACGAGGCTGAAGCCCCTCCCATGCCACGTCATAAACCCCAAAGTGCAATTTTTATTGAAAGTATCAGCCCTGTAACAAAACCTAAAACCCATAGGCAGCAAATATCCATGCACAGCAAATCCAACCCCATGTGTGGAACAGGCTGAGCCAGAAAATGGGGGCTTTTATAGGATCAGAGTGCTCTAAATGAGACAACACGCTGATGAAAAGAGATGGCGTTTTCCCTGAAGTATTCCTATTCAATTTAAAATGGATTAGAGAGCACTCTGGGTGTAAGTGCTGTGCTTTGGGTGGCAATGATATTTCAGCTTTGTATACAAAATATTCCATCCCATCTCCTCGTGTTTGTAAAGGCTCCAGAGCAGCCTCTGCCACCCACGCTGCTATTAAAGCTGCTTCTCCTGATACATTAAACAGTGGAAATGTTCTTTTGGGATAATCCTCCGTGTGCTCTTTGCCCCTTCAAAGTGCAGACAGAACCAGAGACAGAGGAGAGCTCCAGGAAACACAAAGGATGTGGCTGAAATGGGTGTCTACCAAAAATTAGAGCAAGAATTGTGCTTAACAACTTATTTGGCATCTCAACAAAGCCAAACTCCTCTTGCATGGATTCTTGATAATTTGTGAGGCTGTAATTTTGTTTTCCTTCACATAATCACGTGTATCCACATATCCAGCCATTTCTTACTCAAAAAAAGTTTTTGATTGAACATGAAGAAAAGAGATACCCCAATGGGCATCCCAATGGAGATCCCAATGGGCATCCCAATGGAGATCCCAATGGACATCCCAATGGGCATCCCAATGGAGATCCCAATGGACATCCCAATGGGCATCCCAATGGAGATCCCGATGGGCATCCCAATGGAGATCCCAATGGGCATCCCAATGGAGATCCCAATGGAGATCCCAATGGGCATCCCAATGGAGATCCCAATGGAGATCCCAATGGAGATCCCAATGGAGATCCCAATGGAGATCCCAATGGAGATCCCAATGGAGATCCCAATGGGCATCCCAATGGGCATCCCAATGGAGATCCAGATTTCCTCAGTCCCCAACTGAGATTCTGTCCCAAGAAAATCTTGTCAACCCTCCCAAAGAGAGCTGTGCTGGCTTTGCCACCTAATGCATATAAACCTTAATTAATAGAATCCTGGAATGGTTTGGGTTGGAAGGGACCTTAAAGCTCATCCTGTTCCACCCCTGCCATGGCAGGGACACCTTCCCTTGTCCCAGGTCACTCCAAGCCCTGTCCAGCCTGGCCTTGGACAATTCCAGGGATAGGGCAGCTACAGCTGCTCTGGGAATTCTATTCCAGGGCCTCACCAACCTCACAGAGAACAAGTCCTTCCCAAATTCATTATCTTTTTCATCACCCTATTAATTAAAAAAATGTAGAAACTGAGCTGAAACCAAGTTTTGGTTCATCACCCGTGAATCTTGATTTATGTTTACTGACTATTAGAAAGCACCATCTCCTCAGCAGGTCTCCATTAAATAAAACCAAATTCCTGATACTTCATTACACTCTAACTGTCAAAAAAAAAAAAAGTTTAAAATAGCAACTCAGGAAGATAAATGGAAAACTAAATGATATGCTGAAAATAGGACAGTGAGGTTTAGTTTTATTTTAAATTATCAAACTGGGATTGAGAAGATGGAGTGCACATATTTTAATGGTTTTTGACTGACAGTTTCCAGGTGGGGAAGCTCCAAGCACCTTAAGAAATAATTCAATTATTCAGTCACTGACTGCTGCACTCAAGACATCCCTTTAGTGGAGAAAATTTTATGTTAAGTTCTAAAAAAATCACAGAGCAAAAGGAAAAGTTTCATTCTTCCAGGAGATTTGTTTCAAGCATCCTTCATCTCCTCTGACCTGGGGCAAACCCATTTTTTTTCCTGAGAAGCTGCTGTGCTCAAGTCTAAAGAACAGGAATGCTCAGATGTTGGGAATTTCTGTGGTTTGGTTGGAAAAGGTTTGGTGCATGATGTAACTGGGCCTCTACTGACTGTTCTGGTGGGTGTTTGTGGGGATTTTTATTTTATAAAACGAGAAATCAAACACCAGAAGTGCTGGCTTTGATTGCTCCTTTTTCCCCATTTCAGTTTTTATAACTGGAATTAAGAACACTTTTAGCTCCTCCATGGAACAGTTTAAACATGGTCACTCATCCATTTCCCTTCTGTGCTGTCACAGAATCTGCTGGGTAGGAAGGGACCTTGTTAAGTATTTTATTATATCTAGAGAATTAACAGTGACTGAAAAATTTTTCCAAGGAAAGAAGGAATGGGGATGTTATAAATATTAAAATACAGGTAAGAAAGGTGCTTAAAAGTGGATTTTTTTATGAAAAAAATCACTCCTTCCAAACACAAATATCACCCTTAGCATGGAAACCACAACCACCAGCATTAAATAATGTCCCTACTCAATATATTTTACATCCCTTGTCTCTTCCACACAACAATCTAAAGTCCTGACAGCTCCAATCTTTTATTTAATTTGCTCCTGACCTTTCTGATAAGGCTGCCTGTTATCTCCCGTATTTGTTCCACGACTATTCAACAACATTGTCCTGAAAAAATTGTGTTTGGCCCTCTCAGAGGTGTGAACATTGAATTGAGACAGAACTCCTCCAAGGGGTTTTCCTAGCAGTGGTTGGGGTGCATTTTCTAGTTACATATTTCTGCATATTTCCAGGTATGGATTATGGAAATACATATTTCCAAAATGGGATTTTCATTGAAAAAAAAAGAAAATAAAAAAAAGACTTCTTACAGCTGGATCCCTGCAATCCAGCCTTCCCAAATGCTTCCTGTGCTGGCACCACGAGGACAGCCTTTCTCACCCAATCCCAACCCTTCTCCCTGGAAGGAATGATGCCTCAGGTTTTGTCTTGTATATTTTTCACGTTCTGTGCTGCTTTAGTGTGTGGGTCTGAGCTCCTTTTTAGGGGATGGTGAGCTGTGTGCACAGAGCAGGGAGACAAAACAATTCCTGCTCCAGCTGGGCACCAAGGACAAATGACCCAAATCTCAGCCCAGGAGCACAAACCCCCTGGGCTGGAGAGAGAAAAACAAGCAGGGTGGGAGTGCCTGGGCTAAAGCTGCAATGGGACAATGAACTGCAAGGTGCAAATGGAGCAGAGCTGATCCCAGGGACAGACCCCGGCAGCGCTCGTGCATTTTGGGGCCATTTTGGTTCATCTTGGGTGCAGCCCTGGCTGGGCTCTGGTGCTGCCCAAGGTGGATCCATGGAGGAGATCCTTTGGGTAAATCCCTGCTTTATTCTGGGACTCTGCCCAGCCTCTGCTCCAGGGCAGCCTGCACAAGGCAGCAGGAACCCAACTCACACTTCCCAAAGATCTGAGAGTTTTCAATTATATTTCATTTTCATGCTCAAGTCCTCACTAATCTCCTTATTCCATCTCAGCACATCCCACCTGTAACTCCATTTCCCTCTCTCCAAAAATTGCTGATGTCTCAAAGTCCAGCATCTGCAACCGCTCCAAACTTCATCTCTATTTCCACGTCATTTTTAAGCTCTCTATTTTATCTTTGGAATGATGCCAAACTTCAGCCAGAACGTGCATTTCTTACCACTCCTGAGTGGTAAGAAACTTCCCCAATTTTTCACAGCCACACTTTTAAAAATTGACTTATTTTAAAATCCCTTTTTATTTCAAACATGGCAGAAAACAGAATTGAGGGAGCACAAACGACCCTGTCCAAGGCTGAAGGGGTGAATCACGATACATATCAAAAAAGATCTTTAAATGCAAACATTCCTCTCTCTTAATGACTTCTTTGGGGCTGATTCTGTTATAATGGCAGAATTTTAAGTGCAGAAACAGCAGAGATAGACCAGGAAAAAGCAATTTTCCACCCTGTGTCGTATTTTAACATCTGTAGTGCTTATATTAAATATAATAATTCTTATAAGACAAGTCATGGCTCAAGCCTCATCCAAAGGGATGCTGCCCTTCCCATTTTCATCAGTTTTGTCAGGGAACAAAAGGTTTGGTTCCAGAAAACCCTCGCTGGCTGCTCCTCTCTTCAATAATGGTCTTTTCCCTGGTCAGCTTTAATTAAATGGACACAAAAGAAGGGTCAGGATTGACTTAAGAAAGCAGAAATATTCACCTGAAAGGAACTTGAGAATGAAAAATGCATTAAAAAGTTGGGTATGAAACATGAAACGGGCTTTGTCGCTCCTTTCATTGCTCCTCGTTCCCCTCAAAGTGTTTTATAGAAGTTGGTTTTTCACAGCCTCCTTCAGAAGAGGATTTCTCTGAAGGCTCTGACCACAGACGTTTCTAATGGAAAACTAAACTATTTTCACTTTTCCTGATTTCTGCAGCTTTTTAACTTTTTTATAAAGATATCTCAGGAAGAGATAAAAAAATCCTCCCAACACTACACAAGTAAAAGTTTTCAGAAGTATTTTCTACTGAACGTGTTCAAGTAACAAATAAAAAAAATATAGAGATCTGGATTTTTTTCAACTTTTTCTGATCCCCTATAAGATATTTAGGGTTTTTTGACTGATTATTTACTGTGGAGAGTGGGATGAAATGGTTCAGCTTTTCTTTTCTCTTTAAACCATCTTCACTCCAGATAAATATTTGCTCCACCAAGACATCCAGAGATCTCCAGGATATTTTATTTGGCATTAGTGGGATCTCCATGAAAGAAACTTTGTGGAGGATAAGGATGCAGAGCAATGAATCCATGGATTTAGGAAAAAAATTAAACAATTTGGAAAGGATTACCACAATGGAGCAGCTGATGAAAAGCCCAGCACAGCTCTGAAAAGTAAAAACGTGCCTGATTTACATTTATATTGTGCTTTTTCTCTGCAATTGTTTTTGTATTCCTCCTCATCCATTCCAGGGCTGCGTTTTATTACTGTCTATAAAGAAATAATAAAATATGGTGACTACTTTATATTAAAAAAAAGATAAAGAAATATGTAGGGTCTGGCAAGAAAACCTGTTTGCTTAAAGTGGTGAGGAAATAAATAAAATCTTAAAACTGAAAATCTCAGGTAGCTTCAAAATCTTGCCAAGTCCTTGCTCAGACTGGGATTGTAGGAAAACAAAACTGAATTCCAACAGAGTGGGACAAATTGGGGTTTGTTTTAAAAGAACTCTCCTGGTCCCTTGGGATGGAGATGTGCTGGACCCTACAATCCAAGGGACACACTGGAGGCACTGCCCAGGCAGGAATAAGCTAGTATAATTTAATATTAATATATTAAAAGACATTTATGTATTAAAAAAATATAAAAATATATATAGATATAAAAATAAAAATACACAATCTATATAAATAAAAATAGATATAATATATGCAAATATAAATAAATATATATAAGACATTTATATATATAAATATATATTAAAACTAAATACCTATATAGGGAGAGTATTTATCTGTGTATATATATACACAGATATTGTATATACAATATTATATAATATATAATTTATATACAATGTAATAGACAATATATTGTATGTATATATATACACATTGTATATATTGTATGCATATATAATATATTATAGACATATATTATATATGTGTATTTATATATATATATATATTTATATATTTATAATTTTGATATCAAAGACATTTCTCAATTTTGGAACGATGACATATTCCCAAAATCTCTCCTCCTCCCTGTCATCCCTCATTACCAGGCAGCTCCTGCCTGTGTGGGACACCCTGGATACCCAAGTGCCTGCAATGGGACATTTCCTGCTGGAATTAAACCTAGATGAGATTAAATCTGCCATCATTAAATCTTAGGAAAAACTCTCAGATTTTTGGGTAATTTTAAAACCAGCCCCCTTTAAAACCTCCCCTTATGATGGCAACACCTCTGTTAACACCACAACTATCGCTGAGCAAAGGATAACTGGAAAGAAACCTCCTCTGTTTAAATTTAATATTTCACAGCTTGTTTTCAAGGTGGAAAGCATCATCTACAAGATGGAGCAAAAATCAGCTTTTCAGGCTTGATTTCTTCTGTCACACTTAAGGGCTTTGCTGGTGTTAAGTATCACAAGGGCTTAAAAAAAGCCCAGCTCCTGCTGCCAACACCACATTAAGTGTTCAACCAAGCTGGAATTTATTGCTTTGGAACATATGGCTGGAAAAATAAGAGGGTGAAAAGGGCTTCTGATCTTTAGGAAAAGCAGTTTTTTGCCATAACACGAGGAAATAAATACAGGCCAAAATTCCTAGAGGAAAAGATTCCCCAAATATTTATGGGAGCTCTGTGACTTAGGTGCTTATATATGCAAAATGTCTTTTGTTTCTTAAAGAAAACTAAAATTAAGCCTTCCAACCTGTGGAAAAGCAACTGAGATTTGTTATTTTATCACTAAAATTTCCTTGGGGAATTCCACCACAACAGAGCTGAGCTCACACAATTCCAGGTGAATCCAGGCAAAGCTTGACCGGGGATTGATTTCAGGGTCACATCAGCAGGTTGGTGTGAGGCTCCCAATTATTAATCTCTGATAATTCCAGCTTGGTGTCCATGTTGCAGGAGGATTTGAGGGAGGGCTTTGCCAGGGGCTGCACGAACAGGCTGGGAAATGCAAATGGATCTTGGGATGTAATTATTGCAGCTGGAGCCCCTCTCGCTCTGCATTGTTCACAAATTAGCTGCAGAGCCACAACTTTTAATGACCTCTTCACTTGCGTGGGAAGAATTCCTGCAGTAGCCCTTTTTAGTTGCTGTAATTAAAGTAATTTAAAAGTTTTAACTAGAAAGTGCACTCAAGGCACAGGAACTGATAAAGGGAAATGTGCCTTCAAGAGCTCTTTTTTCCCCACCCTGTGCAGAGCTCCCACTGTGTCAGAAAATTACAGAATGTCCATCTTTCTGTTTGGCTCCACAACAAAGCAGTTCCACCTACTCACTCCCTGCTTTTCATATTTTTATTTTTGAATTTGGATGCTTTAATGGGGGAAGAAATGAAATCTGTTGCTGTGACCGTGTGCCAGTATTAAATGGGAGCAGAGGGCTGGAAGAAAGTTTGGAGCACAAGGAAGCCAAGAAACCACAGAGGGCCCTTCCCCTGCCTCAAAACCTGCAGCGAATGTGGGCTCCAATGTTATTTTTGCCTTTTGAGCCTTATGCATCTCTAATTAGGTTTTAATGCTGTGTTTGTTAACAGCCCATTCCTGCTGTTAATTTGCATATTGATTGTTTTCTATATAAAGATTATTCTAAGATTCCATGGACAAGCTTTACTCTCACGTTTGTTTGATTGGGCCATGGAAAAGATGAAAAGGGCCGAGTTTTAAAGATACTGAAGCAAAGGAAAAGACAAGAGCCAGGAATGATTCTCCAAGTCTAATTCCTTACACACACTATGGGAATGGGATATTCCTGAATCCTGGCATTGGTACAGAAATCACACAGCCTGAATACCCTGACAGAACCACCCCAAAGAGCTACATTTTGATTTTTTGTGATGCTCCCTGTGGTCACTGCCCACCTCCAAATGATGTTGATCAATTCCAACCACAAACCACTCTGAAACACTTTAAAGACACAAACTCAACTTAATAAACAAACAAAACACCAATATCCTAAAGGAGTTCTAGCACTAGGTACGCCTAAGGAAAAAAATATAAATTCAAACTCTTAATAAAATATTTACCAGCATAAATCACTATGAAATAACAAATTCATGACATTCTACTGCAGTCTACCTAAAATCCACGGGCAGTTATTGTTCCCAAGGAGAGCAGGAGGTGAGGCTGGGCTGACTTTTTGGCCTTTCAGTGTGTGTGCCTGTGAATAATCCCTCCAGTTTCAGTATTCTGCAGGTGCAGAGACACCGCCAGCGTCGTTTTTAATAAAACATTCCATTGTAAATCAAGAAACACTCATACACATGCCATAAACGAGGGGGGGGGGAAAAGAAGAATAACATTTCAAAAGCCAAAGAGGCCATAAAAACTGGGTTTTACTGCAGGTGGTTGACCCTGGTTCAAGTTTAATTCACTCCAGAAAGGAACTTCTTTGGGAAGCAGCGTTCACCCTGTTCTGTCTGGGCCTTGGCAATTCAGGGCTTGTTCTGCACTTTAAATAACACTTCCACAGCCTCTCCATATAGACAAATAAAGTGCATTCATTAGGAGATTACTGCCCTATTAAAGCCATCAACCTCTGGCTGATAAATAATCAGTCTAACTAGTGCACTCGCCTCGTGGTTATAATTAAATCAGTTTGCAGCTGGTGGCGACCATTAAATAAAGTTAATGATGATATTCTGTTATTGGTTGGAGGCAATAATATATAACAAACATCAGGCAAGAGGGTATTTGGCCCTGCAATCAGAATTTGGGTAATTTTATTTTTGATTTTAAAAATTTCAGTTCTAAGACTTAGCCTTGGCAGAGATAGAATAGGCAGAGACTCATAGAATATTTTGGGTTTAAAAGGAGCTTAAAAGGTCACCTCATGCCACCCCATGCCAGGGTCAGGGACACCTTCAACTATCCCCTTTTTAAATTTGGAAAGATCTCACAATTTATCAATCAACAAAAGTTGTTGTGCCAACAAAAAGCTGCTGTATTGATCCAGAGTCTGTCCTCTAAATCATCATGTGATGGGGAGAGAAAGAGAGAAATCATCTTGTTTCCATGGTGGTTTGAATTTCTAATTTTTGTGTTAAAAATCAATTTAAAAATCCAAGTTAACCTCATGGCTGGGGTTCCATTGCAGCTGGAGTGCAGCCCCACATCCCATATTAACTTGGGATTTTACTCCACTTGTTGTCTGCAGGACTTTTGTCACATCCAGGGAACACTTCCTCGAGCACCTGCCACATTAACAACTCCATTTTCCCCTTGAACACCTGTCAAAAGAAAGGACCTGCATGCAGAAATATGGATTGGTTTGCCAAAAAACAGCCTCAAAATGCTGTTTCTTTTGGATTAAATGGTTTTTTCTAGCTGAACAAAAAGTATCTTTCTTTTTGAGCGATATTTCTGTGTTGGGTAATTCTGCCTTTTGGTTTTCAATAATATTGATTGAGCCATGGCACAGAAGAAGGTTCTGAAAGCTTTTCATTGCTCCCATTCCCATTCCATGGATTAAAGTGCCTGTCCCACACCACACTCAAATATCTTCTGCATTTCAGAGCACAGTTTATGAGATTTCTCATATTTATTGCTCCAATTATCTTGGGCAGTAAACAGAGATGGTGCAGAATTCTGAAACTCAAAACTTCGAAATTATTTAGGCTGGAAAAGACCTTCAAGATCAAGTAGTCCCAGCACAAACTGTGTCCCCAAGGACCACATCCAAATATTTTTAAAATTCCTCCAGGGATGTTGACTCCACCACTGCCCTGGATAGTCTGTTCCAAGCCTTAACAACATTTTCAGGGAAGAAGTTTTTCCTAGTAAGTCCCCAACATCAGTAATTTCGCCTCTTCCCAAGGCTGTGATCTCTGTTTTTAAAGCTATTCCTCTGTCACCACCTACAGAGATATTTTAGGGGAAAGAACCACAGAAGTTTTGATAAGAGCCATCACATGAATCAACACCCAAGGAAAGGAAAACTCAGACTATCAATATTTACAGCTCTTGAAAGGCCACTGTCAGGTTTTTATTTGGGAATTTGATGCATGTTGGAGGAAACAATAAGCAAGAGAGAGCAGCAATAAAGAAAAGGAGAAGTTAAAGTGCTTGGAGAGATTAATTCTCAAAGCAAGACAATGAAGTGGCTGCAACATGAAATTAAAGTGGCAGCAAATCTCTCTGAGATTAGAAAGGAGCCTGGTGGACAGATGGATTGGGCAATCATCTGATAGCAATCAGTTTAGAACAAGATAAAACAGAAAAGAAGAAAAGGAAAGGGATGTTTTGAGTCTGACAGGAGCAGGTTTAGGGACAGGGAGGTACCAGCTGACTTTGGTGTTAATTTGGGGCAGTTGTTTCACCAGAGTGACACAGGCACAGAAAAGACATGAAAAAAGAGCTTGAAAAGGCAGGAAAAGAGGTGAAATTCAGAAGATGCAGGAGAAATCAATGCCCTGCTCCACGAGGAGCCATTTAAAAGGCAGACAGGGAAATCAAATGGTGGAAGAGATGAAGCAGAAAAAGGGGAACCTACAGAAAAATGGGAAGCAAAGTGAGAAACTTCTTTCCCTAGACAAGCCAAACCAAATAGAGCTCATCTGCAATTAGTAAATTATTCATTAATTAATCTGTGCTCCACCCAGCTCTGGCAGATGTGAAATTCCCTAGGGAAGCAGCCACAGTTCATACAAACCATCAACACTTGGCTCATTTAGGATCAGCTGAGAATTTGGGAGTGGGAAATTAGCAGGCAGTGCCTTGCTGCAGGTTTGGGCTTGGGGATTTTAGTACCAAGTGCTGACATTTCCAAAAGCAAAGAGTGCAGGATAATATTGAAGTTGCATTTACAAACTGGAGGAGTGTTTTCCCTGTTTCACTT
Source organism: Ammospiza caudacuta (assembly GCF_027887145.1). NCBI lineage: Eukaryota > Metazoa > Chordata > Aves > Passeriformes > Passerellidae > Ammospiza > Ammospiza caudacuta. Next base: position 25,573,170 of record NC_080603.1, read on the forward strand.
GCAGTGTTCAACCCCACAGCTCTTCCCAGTGAACAGAATATTCCATATTCCAAATCCATATTCCAATTTTATTCCTTTATCAACATGCACTAATTGATGCAATGTAGATGCACTTTTGCAGTAATTGATGCGCTAGTCTGTTTTCTTAATTTACTTTAAAAATAATGACCTGACTTTCTTCCCTTGGAGACAAAACACCAAAGCCACCTCTCCACTTTCATTGCTCTTAATTTCAAAGCAAAACTCTTTTGCATGTCACTTAAATATATCCATCATTTCTCTGCAAGCCTCCATAATCCCTTGCCAATAACATCTCCAATTTCATTTAGTACATCCTTCCCAGAAACTCCTGATGTTTTAAATCCCCAATCACTTTTCTCACTCAGCCATGTCTCCCTTATTCCAATAATTTCATACTTATGCTAAAACATCTGTAACTCCCATTCAGAAACTCGTTATAGAAGATAGGCAGCTTTTCCCTCTTAGCTCTGCTTTGATTTACATCCTTTGCAGAGGTATTTTCCTCTGAACATTGTTAACCACTGGATGAATTACCTTGGGATTTAGGCAGCGACATCCAAATCTCTCTCCACCCTCATTACTCCAGCTAACAGAAGATGGGGAGTCATTTTTCAGTTTAGAAAGCAGCTGATTCTTCCCCTGAGCTTGTGAAAAGCAGGCCCTTCATAAATATTATTCTGATTTTTCAGTTTGGTTCTTTGTGCCCTGAAATCACGCCCTGCCCGTGGCTGGAGGAACATCTACAGCCTCTCCTTGGTGCTTCCATGCAGGAACACCATTGATAACAATCTCACAAGGAGCCCCAGGGAAAATCTCTCTTGTGCTGAGCTGAAATTGGAGAAAACTTCCAGGAACCTGAGAGGATTTTCCAGCTCTGCTCCTCCTGAGCATCCACTGCTCCATGCAGAAATCACACTCTGATTCTGGAATTTCCAGCTCTGCTCCATGCAGGAATCACACTCTGATTCTGGAATTTCCAGCTCTGCTCCATGCAGGAATCACACTCTGATTCTGGAATTTCCAGCTCTGCTCCATGCAGGAATCACACTCTGATTCTGAAATTTCCAGCTCTGCGCCATGCAGGAATCACACTCTGATTCTGGAATTTCTGGCAGGAATTTCCAGCTGCACTCCTCTACAAGCACTGCTGAACACATCCTGCTTTCACAGCCCTGTCACCCAAGGACGTGAGGTTTTACACATTTAATAAACATCTTATTTTAAATCTGGCTACTTTGCAACATTAGAACAAATTCAATTATAAATAAAAGCTTTCAAGCATGTTTCAGGACATGATTAGCAAACAACTTTACCTCGTGCAGGGTTTCAGCTGAAAAACATGGAGAGGAGATATCTTGGATGTATATTCTGGTTTGATTTGTTTCCACTGGATTTATTTCCCTTTTCTCTACAGCTCTGAAAAGGCAGGGAAGGAACCTCAATACTCAGCCACTGGGAAAAAAAAAAAGTCTAAAGCTTAACACAGTTATGCATTTAAAAAATAGAAACCCCAGGCTAAGAGCAGCCCTTTTTATGCCTTCCTGGGTCACTCCCTGCTAAACTTTTGGTGATGCTCAAGCCCCTTTTCCCCAGGTGAACCAGCCCAGAGGGATTTTCTTGATTGCAGATTAGTGCCAGCCTGAGAGGCGGGCTCTTACTCACAGGAGCAGTGAGTTATGTTGTGAGTAAGCCAAGAGCCCTGTGGGTAACAGAGCAATTTTGGAGGACTCACCTCCTGTTGGGTACACAGGACTTCTCACCTTCCCAACAGCATATTTAATGTTCATGGAGAAGATAAAAAACCTGTAAAATGGGAGAACTCCCCTCAGAACCCCCCAAAACTTTTAGTAATTTAAATTCTGATTTTAATTTCAAGTGTGGAGAAGGTCAAGTCGCTAATTTGGAAGTTACAGTGGGATTTGAATAAGGAAACTATGGCAGGTAACCTGCCAGGAATGGGAGCTCACACATAATGGGTTGCATGTTAAATTGAATTTTAAAATAATATCAAGGGTACTGTCATCCAATGTGTCACTGTAGAGTCAGGGCTAAAAATAACATTGCTTTAAAGAAATGCAGTAATTCTTTAATACTCTCAGTAATAATTATGTCATTATAAATGTTATCAGTTTTATCCTGCTGGAATAAAACTCTCACCGTGCTTTTGAAGCTGGTGGTGTCAGAAGCACCAAAAATTGATGTAAGTGCACGCAATCAAAACACTTTGGGCAGCAGGAATGGGAAACACTGATCAAAAATTAGGTACAAACATGATCAAAAGATTCCCACTTCTGATAAAAGACTCTGCTCCAACGTGGAAAACCAAACACTCCAATCCTGCTTTAAAGCATGGAATGAAAATACTGTACAAGGATTTCTCTGGCCTTGCTGACATTTCTCAAGTTGTTTGGAGTCCTAAAAATTTCCTGTTGCTGCTGCATCATGACATGACCGCGATGTCCTTCCTCTCCTCTGAGCATCTCCTGTGGGGTCTGGACTTCTGTCCCACGCAAACAGCAGAGCTTTTGGAGAACATTTTCCAACCTGGATGGTCATTAACCATAAACAGAGGAGATTCTGTGGACTTTCCATGGGCTCAGTGAACATTCCCCAGTTGCTGCAAATATCGAGTGCATCACAACTCGATGTGCAAGCTGGTCCTGAATCCTTTCCCCCCGTTAGGAATCCCACAGAGCTGGGATGGCACCGCAGGAAAACCATCTGAAAAGAGTCACAAAGACGTCCAATGTTTGTTTCAACACTAGGGGAAAGCAAAACCCTTCAAAGGAACGCTGGAGGATTTCAAATGAGTGGTCAAAATGCTGGAAGTGTTTGAAGAGAGAACTGAGCAAACATTGACTCTTCTGTGAGCTAACACCGAAATCCTGCTGGGGTTTGGAGCTGCCTGTTTAGAGCCAGGCAAAAATGATTCCTGTACCACAAAAGACACACGGGCTTTTTGTTAATTCACGCTTCTCCTTCTCACGTAATTTTTGACACAATAATAAAATATAGATGCCAACAGAGACTGTGCTTTCTGACTTAGAGTAGATTGAAATGGTTCAAAAGTCTTGTTTGCTTGTGGCTTTTGCAGAAAATTGAAGTGCTCACAGCAAAAATAAACCTCAGTAGATTTTGTCACTATTATGGTTGAGTTTTTTTTCTTGGCTGATTGTACAGCTAATCAAAGTGTTCTCATACCACCAGAAACTTCTTGTTTTCCATGATGTGGTTGAATGAATTCGTTGCTCGGTTTTTTATGGACAAACCCCAGAGAGATTTTCCATCCTGAGCAAGTTTGACTTGAGTGGATGGAGAGTTCTTGACTTGGGAGAAGCACAAAGCCCAAAAGGTCACCCCTGCCCACTGTAAGGTCTGACCATCACCAAATGACCACATTTGAGCTCCATATTTCCTAAAATAGTTCTGTGGGATGAAGTTAGGATCAATTAGGATCACCCCTCAGGAAGCAGCACTCTTCATTCCAGTCATGACACAGAGTTCTGTTCTCCAAGGCCACCCCACATCCAATCCCAACTCACCCCTCTGAGGGCACTGCAGGACACACAGTGGGGACAGGTATTTCAGGAAGGAAGCTGAACAAGATGCCCTCACAGCTCCTGTTGGCCACATCCATCAGCTGGTTTATGCAAATCCTGGGGAAAACCTGCATGAGGGAGGATGAAATCAAAAGTGCTGACTCAGCCAGCAGGCTTCTCAAAGACACCCAGCACCTAAAAACTGAAATTTAATTGTTGGAGTGCTCTTTTTGTGCCCATGATTTTAAACATATGGGATTTTGTCAGTATGTGCCCTGATTGGGTTCTTGGGAGGCTTCAGAAAATTCAATTTTATTGCCATGCATTTGAAAAAAGATTAAATAGTCTTGAACACCCTGCTATAAAACAAAGAGCTCTGGATATTTCCTGGGGCTATTTTGAATGGGTTAGTTAAGAACCATAATGCAGAGATTTTGTTCTTTGCTCAAACATCATCCATCTAGCTGGAAAAAGGAAGGGAACTTGGCATTTCTTGCCTTGTGGCCATTGAAATTGGCTCTCAGGATCCCTGTGCCATTGGCTTTATTGTCATGGAGCTGCTGACATGGCAGCAAAACCCCATTATGCAGGATTTAGCAAGGGAACATCGGCAATTGTCAGGGGGAGATGTATTTTCTGCTCCTAGGGTTATGTAAGGCCTTTTATCTCTCTGTATGTAAATGTTCATCCCAAAACATTCTTATCCCATCAGATGTGTTGCTGATAAGATCTGTTTGAAGAGAGGGATGGAGATGACCCAGTTAATGAACTGTTGCCAGGAGGTGGGTGGGTTATTTTTGGGGACCGCTCTGGAAAGAAAGTCTTAATCTGCCTCTTACCCACATAGTCAATACATTCAGGAAAACTTTGCCTGGACAGCTCCTGCTTTGCTTGAACTTTCTGTTTGGCACTCATGAAATGATCCTGACTCTTTGTAAAGTGTTTGAGCTCCAGGGAAAACCAAGAGTGAAGCCCAAAGCAAGACTGAAACCTAAATCACCAGTGAAACCTAAACCAAGAAAGAAACCTAAACCAAGAGAGAAGCCCAAACCAAGAGTGAAAGCCCAAACCAAGAGTGAAGCCCAAACCAAGAGAGAAACCTAAACCAAGAGAAAAACCTAAACCAAGAGAAAAATCCAAACCAAGAGAGAAATCCAAACCAAGAGAGAAACCTAAACCAAGAGAAAAATCCAAACCAAGAGAAAAATCCAAACCAAGAGAGAAATCCAAATCAAGAGAGAAATCCAAATCAAGAGTGAAGCCCAAACCAAGTCCCCTCTTTTCTCATGGCCTTGTTGAGTGCTGCAAGGTTCCATTCAATGTTGTCCAGTGCTGGGACAAGGGGGAATGGCTTTGAGTTGGATGGTGGATTTAGATGGGATTTGGGAAGGAATTCCTCCCTGTGAATGTGGGGAGGCCCTGGCCCTGCCCAGAGAAACTGTGGCTGCCCCTGAATCCCTGGAATTGTCCAAGGCCAGGTTGAACAGGACTTGGAGCAGCCTGGGACAGTGGAAAGTGTCCCTGCACATGGCAGGGTGCTGGAATTAGATGACCCAAACCATTCTGTAATTCTCTGTTGGGGATAATGACATTTCTCCAGTTATTTTAAATTACAATTTTCTTCCTGCTTTACACCAAACATAAAAGTGCTGTCTGTAGTGTCAGTTCATCCTTTCTGACACTGCCTCTCTCACAGCACCTTCACCCCACAGCAGATCCCAGAGTGGCTGTGGCACTGACATGATGGATGAACTGTGTCACCACTCACTGGGTAATATTTAACATATTTCAGAACATCTGTCCAGTTAATGTGGCTTGCAAGAGAGCTTTCTGTCTTCTCCACAATGCAGTGACTCCCCAATTAATAAAAGGCAGCTAATTTTGGAATGCTCGAAATGAACAATTAGAAGCTCCATAAAGGCGTTTTTCTGTATGGCATTAAATATAGCAAGAATTAATTTGCTGGAGTGGTTAAAATGTACGTGACAGGATTTTAGTGGGGGAAAAAACATTCACATAATGCAAATAAAAATCTAATCTTAAGAGTGGGAATAAAGCAGAATTTATGGTTGGGGACTGTGCTCACCACACACAAAATGTGTACTTGCAAAAGGGGTCTCAATTAAATACACTATATAAAATTAGGCCAGCAGGGGGTTTGCTGTAAGGCACATAAAGCACGTTTAAATGCATCAAAACTCATTAAAAAGCTGTATAATTACAGTTAACTAGCAGGGGAAAAAATTTTAAAAAGAAAGTCTGGAAAGAAAGAATAGATGTTAAAACAAGGAGATGAAGTAGCTGTGACTGGACAGAAAGTAAAAAAATAGGTCATGGGAGCAGAAAAAGGAGCCCACAGAGGATCAGAATAATGGAAAATACCTGAGTGTTTTGGTGGTGGGAAGTGCACCCAATTGGACTGTGACACGTCTGGAATTTTTCTCAAGGTGTCACTGCATTATTCTGCTGTCCCTCAGTGTTTTATTGATACCTCTGGGCATATAACAGTGATGAGAGGAGCCCCAGCAATAGCAGTGAGAGCTCACGGCACCAGGCAGGAGCTGAGCCCAGGGACCTCCTGAGCTCCCTTCCACCCTCAGTTATTTTATGGTCCTGCACATCCCAGCAGGGATCCCATCCTTCCCCAGCTGGTTCACTCAGCTGGGCTGGGGAACACCTTCCAGAGGAGCTCAGACACCTGGTGGGACACAGGACAGCCTTGGTCTGCGATGTGGCCATGGCTCCCATGGAGGGAGGATGAGCTCTTCAGTTTAAGACCAAAAGCACAAGAGCCTTAGGACAACTCCCGGCCATGACATAGCAGTAACTTGCCCATCTATTGATCCAGAGACACTAAAACTGTCACCACTGGTTTCATCCCCACTGACCAAGGCCCCATCACAGACTCACAACATCACTGAGGTTGGGAAAGCCCTCCCAGACCATCAAATCCAGCCTGTGACCAACCCCTGTCGTCACCAGTCCAGAGCACTGAGTGCCCTGTCCAGGCATTCCTTGCACACCTCCAGGGGTGGGAGATCCAAACCTCCCTGGGTTGCCCCTTCCAATGTTTAACAACATTTTTCCACGAAGAAATGCTTCCTGATGGCCAGGAAGAATCCCTGTTTGTAAAAACACATCTAAATCAAGGCTGTCACCTGCTAATCCACATCTGATGACACATCCAGCTCTGCACCACAAAGAGATTGAGGCTGCTTCAGATATAAAACCACCCTGGCCTCAGGAGCCTGAGTTTCCCTGCCAGTTCCTTGGTTTCTCAGCAGGCTGAGTTATAGACTTGTCACAGATTGCCACACACAGGGTCCATGGCAGTTCTGAGTTAAATGCACCAGAATTAAACCCAGAGCTGCCTTTGCGCAGGGCTCTCTCTCATGCCGCCGTGGGGCTCGCATGTGCACGGAGCTCACAGCAGCTCTCAAGGTCACTCCAGCTCCCTGCCTCGCTGGCAAAGATGAATTTGAGTTCTGTTCCTGCTCCAAACTCATTTTTCCCTTAGTTAACTCCATGCTTTTACTTACTTCTATCTTTCTGGTCCAGCAGCCGATTCCAAATTTAATCAAACCTCTCATGTAGATCTCATTTTCTTCTATTTATCTACATTACTGGATTGCTCTCCCTTTTTCTTCCCTTTTTCCCGAGACCCAGCAGCACATCTCGAGATTCTTAGTGCACAATTTGAAATTCACATCTTCAGGCAAAACGTTTCTCGATGATGTAAAAAATTATTCCAGAGAGCATTCCCAAGGCAAACTGTCACATTGCCTCTGATTAGCAGCGCAGAATAAAACACCGTCAAAGACACTTGGTTTTCCTGGAAATTCCAACAGAAAACAGCAATTCCGGGTTAAAAGAACCTTCTAGTTCTGCCTCCAAGGCTCTCATCCTGCAATCCATGGATATCTCCATCAATAATTCCTCAGTGCTTCTCGGGATCTAATGAGAAGAGCGGTGCAGGACAACTCATCTTCCCGAGTGCATTGCAGGCAGGGCAGGGTTTTGCCATTCATTTTTGGGGATTTCTGGCCTGAGCTGTGAGCAGCTCTCTGCCTGCAGTGACTTTCCCCTCCTCAGTGCCTGCATTATTAAATAACCCAGAGCAATCCATGTGTTTTCCCCGGTGGATGGACTCGGAGTCGCGTGGCACTTCAGGAGAGGACATCAGTTAAGGGAGATGCACCAGGACTTACTCTGAATTTATGAAACTGAGAGTCTATTCCTCATTACAGCTCTCAGTAAATCATCCTCCTCTTGCTTTTCCTTGGAAACTGCTTCAGCTGCTGCCTGTATTTCCATTCTTTTATGTGTACAAAACCTTTGAGAAGGCGCTGCACCAGTAAAAACACAATAAACCAAAAAAGTCCTGCCTTAAAAATACATAAAATAGAAAAGATCTGCAAGAGAGTCTGAGATTTTTGTATGCGGACCACAAGACGCTGTTTTCCACAAGATTTTCCTAAAAAATTTCAAATTTATTTATTTTTCTTTAGGAAGATGGTTTGGAAAAGTTGGTGACTCTGATGGTCTATTACAGAAGAAGATATTTTCACACTTGAGGAAGAAAGACCTCTCTGACCTAGCAGAGCTTCTAATCCCATTTCACAGTTAGCAGAGCTGGTCTGAGGCTGGCTCCTTGAGAGGGAAACTGAGGTAATGGGGACATCAGATTCCCTCCTGTTATCACAATGAATAAAAAGGAACCCACCTGTTCTGCAGGACAAACTGATTTTTAACAGTTTTACACAACCTGGAAGCAGAAACCTGTGATTTTCAGAAATCAAAATATCTTTGAATTATAACTGTTGCTTTAATTCCCTTTTGCCAAAGGGAAACTTGGGTGGGGATGGGTCCAGGCAAATCTTGCTCCCTCCTCTTTACCTGCTGTGCTTTCCTCAGCAATACCAGGCTGAAAATCTGTAATTCCCCAGGTTTTATTGCTCAGCCAGGTTGGTTCTTTTCCTTCTTTTCCTTTTCCTTTCCTTCTTTTCCTTCCCGTGTGCTTTTCTGAAGCCAGAGGAATTTGTACCAACCTATGCACTCATCTCATTTTGGGCAGGAGGAAACACAGGTGGAAAAAGGGAAAAGGCAGCTGAGAACTCATTTTCCATGGATGTGCTGGTCCTACAGTGTCACATACACATTTTATGAAAAATTCCTTTGCTAGGATCTTTTCTCCTGAGAAGCTGAGAGGCCTCAGAAATGAAATGTAAGCAGGGGTTATCTGCTGCTGTGGAATGCAACAGGTGCATCTGGGATTGGTCTCGTGTGGTTGTTTCTAATTAATGACGAATCACAGCCAGCTGGCTCCCACTCTCTGATCAGTCACAAGATTTTATTATCATTCCTTTGTATTCCTACTGATGAAATCCTTTCTTCTATTCTTTTAGTATAGTTTGAATATATAATTTTCTTTTAATATAATATATATCATAAAATAATAAATCAGCCTTCTGAAACACGGAGTCAAGATTCTCATCTCTTCCCTCGTCCTGGCACCCCTGTGAACCCCACCACGCTACAGGAGCACCTCTGCACTTGGCTGGGAGCTGCCACCCCGAGCCCGAGCTGTGCACAGGTTTAACCTTATTTCACATGCACAATTGGCCTCAGAAATGATTCCCTGAGCATCCCTTTGCACAGGGGTCCTGCCCTCGACTTTTAGACCTTGTTTGTTCTAAATTGTGAGGGAAGCACCCACTTACCTCAGACATCCTTCCTCTCCAGCAGCTGGCACACCCCTCTGCACCTGGCTTTTAATAGCTCTCCATTTTCAGCCTAGCTTGCACCTTGGATGGAGAAAAACAAGCTGGCCAGGAAAGTTCCAGTGGCACCAGCACGAGCCTTTGTAGAAACAGCGCTAAGAGGAAACTGGAAAAGTAAAGCTGGAGAGAACAATCCTATTTAAAAAGTATTTTAGAAACTCTGGGTCAAAAAAAAAAAAAAAAAAAAAGGAGGAAAAGAGAAAGAAAAACTTCACAGATTCTTTCTACTTTATGTGAAAAAAAGAGACCTACTAGTTTTCATTTCATGTCTTTTAAGCACATTAAGAAGTAATAATTTGCTCCTATCCTAAAGACATTTTGACAGCTCCTTGGCTTCCTCCTCACTGTTCTCTCCAACTGTCTGTCCTCTTTTTCTTCTCCATGCAATGGGGAGTGACCTCTTGGCCAAAGGAGGGTCACCCTCACAAAGGGCTCCAGCTTCAGCAGAGACTGTTCCAGCAGGGCTGCTGTTATTTAAAAACTCAGCCCTGGTCAGCAAACGTCTCACCTGCCCTTGCTCACTGAAGGCTGCTCATGGCCAAGGTCTGACAGGCTCAGGTTGCCACCAGGTCACAAAATTGTCCTTCACATCTCGCTGGGCTGGAGGAGCTGTTGGGAAGATTTCCAGATGTAACTGAGAGGCAGCATGAATAATAAAGGGAAAAGGAGTTAAATTATAATAGAGATGTACCCAGAACAGAAAAGGAAGAAATCCCCACCCTGACCAGCACCAAAATCCTTTCCCCATCCCTCTTCACAAAGAGTGGAGCTGTGGACATTTGGATCCAGAAGGATGCTGGGGGAGCATGACACCAAATAAAAGAAAGTTTTCTTATAAATTAACTTTGAGTGTTTTATTGATAACGCTTTCCTGTATCAATTTTGAAGCTTTAGCATTATTAGAACTGGACTAATAGTGGTGTCTTGAAACATAAAATGGACATAATATAATTTTTAAAGTCAACACTGCCCTCCAGCCACCTCTGCAAATAACAACACAGAGATGAAAAGCACTTTTTGAGTTTAATTATTTACCCCTTGGCAATAAATATCTACGACACCAAATCACCTCCGCCACGGAGCAAATAAGGGAAGATGTAATGTGAGACAATGACAGGACAAAAATCATATTGGACACAAACCAAATAAATTATTCAGGCTATCCTAGAGAAAATGAGGATGGCAGGTTTGCCACGGGCTATCGACCACCCTTGGCAGGTGCTGGCTTTTATTGGATGTGATAAAGGAGAGGCCACGGGTGAAGAGCCACAGGACGAGCGATTCCCTGATCGTCCTGAAAACTGACAGAGAGATTCCTCATGTCTCAGCTGCAGAATGGCATACTTAACATTTGGAGTGCCATTTGATGACATTCATGAGACGATAACGACTCTGTGGCAGTAATGACCTAGACTGGATTCGGAGGGCTGACCCAGAGGTACAGAACTTTAGCAGGCATTGCTGTCACCTAAGCCACTGCCACCAAACTTCAGCACCGCTTAAACTGCTCTCCCTGATTTCCACATGAGGAGGATCCTGCTCTCCACAGCTTGAAAAAGTGCCCAGATTTATTCTCCCTGAGTTAAAACTTTGATTTAAAGAGGAGCAGATCTCAGCCAATGTGAGAATATCCATCATTCCCTCCTCCTCTGTGCCCGTTTTCCATGACCTTGCTCCGTGCCCTGTGGGGCAGAGCTGATGGAGTGACCTCCTCCAAGCTGACATATTTTATGATCTGCTCTCCTTGCACCTTTTGTTGCTGACAGCATGGGAAGTAAAATAAAATATGTGGTCTAATTAAATCTCAGTATTATTATATTAATAAAGAGGGACAATCTCTGGCAAGAGCAAATCAAGAACAATCTCCAGTGATCTGCTGGATAGAATGAAAGAGAGAAAGTGAGATGAGACCTCTTGCCCCAAAAAAACCTCACTTTACCCAGATTTTTGGGACTCAGCAACACTCCTTTGTACAATAAAAATAAAGCTGGCAATTTGGAAGGAAAGGACTGTATGGAACACCCTAAACAATCCTAATAATGTGAAACCACAATCACTTGGGCTTACTCCTTTTTGGGATATCCTTAATCCTAATTGCAGTTCCAGGGACTGCCTGGACAGTCATGAACTGGTTTGCATTACTGGTCTAACTGGTTTAACTGGAGCTGGGGCTGCTTTGCTGATGGCAGCACTTGGGAACAACTTCTAAAGCAAAAAGTCTGGAAAACCTCACGTCCACAGAATTTTCCTGCACTTTTGGCACAGGAGAGAGCTGACAAGCACAGACCACACCTCTTCAACCCAACACAAAAAGCCAATACTAAAATACTCATTACCAAAAAATGGAATAATTAATAATATTTATGTTTCTATATGATATAGATACTTCCTTTTACCACACAAAACATCAATTTCTATGTTCCTTCCATTGAAAACCACTAATGCAATTTAAAGGAATACTCAAAGCACAGTTTTTGGCACAAGAATCTTCTTTCCTGTCATTTGAAAATGGTTGTGGAATTATTGTCACAGCCTGTATTTGTTTTTGGATAAGTATTTTGATCAGACTGCTGATGTAATTTACATGCTACACATTATTTGGCCATCTGGCCTCTTCCAGAATAACATCAGAACAGATTTTTAAATCATTAAGAATATTAAAATCATAAAAACGATAAAAAATATTTATTATTGTCAAGGACAAGTCTTGAGTCACTCTTATTCTCCTTCTTGTTTTCTTTTATTTTGCAAAGTACTAAAAATTAAAATCAGGGTTTAAAAATTGTTATTAGATGTTTATAATCTATAAATGAATTGTTATTTATTATAATATATAATTTAATTGTTAGATGTTATTGAATCTACAATTTTAAGTAAATGTAAGAATTTTGAAATGATAATCTAAGAAAAATTAATTAAAGAAATAACTAAAAAAAACCGCTGCCGTATCATCTTTTAGGATTTAAAAAGTCACATAATAATCACATCATGCTTTACATGACCTTCTGTGTTAAACATGAGCTGAAAGTGCAGCTGTGAGGGCATTTTTGGGGATATTAATCCCCTGTAGATCCCTGGATTGCCAGAATTGCTGCCTCAAACTCCTTCAGGGCAGGTGTGACTCCAGCCTTGCCATTGTGAGAAACATCTCAACAGCAAAATCGCTTGTGAAAGAGGAAAATTATCCATTTTTTTTAAGTGAACCAAAACAGGGAAATTTTCCTCATTTCTCAATGGAAACTCCTCACACAATTGCTGTGGCAGCAGAATTATTTCTGCTTTAATAGACTGTGAAGGTCTTGCTTTATTTAGCGTAACTATTTATTGTGTTTAAATGAAAAATGCACTCTAATATTTTACAATTTATGATTTTTCTGAAATGACAGCTTATAAAAAATGGATGGGAATGTTTCATTTGCTGAAGAAAATCAATCTGTGAGTTCATTTGAATATTAAAAATTCATATTTACCCCTCCTCTTGACAAACAGTGGCTTTTCCCATTTGCGTTTTAGCAGGAGCAGCGCTGTTAAAGCACAAAATCCTCCCAGCCACAGCTTGGTAAGTGAGGCATTATTTCAGTGGGGATGCTGGGGTTATATCCATCTGAAAATCCCTCTGAGGGAGGGGGAAATCAGGACTCTGGGCACAGCTCAGTGGTTGCTCAGTCAGCTGGAGCTCATCAGGCCATGACTTTCCATCCCTCAATTATTTCCCCTCTGAGCCAGGGTTGGGACACGTTTTCCTCTTCCCCCCTTACCAGGGCTGGGTTTCGTATCAGTTGGCTTTGGAATGTCACAGCAAGCAGGAGGGCTCCTTCCAGTCAGGTCAAAAAGGGAGTTTTCTGAGATGCTTTTTTGGTTTATTTTTAATGCTTCCAATTCTAGCAACAATCTACAGGAAGAGGGATGTTTGCTGAGGAGAGAAAGATTTTAAAGGAGGCATTGAAAATTCCAGATTTACCTCTAAAAATGTTGTCAAATCTTATTTTTTTTTTCCTTACAAAAAGTAGTTTTTCAGTTTGAAAAATTTAGAAAAATCTTATTGAATGCAAAGTTGGTTGATGACCTTCACCAATACTCCATCCTTGCACGCAGAGTAGTTTTTAGTTAATTTAGGATATTGATGAAGAAATTCTTTAGCAAGACAGTGATGAAGCCTCATCATAGATTACCAGAAGAAGTTGTGGCTGCCCCTGGATCCCTGGAAGTGTCCAAGCCCAGGCTGGACAGGGCTTGGAGCAGGGATAGAGGAAAATGTGGAATGGGATGAGCTTTGAACCCTTCAACCCAAACCGTTCTGTGATGATTGTATTTTAACAAGAATCACAAGTTAAACAAGTGAGTGGATAAACTGATCCCAATTCACTTTAGAAAGATATTGAATGTGGGAAAAGCTGACTTCTGATTTAATTTGGTTCCTCATTACCAACCCTTCCAGCTCTGTAAGGTCTTTCAGTGCCAACAACTCCTTTTCAATTAAAACCCAGGCAGTGGTGGGACAACACACTGCCAGGTACACAGTCACTATCAGAATTACCTAATTAGTTATTTTGTTACTAATTTAATTCAGGTTTTAATTCTTTGACACTACACCAGAATGCTCAAACACCTCCAGTCTAAAAGTACACAAATAATTATGAACTATGCTTTGTATTAGGTTCATTTTTAAAGATGTCATCAGATTTTTCTCTAGAGCAACTCTTTTTTTTTCTGTCACTTTAAACCTGTGTTGGTTGAAACAGGTTTTCTGCATTAAGCAGTGCTAAACAGCTACTAAATAACTAGTAGTTATATTAAATTTGGCTATTAATTTTATTAAATAGTTTAAAGGTAGTTCGGAGGTAGTATAACTAAATAACTATTAGTTATTTAATATAACTAAATAACTATTAGTTATATTAAATTAGACTATTAATTTTATTAAATTAATGGTAGTTTAACCTGAGTCGCTCAGTAAAGAAGAAATGCTTACGAGGAGTGAGCTGAACAGCGAGGGACAAAGCTGCAGGAATGGCACATCCATAGCAAGAACCATAAAATCCTTTGGCAATTAAAAGCAACATGTCAATTAACAAAACTACTCCAATGAGTAGTTGGAAATAAAAATATTGCATCACATTTCACCCAGGCTCAACTTCCAATACATCCTCAACAAGGATGCAAGGTTCTATGAGTCTCACTCTTTCTTATCATCATCCCCAAGCCAAGACACGCTTGAAAGGGGGCGATTTTAGAGTCATAGTGCAGAAAGAAATCAAGGAAAACCCTCCACAATCCACTTTCCTCCTGCCCTGGAGGGAACCTGTGTGGCTGCAGAGGTTTATTCCCTAATCCCCTGGCCCTGCTGATGCTCTCCTGCATCCTGGGGAGATCAGCAGCTCCATCCCAGCCCTGGAGCTGCCAGCCCTGCTCGGGTGAGGAGCAGAACTGCCACTCCTGCCAGCAGAGCTCCTCCAATCTCCTTTGTGTCCCTGGCTGGCTGTCAGGGCTGTCTGTACCCAGGCCTGACTGATGACAGACAGCTGGAACCACACAGTCAGCAAGGGGGGGTTCTGGAGGATGGATGTTGCCTCAGAAGCTTGTGACAGCGTCTGCAGGGACACAGGTGACAAGCACAGCCTCACTTTCCTCCTCTATCACTGCATAATTATTAATTTTCAATCATTAACCTCTTGCCCACCTCCAGAACACCAATTTTAAAGACGGGTTAGAAGCAGAGATCCCAATTTCTAACACATCTTTGCTGCTGCAGAGGCTGTAACCACAGCTCTGGGTAATTTCTATAGAAAACAAGTTCAGCCCTCAGCTGGCACAGACACAACCCTGTTGTACTTGTCAGTGGCTTGCTGCATTCCAGCAGCTCAGCCCTTCTCCCACACACCAAACTCCAAGATATTACCTGGAAAATAACCTGCTTGTAATGTTTTGGGGCACTTTAGAGCAGGGTGGAGGGACCCTGCTGGGATGGGAACTCAGAGCCGCGTTGCCAAAGGCAAATGGAGCATGAAACCATGTCTAAGAGGGAAAGGTCCTGCAGGGGAACAGGGATCCTTTTAACCTTGTTAAACCTGTGATCCCTTCACAAGGATCTGCCCAGAGCAGGTATCCAGATTTTGACACACTCTGCAGGATGTGGAACAGTGGAGTTGTGCCTCAGATGGGAAAAGCAGCAGGAAGCATCAGGGGCACGTTCAGGTGTCATTTTGAGCTTCAGAGGATTCCTTTGGGCAGCTCCACGTGGATGATCCCTCCATGACCTGCAGATCCCCCACCGAGCAGAGCCCAAGCAGCTTTTTCATGCACTTAACCCTCCTGGCTGCAGCCACCTGAGGCTCTCACTCCTCCCCTTTTCATCCACAGCTCTCCAGCTAAACTCACGTGAAAAAACACAACACAAAGCTTAGAAACAGCAAAACAGAGACAAAATGCTGTGTTCTGTGCTTTACAGATACAAACCACATCCCAAAACCTGAAATATGACCTGCTTAGATTCAAATCTTTAGGAGCAACACATTGCTCCGGGGGTTTAATTTGATTTACTGCTGGCTATTCCAAACTAGGGTAATCCAGCACAACCACAGCAATTCCAGCTTCCAGTTCCTGGGGAAGAATCCCAGCCCTGGAGCTGGATCAATGCCCTCATCTCCCTTCATTACAGATTGATCTTGGCCCTCTGTTGTTGATGCAGCTGACAAGGCAATGGCATTATGGAGCTGACACAATGGAGCCTCCACATCTGAATTCACAAGTGTCCTACCTCGTCAGTTGTCCCATCACAAATCTTCTTTGGCAGGGGATAAGGGGAAAGGGCTATTTATAATTTAACCATGAAATTTTAATTATGGGCTGAAATCAGCTGGGGTTAGAAATCAGGTTTGGTCGTGGATTGCGTGTGAGAGAGAGGCTGAAAGCAGAAGGGGCTTGACATTGAAGAGGCATTGGTTGATCTGGTTAATAAATCAGGTAATTATTGGATTTTAAAATAAACACTTCTTTGTGGGGATAAGCCTCGTTTAAAGAACATCTGAGATAGGTCAGCGAGGTTTCACCTTTCCCACACCCATAAAAATTACTGGCATTTGCTTTATGGTTAATCAAAAATAAATCAGCTGGAAATCATCCCACACCTCAGTTTTACATTGTCACTTGTGCAAAGGTCACACAAATCCTGCTGAAATCAAGGAAAAGATTTACTCCACTTGCCCACTCTCCCCTGGGCACATAAAATTCCACCCAAGGAGCCTCCCTTGCAGTCCAGGTGCCTGAACAGAACCTCTTCCCTTGGGAATTCAGGACTTTAATCTCAATTGTACATTCTCAAGACCTTTGCACAAATTTCAATATGAATTTCAAACTACTTGAAGACAGACCCTTCAAACCAGCAGGCAGCTCTGAGTAACTGTGTTAGACATAAATAGGTTCTTTTAAGCAGAGGATATAGGAGCATTTTGTGTTATAGATTCTGAGCAATTTGAAGGCAGGATTAAAGCAATAATACAGGCCACAGATCGTTAATGCAAATGCCCAAGTTTGCAATTCTGGACACAGCTCTGGGCTCGGGCATCAGTATTCACAAAGAGGACTTCACAAACAGAGCAGCATACTAATAAAAATAAGGAAAAAAAGGAAAAAAATCACTCTGCAGAAGCACAGCTGCTCAATATAGATCATCTTTCCATTTGAATTTGTATCATCATCTTTCCAAGTCAAATTGACTAATACCAGGGTGCCTTATCCAAGGGCCATGTGGTCCAATCAAAGATCAATTTAAAGTGTGTTGGAAGAGATTGATTCATTTAATTCATGGACATCAGAAGCTTTAAGCTCCTCTCCCCTTGCCAAGGCATGACTGCAGCCTCATCCCAGCCACAGAGACACACAGACAGTGCCCAGAGGATGCAGATTAACTGCAATGAGCTTTTATGAACTCACCTGGAAGCAGAAGGCAGAGATAAATCACAGAAAGCAGAGATAAATCACCCAGAGCTCATCCTCCCTTCAGGATCTCACTGTGCCAGCCAGGCTGAAACCTCCCTGAGCCACTGGGGCCTCCCAACCTTTCTGGGCATGAGATCCCCCAGATTTGCAGGTGCCTACTGATAAATTCACCTGCAGTTCTGGTTTATCACCACTTTGTGGGTGCTCACACCCAGCAGAAAGCACCAAAAAGGGTTTTGGTTGTTCATGTCCCAAGGAATTGGATACACCAAGGCCCAAACCAGACCCTCTGGTCAGGAGAACAAACTGAGGCACAAAATGAAAACAGGATCTTCCAACCAGTTGTATACAGATTTAATCACCTTCATGCCCAGAGGATGCAGATTAACTGCAATGAGCTTTTATGAACTCACCTGGAAGCAGAAAGCAGAGATAAATCACCCAGAGCTCATCCTCCCTTCAGGATCTCACTGGGCCAGCCAGGCTGAAACCTCCCTGAGCCACTGGGGCCTCCCAACCTTTCTGGGCATGAGATCCCCCAGATTTGCAGGTGCCTGCTGATAAATTCACCTGCAGTTCTGGTTTATCACCACTTTGTGGGTGCTCACACCCAGCACAAAGCACCAAAAAGGGTTTTGGTTGTTCATGTCCCAAGGAATTGGATACACCAAGGCCCAAACCAGACCCTCTGGTCAGGAGAACAAACTGAGGCACAAAATGAAAACAGGATCTTCCAACCAGTTGTATACAGATTTAATCACCTTCATGCCCAGAGGATGCAGATTAACTGCAATGAGCTTTTATGAACTCACCTGGAAGCAGAAAGCAGAGATAAATCACCCAGAGCTCATCCTCCCTTCAGGATCTCACTGGGCCAGCCAGGCTGAAACCTCCCTGAGCCACTGGGGCCTCCCAACCTTTCTGGGCATGAGATCCCCCAGATTTGCAGGTGCCTGCTGATAAATTCACCTGCAGTTCTGGTTTATCACCACTTTGTGGGTGCTCACACCCAGCACAAAGCACCAAAAAGGGTTTTGGTTGTTCATGTCCCAAGGAATTGGATCCACCAAGGCCTAAACCAGACCTTCTGGTCAGGAGAACAACTTGAGGCACAAAATGTACCACCAGAGTTTCCAACCAGTTGTATGCAGATTGAATCACCTCCAGATTATTAAATCAGGTGAATTTTCTCACCCTGGTGGCCTGCCAGCATCCTGGATTGTCACGAATTCCTCAGGAAAGGTTCTGGATCTCCATCCTGCAAAGCCAAGGAGAACTTCCATTTGGGCAAGTTTCGCTCTTGTTTATGGTCTGCAAAAAGGATAGAAAACTGTCTGAAAAATGAAGGATATGAATGAAGGACAGAAAAATGTCTGAAAATACATTTATAGGTGATTTATAGCACATCAGAAATGCTCTCAGCTGAGACCTGATAGGAGAGAGGTGCAGCAGCACAATCAGCAAACACCTCTGACAATGCCAAGAGCTTGGGCCATGTTAGAGCACCATAAAAACACCTCTGTCCCACAAAACTCATAAAAAAACAGAGGTTTTAACAAATAAATGTGTTAAAAGACACATGGGCACATCCTTCACCTTCAGAATCCCAGATATCTGTGTCCACAGGGCCTGGGGAAGAGTTGTCCTCCCTCTTTCCCCTCTGGTGTCTCTTGTTCAGCTCCTGCACAGAAATAAAACCCAAATCAACCAAGGACAGAGGCAGCACCAGGACAGAGAGGAATTTCCAGGGAGCCTTGATTGAAAATTCCGGCAGAGCCAAACCAGAACACAGATTGCCTTTGGGTCCCTGAGCCATCCAAAGGTCTCAGGTACCCCTTATATCAGGATTTTACCCCTACTTGCTGGATTTTATGCTGAAATGAATGTCTTCTGCAAATGTATCTCTTCCTGATTTTATTTAGGATGGGTTTTTTGTCAGAGTTTGCATTTTTCAAGTGTTTAATGCAGAAATTTGACTCTGATACCACCACCAGGGCTCCTCTGGGCCAAGTTGGTCTTTCCATTTCTGGCTCTTCTCTTTCAGAACAATTAAAACTCTTATAAATGTACTTTCAAATTCTTAAAACATAATTTCAGATTATTTTTATCCACCTTTGTAATGCAAAAATTCCTTCCAGAGGAAAAATCCAATAAAAAATGGAAAACAAAACATTAGGATTGCTCAATACTCTCAGAGCAATGCTGAAAAGCTGATTTAAAAACCCAAATTAGTTAATGTTTGATAATGAAATCAATAATATAATTATATCTTTCTGGCACTGCATGTAGCTGAGATTTTTCTTATTGCTTTGTTTATTTTTCCACTCCAATACCTTTTGCAAATTAGTTATAATTAAGATAAAGCAGTGGTGGCAGAAGCACCACAAAATGTGGTGATTCCATTAATTTGGGCAGCACAAATCAGATTGTGGAGAAACTCATCTAAAGAACCTGCAAAATCCCCAAACTCTTAACTTATCCTTTTCAGGGATTTTTGCAGGGCAATGCATTCTGATTTAGTGAAATTTAGTATTTCTGCACCTTCTATTCAGACATCTGAACACACTGCACAGTTCCTATTTCATTTTTGGTAGGAAATTCAGACTTCTTTACATATAAATATATTTACAGGGATTGAATAGAACAGCCTAAGTGCCTGAATTCCCCTGAGATTTCACTTCTTGTCATAATAAAGTGAGGGCAGACACATCCCGTCTCTGAACATATGCCAGGATATAAAAACACAGATTTTCTCAATGTGGGGAGCACAATTCTGGGTTTGTAATGAGTGGGAGATGTAGCAGTCCCTACAAAACACCTTTCTCAGCAGTTTTCCCAGCTTGTTTTACTCTCTGATTTACCTTTTGGCCAGAATTCCAACCTCACCTCTCCAGTTTCCTGAGCTGGAGGTGGGTTTAAAACAGAAAAGTATCATCTCACCTTGATTGTGTGGGACTAAATGTCCCACCTGGGATTAGAGTGAGGATTTTCATCTTGGATTTATGGCCAAACCAGGCTTAGGTGGGCTCAGGCTCTTGAACAAGCAAAGAGATTTTTGTAATCTGAAGAGAGAGGGGAAAAATAACCAAGAATTGAGCGGTGACTGCACTGTTTTCAATGGGGTTTGTGCTGTGAAGCTTTTATTTAGACAACAGATATCAAAATGCTTCAAAGAAATCCCCAGCAAAGGGAGCAGAAATTGGCTTTCTAATGGCTGATTTTCTCCACCCTGAGAAGGTAAAATATCACCCAGCAAAACAAACAAGACAAGCATTTTATGAAACAGAGCAGAGGTTTCCCCTAATGCAGGAATCAGGGATTAAATTTCCTGCCTGGCAATACACAGGAGGTCAGGAAAGATGTTTATAATGGCATTTTCTTGCTTAAAAATCTATGAGAACAACGGATTGCTGTGTCAGGTTCAGCCTCTACTCTGCTCTGTTTCTTTCCAGTTTGACCTCTTAATCCCATCCATCTCAGCAGTGAGTTAATATCTTCCTAAATCCACTGGAGTTCTCCTTCAAGTGTGCTGAAATCAGGGAGGATTTTTGCTTCAGGTACAAGCTGGACCTAAAGCTTTCATTAAAAAAAACCCCAAAACATAGATTTTTTTTTTTTTAGGATATGTATATTTAAATATATATTATTTAAGTACTTCAGTTTGAATCCCCTAATTCCCAGTGAATAAGATGATTCACCTTGTTATTAATCTTTTTTTGGTCTTGTAATACTGACAGTAAACATAACCAATAATCAAAACCCAATAATTTCCAAAATAAAGCAAATTAATTCATGCGCACAGGACCTAATACCATGAATAAACCACAGCATTAGGGGGACTGGATGCAGAATTTAGTAGGACCCCAATGCACACATCAGGATCTCTCCTTTATTTTGGGTTTTTCTAATCTTTCTTCAGTCCCCAAAGCTAAATTTCATTGGTATTTTTGGAGAAGGGAAAGATTTTGCTGTTTCCATGTCCCAAAAAAGAAATTTCTCTTCAAGCAAAAGGTCTCTGAGCTGGTTTGGGTTAACTGAGCCCCACACCTGGACCAGGAGAGCACCCTTTTACAAACACAAAAAACCCCCCTGGGAAGATGAAGATGCTCAAAGAGAAAACACCAAAAGCCTTTGCAGTGGGATAGGAACTGTCAGAAAACATTGCTGACTATCCCAAATCCTACATTTGAAACACAAAAGTAAATATTGCCCTACTTACATTTTTAAAATATTTATCTCAATTATTATTTGCAGATTAAAAAAAAAAAAAAGGTAAAATATGAAAGCCCAGCTAAGCACCACGAGCAACAGTGGATCTGAAAGCTAATCATGAGTGAGTTGTTAGCAGCTGACATTAATTGTGGATCCTCTTTGTGAATTCCTAATCACCTTGCAGCATTTTTCCTAATGCTGGGAAGCACATTAGGATGGGCTAGGCTTTCTAATAATCCACATCATTTATTGATGCTCTATTTGTGCTCCTAAATACTTGGAGACATTTCAAGCCAGCCAGAATCTTTGCAAAGCCTGATCAAAGGACACAAGCCCAGGGAAGCTCCCAAGCCTTTAATTATCATTAATGCTGGAAAAGATGAAGATCACCAAGTCCAACCTTTGACTGAATATCCCCATTCCCACTAAATCATATCCCTGACAGCTACAATGCATTTTTTAAATATATCCAGTGATGGTGATTCCAGCACTGCTCCAGGCAGCCTCTTCCAGTGCTTAACCACTCCTCCAGGGAAAAGATTTTCCCTAAAATCCAACTTGAACCTCCCCAACCCAACCTGAGGCCATTTGTTTTGCTGTGTTTCCAAAAAGGACTATAATGCATCAAAAAAAACCCCCAAAAAAACGCAACCCAAACAAATCCCATATTATTTATCCATGTATGTGATATCTATTCAGAATTCTGTATTTCAGACTCTGTTATAAGAAGTAAAAATAGCCACCTTGGCAGAATTTAGAAGAATAAAGAGATAAAGAAATAAAGAAAGACAAATGTGAATATTATTCAATTACACTGGTAAGATCCTGGGCAGTTCTATTATTGCACTTACAAAATTAGAAGCCCATAAAAATGTTTATTTAGCATGAATTCTGTGCTGTGGACTCTGACAGAGGTGAAATTCTATTAGCAGTTAATATCCTTAAATTGATGTTAGTGAGTGAGAAATTTGGGAATTTTTATTGGTCAACTCTCAAAGGGTTTGAAACCACAGAGGAATTGTTACATTTTCTGAGGATGATGAAGGCCCAAATGTAAAGGTCAGGTTCAATTTCCTGCTCAGTGAGAGGTTTCTTTGTAAGGCCCAGAATTTTGGGGTTGGACACCTAATGCCTCATAAAATCAGAAGTTTCCCTGTCTTCTTCATCTCTAGAAATGAAGGATGGACTAAAGGGGAATCTGGATAAGGAAGCTGAATAGAAATTATTTTTATGTCATAAAGAACCCAGACTCTTCAGCAATGATGATCATTGCTAGAAATGTGACTTCCACCAGCCTGAAACGTCCCAAATTTTGACAAAAAGCACAAGACTTGCAAGACAGCAGTTGCTGGTTCACAATTTGCTATTTTAGTGCCAGACTCAAATCTTGGTAAATCTATTCCCTCTTTCTCTCTGCTATGATTCATTAATTTTGGGGGGAAATATCATGGCTTGTGATATTATTATAAATCACACATTTTACTCTCCCAGCACTGAGACAGAAGCAGAGCTTGCTAATTATGTGCCACAACAAAGATTATAATGAATGCTCTCATTAACAATTCCTTTATGTTCGATGAACGAATAAATAATTCCTTCCCCAGCCATTATAAAATCATTTGTCACAAAGACCCTTCATGCACTCACAAGCCCCTCCAGGTAAGTTTTCATTCTGTATTTTTAATCATCTCTGGGTCAGGATGGACTTTCCCCAGCTCAGACACGTTCGCTCCTTTTTCCATTGCCATTCTGCACCAAGAGCTGCAGCTGCAACTGGATTATTTGGATTTTGTTGGGAGTTTTGGGGCATTCTCACTGCCCAGAGAGAGCCAGCCCTCACTGCTCATCCCTTTTCCTCCCAGGGGTGTCCTCTGTCTCCTGCCAGGTGAGGAGATGCTCCAGAGGTGTCCCAGGTGTAGCCAGGCTGAGAGTGGACACCAGGCCCAGGATGTGGCTCATGTTTGTTTTGTCTGATGGGGGAGCTGGGAAGGGGCTGAGCCTGGAGAAAAGGGGGATCAGGGGGGCCCTTGTGGCTCTGCACAGCTCCTGACAGGAGGGGACAGCCGGGGGGTGTCGCAGACATTTTTTCACAGAAATCCCTTCTTTCAGGCTTGTGCATCTTCTGGGAAGCAAAGGCCCCAGAAGAAGAATGTAAACAATGATTATCAGCTGCTGTGAAATGCAATAGGATGCACCTGGGATTGGTTCATGGTCCATGTGTACAATATTAGGGCCAATCACAGGGCAAGCTCTCTGGAACACAGGGACAGAGAATTCTCTTGTTTTTGGACTCTATTCTATTCTTAGCTTAGCAAGCCTCTGCAACTTCTCTCTTTATTCTATTTAGTATAGTTATAATGTATTATATATCTTATATCAATAAATCCAGCCTTCTGATCAAGAAACAAGATTCTCATCCTTCTCTCACCATGGAGACCTCATAAGGTCGCTGTAATAGGGGGGGATTTGGGATCTTATCCCAGGGAACAGGGACAGGAGGAGAGGGAACGGCCTCAGGCTGGGTCAGGGCAGGCTCAGTTGGACACCAGCAGGAATTTCCACATGGAAAGGGTGAATAAACATTGGAACAGACTGCCCAAGGAGGTTTGGAGTGCCCATCCCTGGAGGTGTCCAAGGAATTCCTGGATGTGGCACTCAGAGCTCTGGGCTGGGGACAAGGTGGGGATGGGTTACAGGTTGGACTCCATGATCTTTGGGGGCTTTTCCACCCTCATTGATCTGGGGATTCTCACTCTCTGCAATCCCTGAAGGGAGCTTGATGCCAGGTGGGGTTGGTCTTTTCTCCCAGGGAACGAGCAACAGGACAAGAGGAAATGGCTTCAAGCTGCACCAGCGAAGGGTTTTTAGTTCAAAAAATGCCTTCACTGGAAGGGCTGTCCTTCCAGTGGGGGAGTCCTCATCCCTGGGGGGATTTAACGCTGTGTGCATGTGGCACTTGGGGACACGGGTTAGTGGTGGCCTTGGGGAATGGTTGGACTCGATGATCTTATGGGTCTTTTCCAACTCACACCATCCTGTGGTTCCTCCTCTGGGCAGCAGCCCTTCCCTCAGCTCCCTCCCATTCCAGAGGTCCATGTAGGCAGGAACCAAGGAAAAAAGCCCCCAAATCCCACCCTAGCTGTCCCCTGAGCCATCTCCACCCTGTCACCAAGCCAGGAGCCACCGTCACCCCAAGAGCCACCGCTGCTGCTTGGGGGGATTTTACCCAGAGCTCAAACATGGAGAAATTTCCTTCCCATTCTGCTCCCTTTTCATTTCAGACAGGAGCAAATGTGACAAATGCACTGCAGGAGAACAACAGGATCTGCCTCATTCAAATGCCTCTCCTCCCTGCAAAAGCAAAGATAGCACAGCCCAAGCACCGAGGCTGGTGTGAAATCAATCCCAGGCACCGTGTACAGGGGAAATTTGAAATACAAATAGCAATGTTCTCCAGCTATTATAAACATTGGGGTTTTTCCTACAAGCACTGTTATCTGTATTATTACCACAAAGCTTTTTGGAGTTATGTGTGTAACAGCAGCCACAACAACTTGTTCCTCTAAAAAAATATAATAAAACAAACAGTGATGCAGCACCGTGAGAGCAGCTTAAACAGCAAAATTACAACTGAATCCACTTCTCATGTGTGTTACAGGAGCCATCGGAGACTGAGCATGCCTCAGAGCTGAGGGCTGGGTAAGCAAAGCAGAAAATCCATGATGATAGGAGTGATGATTGTGTTTATTTGCACGTGGGCAGCGGGTGAGATTCCCTGTCATGCTCCAGGAAGCAGGAATGCAAAGCACTGCCTAACCTGTGGGTATTTAGATAGGCTGCATCCCCAGAGCTTGCACAGTGCATGGAACACCTTAACAGCACAGCAAACCTGCTTTGGCAAGCACTGCAGTAGAGTTTGGAATGCCTCAGACACGTCATGCCAGTCCAGATCCATGATCCAGGCCAGAAATCAGCCAAAAAATTATAATTAAGAGAGCTCTGACTCTGAACACTCCCACCCTAGAGGAGTTTATCCAGTACAATGGGATTAAGCACTCACCACTTGTGTTTCTAGGAGTTCCACCCATAGCTTGCAGTGCTTCCTCAGGAGGGTTTTTGGGTTTAATGATGGGATGTTCATTAAATCAGTCACAATCTGAGCAATGCCCCCACCAGAGTCAGTACAGAGCCAAACAAATGGTGTCATTTAGCCTGAGAGGAGGAGGGAGAATGGGAAGATTGAGGTAGATTCATCATTTTAGCCACAATAAATCCCAGAAAAAGCTGAGTTGGAAGGGATTCTCAAGGATCATCGAGTCCAACTCCTGGCCCTGACAGACAAAACCAAAGAAAATGTTATATGGGAAATGGCTAAGTCCCTCTTCCTAAATCAGAGGGGGACACAGCCATGGACTGCAAATGGGGTAGGGATAAAATACAGAAATTCAGCTTTTACCAGCTCTCAATCAACCCATATAGTGTGTTTGCAAAAAGGATTAAAATGTATTTGTATTTTGTACCAGAATTTCGTTCAATAAAAGCTATGTTTTCACCATGGGCTTGATACAAATCCTGATGAAGTCACTGACAATGAGTCCCTTGGCCTGCCTGGACTTTGGATGATCTGGTCAGTGCTGCTGCTGCTGCTGATGATGATGATGACAACATCATCATTGAACTGATGGCAGTCACTCCATTGACCTGACTGGATTTGGGGATTTTTGACCAACAACATGGACACTCTTTCCCTGGCAAACAACAGTTTTCCTGCCATTTTCCTAAGTACCAACTCCCTTTGGGAGTTTGAACCCCAGAATTCAACACCCTTGAGTAACTGCAGCTCCCAAATGCAGGGCAGTCCCCATGGAATTGCTGAGCCTGGACTTTGTTCCTTTTCTTCCAATAATTTAATGGTGCCCACTCTCCCCTCGGGCTCTCAACCCTTAGAGATACTTTTTATCACAGATCTGTTCCTTGTGTGGAGTTTCAAAAGTCACAAATCCCACGGCCCAGCTTTTCATGGTGCACAATCCAGATTTAAACCTCTAACCATGGACCAAAGGTTAAATTTGAAGAGGGTGTGAAACACCCTGAAATAATTCATAAATATAGACCCCACCCTATCAGAGAGCGGGAATGCAGGCATGAGGGAATGGTATTGGAGAACATTCAGTTCTACATTGTTAAACATTGAACATTTAACAATTTAACATTGTTAAACATTGTTAAAATAACACATCCCAAAGAAAAATACATTTGTTACAGCCAAGAACAAAAAACTTTACCAGATTGTAGCTGTATTTGCCAATACTTAAAAACAAGCCCCCAAATTAATTAAAATCTCAACCTAGAGCTTACAGACTGTGCTCCTCCCTAATTATACACACAAAAAAACCCCAAGGGATGCTGATAAAAGCAAAATATTCCTCACCTTTTCACTCCAGCTTTCCCAGCCACAGGGCAAGCCCTGACTCCTCTCAGAAGCTGAATTTCAGTCCTGACCATCCCATTTCCAAGGACACTTTGCAGCCTTGTCCAGCTTTTTTCCTCTCATCCTGTGGTGATTTATTGGGATAAACTGGAATTTATACCCTTGAATATCAGGGGCTTTCACAGGCAAATTTCAAGATACTTTAGTGGCCACCTCAGGGCCTGGAGGCTTCTTTAAGCAGATGTAATGTCCTCAGCCTGGCTGAATATTTCTCCTTCTCACCGAGCAGAGCTGGGGACTGGAAGTGAAAAGAGATGTACTTGTGAAGATTAAAATCTCCTTTACAAATGGAGTGTATTAAGCATCTGTGCTACTTGGCCGCCTGGTGCATCAATTCCAACATAAAATAGTATTAACTGCTCTACAAGCTTTTTATCTCTCCCAGCTCCCTGTGCTCTGGGTGAATCACAGGGGCAAGAATTGGAACTGGCCTTTCAGACAGGGAGCTAAGCAGCTCTTAAATCAGACAAGCACGATGGCCAGGCAAGGCAATTTACCTTTTTTATGTCATTTTAAGGAACAAAACCCATTCTGCTCTTTGAGGAGTGCCTCTGGATCTGGACATTATGGATGTGATCATGGTTCCTGTCCCAGCACTGCAGTGCTGTGGGTATTTATTTGTATTTATTTGCTCTGGTTTCATATTTGTGCCACTTGAGCTCATTCCCACCTCCTGAGGCTGAGCTGGGATCCCTTGGAGGTTCTGACGTTTAGACAGGTGAAGGGGAGGACTCAGGACAATTCTGATTGGGCTGGAATACATGAGAAGTTGGATTTTCACACTTTATTAGCAACCACTGTTCTTCTCTTTCAGTGACAGCACCACAAATTTTCCCATTTTTTGGAAGTTCAAACATAGCTCAAAGGTAATAAATGATCTTAGAGTGATGCACATATTGAACAATGTTGTGAACACCCACTGTATGTTGGGGAGCCAAATTCTTCCCTGAAACACTGCTAATTACTGAATTTACCTTCACAGGCTGATTATGGTTACATATTTTAATTTTAAATACTTTCATTCCACTGAAAAGTAAGAGTCAGATACAATATCTGACATTGGAACAGAGGTGTTGTGACTGAAGTGTTCTATAAGAGAGTATTGGAAATGTCCAGATCCCTAAAAGTGGTTCAGGTAAATAAAATATATGAACTTACATGATTTGAATAGAAGAATCACAGGATGGTTTGGGTTGGAAAGGACCTTAAAAATCATCCAATTCCACGCCCTGCCATGGCAGGGACACCTTCCACCATCCCAGGTTGCTCCAAGCCCTTTCCAAGCTGGCCTTGGACACTGCCAGAGATCCAGGGCAACCACAGCTGCTCTGGGAATTCTGTCCCAGCTCCTCACCACCCTCACGGGAGGAATTTCTTCCCAAATATCCCATCTGCACGTGCTCCCTTTCAATTTAAATCCATTTCCTCTTGTGCAGTCACTCCAGGCCCTCGTGGTGTGCCATGATCACAACAAACTGGGAGAGAGAAGATGAATGAATCACCAAACTTCAATAATGTTTAATAATAAACCAAATACTTTTCACAAAAAAAAAAAATATTAACTGCAACACATTTCTGCAGATCAATAAACTGCTGCCACTCACTGAAGAATTTAATTTTGCATTAGAACCTCAATGTCTTCTGCAAAGGAAAGCACGAACACAACCCTCCAGAATTTCAGTGCTGCACCACAGCTAACTCCTCTGGATCAAATTCTAGCATCACAGTCAAGGAGATTAAATTTTTCCAGGCCATGGGAATGGCTCCTGCTGGTTTGCCCTTTTTTAATCAAAGCTGCTGCTTTGCAAGGTGAGGCTGTGGAGTGCAGCTGACCCTGGAGACAGAATTCTCCCTGCCCCGGGCACTGAGCTGATATTTTGCTGTTTCTGTTGGAGGGAGGAGGAGGAACCCCCATCCTCCCCATGTGAACCTGACTGAAACCAAGGAATGCAGCTTCTGTTAAAAGGAACATCCCCTCAGGAAATTCTTGTTCTACCTCCACATTAACACAAGGAAATGAACAAGTTCAGAGGGGGTTTTGTCACCAAAACCAACTCTCTATAAACCCCTAGGAGGTCAGTACTACCCAAAAGGCTGGCACCAACATTCCCTGCCCAAGGATCTCCTCCCATGGCCAAATTACCTCCCAAACAAGTTTAAAATCTGGGGTTGCCTCAGTTCTGCACCACAGTTAAGCTCCTATTTCTCTTATTCTATCAGTCTCCCCAAATATTTGGTGACCCTCATTTATTTTACTGTTTCTTACAATACTCTGCTTCCAATTTCCTTTGTTCTCTGCCTCAGCATTAGGTCTCTTCAGCAATTTATAGCCCAAAAGTTCACTATATATTATAAAGAAATGACCTTTAATTGTAGTGGGTACTCCCTGTTCCATTTACACCTCTGCTTCCAGCTGCCTTAGGATCCAGATTTTTCCTCTTTTTATTGCTTAGGTGACTCCTCTGCGTCTCTATCACTCTTAAGAAAATAATAATATGTTTTATAACCTTGCTTCAGCAAAGCTTTATTTATTACAGCATGCTGAACCACAGGTATCCACAATTCCACAGGGAAAAGAGGTTTACCTGGTATGACAGCACAGTGTCTCCCTTTATTCTGATGCAAGCAAAATTCAGAGTAAATAAAATAAACTTTTTTTAGGCTGCAAAACAGGAGATTAAAAGGAAAAGAGGTTCAGTTTGGATCATTTCCAAATCAAACTGGCAAACAGGTTGAAGTCATCATCACATCAATGCAATCAGACTTAGAGAATTTCCAAATTAAGGTTTTAGTCATAGCAATGCTTTTATTCCTGCAGCATCAATGGCAGGGGATGAACCCTCAGTGCTCCTACAGGAGATGGGCAGGTGTGTTCTCCCCAGATGTGGTTGCAGGGGTAAATACAACACAGCAAAGCAGCTGAATAACTTCATTTTAGCATCACAAAAAACGTATTTGATCATACATCTGAGTATCCACTCAAACATTTTGCAGCCCACCGGCTTTTCCAATTTCAAAAATGCAATCAAAATTAAAAAAAATTACTCAAGAAATTGACTTTATACCTGGAGACAGGAACACATCCCCCAGTTCCTTTTACCATGGAATACACAAGCTCCATACACTTTCTTTTTTTTTTTACTATCCCTCCTCCCTAAGTTCCAGATTTGTGGGATTAAACATATGACAGCCTTTGCTTGGAGTTTACATCACTAGGAAAAATTTTCCAAGGCTGTGGAGAAAATGGAGATTAGTCCTGCCTTGCTCTGCTTTTGTTCCAGACACATTTGGAGCGCACAGGGGAGGAGGCAGCGCCAGGAAGGCTTAGCCCCATTTCACACCACTTAATCACAGATTACAAATGGCAGGGGACAAGAAATCAACTCTTTTCCCATTCCCCAAACATTCCGGAGTTTGTTTCTAAGCGTGTTTTTCTCTGAGGAGGAAATAGCTAATTTAACATGCTTATTAAGACAAAGGGATGAGCTCTATCCTGTTTTTAATTGGGTTATATCAAACCTAGATGGAAGGGATGTGTTTGTGTGGTTTTTACTGCAGAGCAATTAATTTAATTTACCATTTCCATTCTGCTCGTTATTAAATCCACTACAATTTAATACCTAAATTAATTAATACCTAAACAACCATGCAACAAAAAGTGAAAAGTCCATGAAGTTTAAGAGTAAATAGCAGGGTTGTGGACTCCCCTAATCATGGAATTCTTGTAGCATTAGCTGTTTTCCCATTGCAAGAGTGCACAAACACAACATCTGGGCTATAAAGTGCTGCACATTCCAATGCAGAGCTCCCAGGGGCAGACAAAGAGGAATTTAAATCTTCACAGCCACTCTAAAAATCATGGAATGGTGAGGACTGGGAGGGACCTTAAAGCTCATCCAGCTGCCATGGCAGGGACACCTTCCACTGTCCCAGTGCTCCAGACTCTTCCAACCCAGCCTTGGGTACATCCAGGGATCCAGGGGCAGCCACAGCTGCTCTGGGAAACATCTCCAACCATCCCCCAGCACCTCTCAGGAAGGTGCAAAACTTCTCAGCACCTGCCCTAAAACCACTTTCCACCTTCTGCTAATGCTGCACATCCAGATGCATAAAAGTTAAGGAATGGAAAAGAAATCCTGATTTTTTTCATACCTTTATGGATGGAATTAGGTTTGAACGCAGGCAAGGAAATGTAGTTCTTTGAATTCTGAAGCTCCTGGCACTCGGTGAAATGCAGAATGCTGAAGAGGAGTGGGAACAATTCCTTACAGAGAGAGAGGTTCAGAGCTGAGTTACAGGTCAAGGTAAAATTGCTGCCTCACAAAAGCTCCATTCACCAGGAGCAGAGCGTGAGAAATTGCTGCTGAGAGATGAATGCATTCCTCCCATCAGATGATTAATAAAAAGATAATGACTCCTTCAAAAAGGCAAAGGTTTGATATTATTATTTTTGTCTGTGTCACACCAGAGCATGTGGGCAAAGAAAAAAAATCCTTACCAAGGCAGAACACTGAATTCTTGCCCCAAATAAAAGTTCAAATAGCATTAAGTAACCCATTGTACAGATGAAAAGGGCCCAATTGAGACTAAGAATAAATACCTGGAATTCCCTCTCCTGCTCTTCATTTTGGAGACATGAAAAGCCATCACACTCGAGGCAAAGTAATGAGTTGCTGTCGCTTTTTTGTGCAGTTTAAATGCTCGAAGCACTTCATGGATTTTATGGTGCCATAATGTAAAATTTGCAAATACATAGAACACTATTAGCATTGGGAAGAGATTTTAAATGCTAAGATTTAAGCTTAGTTCAGAAGTCCTAGGAACAAGTGCAACAACTTGTGAATGGCAATAGATAAATTTTACAGCAGCATAAATACAGGTTTTGATAATTAATAACTTCCTAAATTTTTTTTAGAGAAGATTAATGTTAAATAATGCATAATTTTTCTTTTTTGGATGTACACCTGTTTGGACTAGCCTGCTTGATTTATTTTTAGCCCATAATGGATTTATTTGCATTACCTATAAATAAAATAACACAGCCATATCTGTAGGAGATATACTGTCACCAAGTTACGATGTGACAGTGGCACTTCCAAAAATGTCCCCACCTCCTGCAAGCTTTACTGGCGTGCCACAGCGAAAGGTTAAAAATACCTATAAAAAATGATTCCAGAATCATCACAGCAGTGAAAACACATCACTTTGGCATGACAAAACCATAATTCATGGCAAAATTACTCTGGTGAGCAGGAGGTGAGCACCCTTTTGTTTTTTCTATTGCCAAAGGTTTCTCTGCTGTCTCCTCTTGCAGATTTGTCTCAGTCTTTTGGGCAGAGACCTTGGATTAAGGCCAAGCTGCCCAATTTCATGGCACCTGATGCCGTAGGATTTGAGCTTTCCTATTTCCATCTCTCTGTAACCCTGCAGTTCTTTAGTGTGTAACTCTGAGCTCCACACCCAGTGCCAGCTGCTGCTGTCCCATTGGGGGCAGACACAACAATTCCTCTCCAGGCCTGGCAATCAAGGACACCTCACTGCCTCAGGGCCAGAGATGGAAACAAAAGTGAGCTGGGGCAGCAAACTGGGGCTCAATGCCTTCATTACCTGGAGCTGGAATTGGAGGATGAACCCCCAAAGTGCAAATGGCCCAAAGTTATAAAAGTGTGAAAGCCGTGAGCCGTGGGGCAGTTTGGGTGTAGGCCCTGGGGGGCTTGGGCTGCCCTGGGTGAACCTGAAGGGCTTCAATCAACAAAACTGCTTTTTATTCCTTCAGCTCTGTCTGCCCTCTGGTTTTAGGTAGCCCCAAAGCCATCCCACCCAGCTGGGACACATTTGGAGGTTGGATTCCCTGGGATTGGGTCTCTGGCAGCCCCTGTGGCTCCAGCACTCCCCATTTGCTTTTTCCTTCCCATTTTTTGCTACAATCCCAGCCAAGATCTCACACAACGAAAACCCATCAGAATAACTCCTCCAGCAGCCATTCCAGCTGCCAGCTTCACCAGCAGTGCTCCAACTTGTGCTTTGAAGTTTTTTCCATCTTATCTCTCCTATATATATATATATATATATATACACACACACATATACACATACACACACATATGCATTTTTCCCCCCAGGATCTATCAAAACTCCCCTTACAGCCAGAGGAAATCTTCCTATAAACTCCCAGCTAAATTTTAAAAAGCCTTAAAGTAGCAATTAGAGCGAATCTAAATCAATTGGCAGTTTGTCACTTGTATATAAAGTGGCCTCTCCATTATTTTTTTTTAATGCAAAGACATTGCCTTGTCTAGAACTTTGCTGTGGCTCTGAAAATCTTCACAACAGATTACAAGTGTGGGCTTTTAAAATTTTCTGTCTTATCAAAAAGAAGATGAAGGTGGCATTAGTAACACAATTAGCACTCAACTTGTTTCAAGCTGTTAATGCTCAGTTTATTTTTAAGTTCTTTTTATTCTCAGCTCACCTGCAGCTACGTAAATAAAATCCAGACAATTTCCACAACACAGACACTGAAATGCGAGCTCTGCTTTCAGCAGGATTGGAGATAATTAAAAACAACTCAGCTCTCAGCACTTTCAAGTTCAGTTTGGGAAGGGATGCTCTTCCAGCTCAGGGTTTGCTGCTGATTTTAAAACACTGAACCATCAAACTCCAATTTAACTCCAACAACAAAATAATGAGTGGGGGGGGCGGGACAGGGAGCTCTGAGGTGGAACTCAAAGCAGCAGTGCCTTTTGAGAGGGGATAAATGGAGCTGAGTCCCTGGCTGTGCCATGGTTCACAAAACAAAATCATGGGCAGCCTTTTTGTTGGAGTGAAAAGGAGAAGAAAGAGCCTTTTTCAGTCCCAATTAAATTATTGCCAGAAAATATTTCCTTGCTGACAAAGTGTGTCCTTCTAAAGAAAGGAAAAGCTCTGTGCCAGTAACAAGTGAGAATCTATATGGAATTTCTGATACAGAACAAATTCTCTTAACCTGCAGGAAGAAGGATTCTAATAGACAATCAACATATTCATAAAGGAACTGGGGTACTTTTAAAATAACCTTAAATGCCAACAAATCTCAGAGCAGGAATGCTGTGTGTTAAAATAAAGTCTGGTTCGGGGAACTGATATTAATTGGGGGTGTTTTTATTTGATATTAATTGGGTTTTTTTCTTCCTTTTGATTATGGGGTGGAGTTTGGACGCACAGAGATTGAACATTTCCTAAACCTTATAATTCCAGAGTAATTCTTGAGGAAGTTTATATTGCCCTGTGTTAGAGGGCTTTAAATGAATAAATAATTACAGGGCTGGTTAATAGGATGGACAGCAACAACAACAAAATCAGCGCCACCAGGGCACAAACCATTAATACAAACACCAAGAATCAATCTGTCCGTGTGATACATTCGTCCTGTGCCCACCAAAATGGAAATCTGGCACTGAATTAAAGATGAGGTCGGGAGAGTCAGAGAGTCCTGACAGATTCTGGAGCATTAACTCTTGCTATAAATGCAGCTGTCATGCCTGACAGCCATTTAACCAGGCAGAAATTCCCAAATAAATTGGTGCCCGTGCTGGGAGCTGCTCCCCCTCTCGTACAGCTGCGGGCTGACCTTTGCAGAGCAGCACAAATTACCAGGAATATTCAACACTCAGCTTTATGATGCTGTTACTGACACACCATCCCCAATAAAGATTTATGTCCTACACACCAGAAGCTGAATAAAGTTTATCTGGAAAAAGCCGAAGTGCCTCGAGGAGTGCAGCCCTGGAGAAATCAACAACATCCCACCTCCTGATGTTCCATTCATTAAAAGTATAATATAGATGATAATTATAAAAGAGGATTTTCTTTTGTACTCCTGTGCTCATTTTAATTAGGGGCCATAACCCTCTTCCTGCTGTATTCACGCCTTGTGTTTTTCTGTCACCAATATTAATTATTTCATTATAAAAAAGAGCAGCCCAAGCTTTGAAGGCAATGAGGTAGAGATCCAAAGGTGGACTGTGGGACAGGATGCACAAATCATCAAAAGCTGAATAAACTCAACTGTAAAAACTGTGGCATGCAGCGTGCAGCACTTCTTAGACCTGAAAGGGTATTTTAAAAACTGCTTCATGCTTGAAAAAATGCTGCCTAATTAATCAGGAGCACATCAAGCTAAGGCAGCGAGTAAAGCAGTAATTGTGGCTGCTGTTAGGGAAGCAGTGCGTTGTTTTCTGGGGTTCACTCAGTCCTTAGGGATCAGCCCTTTGTTCCCCACATTAAAAAGGTGACACAGGACAAGAGAAATGAAGGAAGCAAAATATAGAAGCAGGATGGATGTGGGGTTTTACCTTTGGAATGGAAATGAGCCCTGAGAATCAGAGAGGGGAGAAATTAGGAGGTTCCTTGGACTCCAAGCAGGGGGAGACACATGAACCAACAATCCTGGGCCTAAATCATCATTTTCATCCAAACACTTCCCTTCAGGGGAATCCCATCACCTTCAGGTCATGCCTCAGGTTTTACCTTTTATATTTTTCAGGTTCTGTGCTGCTTTAGTGTGTGGGTCTGCGCTTCACATGAGGGGATGCTGAGCTGTGTGCACAGAGCAGGGAGACAAAACAATTCCTGCTCCAGCTGGGCACCGAGGACAAATGACCCAAATCTCAGCCCAGGAGCACAAACCCCGCGGGCTGGAGAGAGAAAAACAAGCAGGGTGGGAGTGCCTGGGCTAAAGCTGCAATGGGACAATGAACTGCAAGGTGCAAATGGAGCAGAGCTGATCCCAGGGAGAGACCCCGGCAGCGCTCGTGCATTTTGGGGCCATTTTGGTTCATCTTGGGTGCAGCCCTGGCTGGGCTCTGGTGCTGCCCAAGGTGGATCCATGGAGGAGATCCTTTGGGTAAATCCCTGCTTTATTGTGGGACTCTGCCCAGCCTCTGCTCCAGGGCAGCCTGCACAAGGCACCAGAGGCTCACAGAGAACCCCAAAAGGATTTCCTTTCCCCAGCACTGCTGTCTGTACACTGAAACACTTGCACCACACCCTGCTTTGTAATTTTAATCATTAATATTATTTCTGTAGTGCATTATCCTTAAAGAGGACACTTGGAGGAAGGAAACTTTCCAGTTAGGATTGGGATTTTTTCCCTAGTGTTTATATGTTCAACTGAGCAAGCAACAAAGCAAAGTCACTTAGGATACATCCAACACTACTCAGTAGAAATATGTAGGAACAAATCCTTTAACTGTGACTACACAAATCCTACACCTTATCCCTATTTATCTGACTGGCAGATTACCCAAACATGAAACTTCACAGCATTTGTGCACAGAAAGTTCATTGAAAACTCATTCTTCTGTCTTTATCTGTTATTTATAAGCAACTTTCAGCATTGGGAACCCCAGAGTGGGCAGTGCTCCACAGATCAGCCCCACAGCTGGTTTAATGCACTCAAAAGTGCAAACAAACAAGCAGAATCCTGGTTTTGCAGATTTAAGTCTTTGAGTAATGCCTGTGGCTTGCTGAAAATCCTTTTTTATTGGAAATTGAATATGTCAGCTCAGCCATCACTTTAATTTGTTTTAAAAGATTTATTAGGGTTTGATGGCTTTCCTCTTGCTTGATTTTCATGTGTTTTCCTGATGAAATTAAAATCATTGGAGCTTCCACTAGAGAAGAACTTCATCAATGTGTCAGGAGGAGCACGATTTTAATAAAGCACTTTGGGAAAGTTTCCTGAGGAAACATTTTTAAAAGTTTTGAGGAGGCGCAGGGAGCTCATGGGGCTGCAGAAAGGCAAAGCACAGCACTAACAAGGCACAGAGCTGAGCTTTACACTCTCAGTATTTACTGGAGAGCTGCTCTGAGCTCTGCTTCTCTTTAGCAGCACAGCCACAGCTCTCCCCTGCTCCTTGTGCAGGCGCTGGTGTAAAATCTGAGCATCAACAGCTTCTCCTGACAGCCTTCAGGAGGGGGCTCTGCCGAAATCCTGTGAGCAACACTTGCATCTCTGCATTGCTGGAGCCACCTGCAGGGTCCTGGCACAACCTTTAGGTCTTTCCTTTCTCCCTTTCCACTTCAATTCCCGTTCCAGTTCTGTTCATCCCCACACTTTTCCTGTTCCCTGTGCTATGACCATGCCCTGCCTCCACACAGGAGCTCAGGTCTCCCTCCAGAGAATAAAAAAAGCTCATTTATCCATTCTGCCCATTTTTAAAAGTCTGAAAGTATTTAACATTTATAAGAACATTCTTAGCAAAGAAGATAAGGAAACACTTGAATTTGGTGTAAATGCTGATCACTTTGTGATAAGGAAAAGATGGAAAAGACTACAAAATTATTTTCTCTGTTATTGGATCAATGTGCAATTGATTAATTTGGAGGCAAAGATTGAGATTCCTCTTATCTCTTATTGATGTGGTAGCTGCAGTATTTCAGATGAACAGTCTAGACTTCCAATTCACATGAAAAAAAGTGGATTTTTTAACCATCTCATGCATGATACTGTGTATTTTTACCTCCATTTCTGGCTGGATATGAAAATTGGCAACTTGTCCTGTTCTGAGCTTCTCTGGTGGACAAAAGGATGAATTCTCTTCTCCAGCACAGCCAAATCCAAATGTGCAGGCTGGGATTTTGCCAGATGACAATGAACTCCCAGCTTGTGTTGAACAGAGCTCCCAGATTGATTATTAAATGATTTCTGAAAGGCAAAGGGATGCTGTTGGAACTGACCTAAATGGGAAGTGTCAGTGCTGATAAATTCTTCAGCAAATGTAGAACAGGTGAAGGCTCACATTTCAGTAATGATGTGCATTCCCAGCCACCACAAATAATTGGGAGCTGCTTTTTGTGTTTGTGCCCTGCTCAGAGCGATTGCTGGAACAGCAGTTAAGGTGTGAACATATTTGATATTAATTTAGCTCCCTGTCCCACTCCCCTGCATCCTGCCAAAGCTGTGGTTCCTCCATTCCCTTGATCTCCAGTCCTAAAGATGCAACAGCAGCTCTGACATTGATCAAAGCTTTTGGATTCCCATCCAAGGCAGCCCAAATCCAATAAGCAAAGTCCAGCCAGGATCAGGGAGATGGAGATATTCTTGAATTTTGAGGTGAAATAACTTATGGAAAGTGTGGTGTTATTCCACACATCCTGCATTTTTCTAAGGTTTGAATGTCCTGTCCACTGGCTCAGCACATTGTAATGGCAATAACCCAGAATATAAAAGGCTGTCATTAAAAAAAAAGGGTAGAAAGAAAAAAATTTAATGCTTTTCTTTTCCTGCTAAGGAATAGTTTTCCATAAAGTGCTTCTCCCTCTTTCTGGACACAAAGGGAGATACTCATCCCTGCCTCTAAAACCCAGAATGACCATTTACAAGAGCTTGCAGTGCCAGGACAAGAGGGATTGGCTTCAAACTGCCAGAGGGCAGGGATGGCTGGGAATTTGGGGAGGAATTTGGGGAGGAATTTCGGGAGGAATTCCTCAGTGTGAGGGTGGGGAGGGCTGGCACAGGTGCCCAGAGCAGCTGTGGCTGCCCCTGCATCCCTGGCAGTGCCCAAGGCCAGGCTGGGCAGGGCTGGGAGCCGCCTGGGACAGTGGAAGGTGTCCCTGCCATGGCAGAGGAATTAACAGGTGATCCTTAATGTCCCTCCAAACCATTCCAGGATTCTGTGATTCCCATTCCTCTGGGACAGCAGTTTATTCCTGATGCTCTCAGCCTGCCTAATTCTCTCTCATTCAGCAGTGTACTCATTCCCAGAGCTTTTTAAGAAAAAAATAAACCCCTATGAACATAAATCCTGCACCAATGTTCCGAAGGGGGAGATTTAGGGTTAATCATTATTAATATGATCTCCCCATTTTCCTAAATTAAGTGTTATCCCGGCTAATCTAAACGAGGGTGAAATTAAAGCAGCTTGAGTGGGCTCAGGAGCTGCTGCAGCCTCACCTGGCAGGTCTCCATCCCGTCTCTACCCCACCTTTCCCATCTCTCCAGGGGAAATTCCCCACTAAACCCCGGATTAACCCCTGGCAGCCTCCTCCTTGATCACAGGGACAGTGGCACCGAGAGGACGGAAGGTGAGACCCTAGAGCAGCACAGCTGGTGCTCCCCTGGCAAAAAGCCCCTCCCAGGGCACTCCGAGCACTCAGGAGTCATTATTGGAATAAAAAACTTCCACAGGAGCTCCTGAGCCTCCCCTCAGAGCCCTGGCCCTGCTTTAAGCTGCCAAGTGCTCCTCAGCATTTTGGGCAATTCCACACCTCCTTATGAGCTCCATAAAAGTCACTCAGGGCCTTAAACCCCGTTGATGTTGTGGTTGCAACGGGAATCTGAGAGCTGGGATTTGTAATCTCATTTTGGAGCTGGAATCCCAGAGCCAGAATGCAAAATATTAGAATAACATTAAAATTTTATATTTTATAATATTATATAATGCCAAAATAATAATATATGCTTTTATATATTAATATTATAAAATATTTAATATTTTATAATATTAATATTAAAAAGAAAACCTGCTAGACGTCACCTCTACTACTGTATATAATACTACTTATAAGTATCAGTATCAGTATAAATATAAATATAAATAATATAAATTATATATAAATATAAATATAAATATAAATATAAATATAAATATAAATATAAATATAAATATAAATATAAATATAAATATAAATATAACTATACATATAAATATAAATATCTTTTTAAGTGATCAGCCCTCTCTCTGCAGCAGAATTTCCATTATTTTTTTTTCCTGGATATAAATATTTTTTCCTGCCAATTTTCCTCAATGCACACACTCATAATTCTTACCTTTGTGATGTTGCTGTTACATGAACATTAATTTGATTATATCAGGCTAATAAACAGCATTATTAGCTGCACAGTCCCTCATGTTATTCTGATAAATTAAGCTCTAGCTCATTAGTACAATAATTTCTAAAAATCAATATTTGGATGGTTTACAGACAAGGAGCTCCCAATTGACTTAGTTGCCTCAATAAATAATTTATCACCAAATATTTCTAATAAATTACACTCAACTCTCCTGAAGTACATCATCCAGGCTGTCATTTAAATATATGCAAAATATTGACCCAAATATCCAGGCACACAAATCTCCAGAAATTATCTAGACTCTTCTGCTGTCACCTGCAAAGCTTGGCAGGACAGCTCACAAAACACCTCTGTGAGTGTCAGCACTGGAACTCAAAATATTTGGGATTTATTCGACTTTCACTGAGAAGAAAAAGTCCTGGGTGACAAAGAACAGCCCTTGAATCAGCTTTGTGCTTGATGTAATCCAGCTTTGTGTGAAATTCCATCCAACCAAGCAGAC
Organism: Ammospiza caudacuta; assembly: GCF_027887145.1. Lineage (NCBI taxonomy): Eukaryota > Metazoa > Chordata > Aves > Passeriformes > Passerellidae > Ammospiza > Ammospiza caudacuta. The sequence goes on from NC_080603.1 coordinate 25,613,488, forward strand.
ACAAGGAGCTGAAGAAGAGTGGGGGGGACTGGGGGAAGGTTTCTCCAGAAAAACCATTCCCATCCCATCTCTCACTTTGCCTGGGCTCTGGGCATGAGGATTCAAGCAGCATGGCAATGCTCCAGATAAACTTTCTGGGAAAATGAGGAGCTCTCTCCATCAATATTGGATTTTTTCTCTCATATTTTAGCTGGGACTGGGTTCTGTTAATCTTGCTACACACACTCGCAGCCCTGATTTTGGCAGCCCGCGTGCAGATGCCAAAAACCAGGAGAAAATCCTCTGCAATCCTCAAATGACAAAATCCAGTGGTGCAGGACAGCACCAAACAGCAGCACTTGGGCTTTGGCTCTGGCTTCCCAAACAAGATCCAAAACAACAACAGGAATTTGGAACAAAACTCCAAAACTCAGACACCGCCCTCAAAAGCGCCCAGAGACACAAAAAATGACTTTGACATTGACAACCAACAAATAATTCTTTTTTTTTTTTTTTTTTTTTAATGATTCCCCTCAAAATTAAAGCTATTTTTTCCAGCAGGGTGTCAGCTGTAAACATGAAATCCATGGCATGAGGGATGGTTTGCTCAGTGCTGAGATTGCTCAAGAACAGCTCAGAATGACCCTCCTGGTGGTGGCAAAGTCGGTGTCAGCTTGAATTACAAGCTACATAAATCCCAGTTACACAAGTTAGAACCCTTCAGAGCTGCTCCAGCTCGTGCACTGAATTATTTGGCCAAGTTTCCCTTTCTGTTTGCAAATCAGACTGGGTTCATTTGATGCTTTTTTTTTTTTGCCCACTCTGCCATTTTCCCACTTTTCCCTTCTCTGTTTCCAGGAAGAAGCACTGACCAAAACCCAGCCCAGAAATTCTCCATGAATATTCCCAGTCTGGAGAACTAGAAATTCTTTTCCTCCCAGAAATTCCCCATGAATATTCCCAGTCTGGAGAACTAGAAATTCTTTTCCTCCCAGAAATTCCCCATGAATATTCCTAGTCTGGAGAACTAGAAATTCTTTTCCTCCCAGAAATTCCCCATGAATATTCCTAGTCCGGAAAACTAGAAATTATTTTCCTTCCAGAAATTCTTTTCCTCCCAGAAACCCTTCATGAATATTCCTAGTCTGGCGAACTAGAAATTCTTTTCCTCCCAGAAATTCCCCATGAATATTCCTAGTCTGGAGAACTAGAAATTATTTCCCTTCTGGAAATTCTTTTCCGCCCAGAAATTCTCCATGAATATTCCTAATCTGGAGAAAACTTGGAAGAAAATATCTAGAATAACACTGGGTGGGTTAATTGGGTCAAATAACTGATCTAACCCTCCTTATGCAACAATTTCTTCTAAAATCCAATCCCATTTTCTGGGGAAAAAAAACCCCTCATTAAACTACTCCTTAAATCTGCGTGCAATGTATATTTAACTACAAGAGGGCAGGAGTTTTAGCAGAGCATCTCCACATAAGTTGGCCTAAATACCTCTAATATTGGCATTTTACTCAGTAATTAACATAATTTACACTATGGAGCTTATTTGCTTTCCAAAAATCAATCCCTCTGCTACGTTCCTGAGGAAAAAGTAAAAAAGAAAAACGATAAAATCTATTTCCAAAGACTTTTATAGAGTAAAATCATTTAGTTGCTGGATGGATTTAGCTGCCCTGCTGTGAGGTCAAACCTAGGAGGCAGATAATGTCCTGATGGGTTTACAGCTCCTTTCTTTAAGCATTTTCTTTCACTGCCCTTATTTCACCATGAAAAGAGAATTTAATTTAACTACTCCCAACCCCAGCCTCTGGGCACGCAGGTTTGCTTTGAAGAGAAAAATTATGTGTACAGTTTATAAAGGTAACGTGCAAAATGGGAAAATACAGAAAGGTGACGTGTTTTAAAGTCTAGACACAGAGAAATAATAATAACATTCATAATATGGATAATATTGATAATCATAACAATGGTAATGATAATGATAATGACAATAATGATGATGATAGCTATAACAATAACAATAATAATAATAATAATAATAATAATAGTAATAAAGTGCAATCTGTTGAAAATTCGTGGGTTTGTAACTCAGTCACAGTGCTCAGGTTTCTCCTCTCAAAGCAAAGCCTCACATCCCTCCCACGCCCTCTCCTCAAGCCTTTAATCACTTCTGTCACCTTCCTTCTGTCACTTCTGTCACCTTCCCTGGTGCCTCGCTGCCCTTCCCAGGTGCAGGGATGGAGAGAGCCCAGGCTGCTCCAGGTTTGGGGAGTGACAAATGATGTTCTGTGCCTTGTTCTCCCTGACGTCTCCTGATTTAGTCCTGTGGAAAGGTCAATTTTTGTGTAAGACACCAGAATTTCACAGCAGATCCCTGTTTTCTACATGGCTCTGGCACAGGTTTTCAGCTCAATGCATCAGAGCAGGTAGGGAGTGAGAAACAACCGGCTCATCCCTGCAGGGTGACAAAGCTCCTTTCTTGGGGGCTGGAATGACATTCAGCTCCCAAAGCATCCAAATTCCCAAGCAGGAAACACAACAAGACGCTATTTTGTTTTGTTTAATAATATTTTTCATAATAGTAGTAGTAGTAGTAATAATAATAATAATGATAATTTAATTCAATTAATTCAGTATTTTAATATTTTCAGTATTTAAATATTTTAATGCAATTATGTTTTATTAATTAAGCAATTATTATTATTAAAATAGCAATAATATTTTAACTCCATTAATTCCGTATTTTAATATTTTCAGTAATTCAATATTTCAATTCAATTAATTTTGAGTAATTATTCTCTATTCTCTGTGGTTTTGAGGGTATGAGAAGAGTGTTACCTTTGAACTGGTTTAGATTTGGGGAGGGTTTTTTTCCTCTTTTTCTTTGAGCGATGCCATTAACCAGTGGCCAGGAGCTCACAGCTAATGATGCACAGCTCCTGCCACAAAGGTTTATTTGCTCTCCAGCTCCATTTGTTGAACAAGATCAGAGTTCTTGCTTTGTTAGGAATTTTTTTGGGATGTGCTGCGAGGAGCCAGATGTCAAAAAAATCCAACCTGAGAATTAACTCCAGTCACTGTCAGAGCTGAAATATGTTATTATGCCTGTACTGCATGTGTCTGTGACTGATTTAAATGATGCCTTCCACAGACTGCTTAAAGCAAATTTAAATCTCTATTTATAGTGTGTAATCAGCTGTCTGGCACAAGCCTCCCTGTGGAGACATTCCCATCTTTTCTGGTGCCTCTCTGGCTATTCCTGGAATGTCACCACATCCTAAACACACTCCATGAGCAAAGCTACAGCCAAAGGAAATTCAATTTCCCTTCAGTACACACTGCAGGAATATTTAGGCAAAATGCTCTTCAGAGACCATTTCCCCTGTAGCCTGTAAAACCCTTGTGTGGCATCTGACACTTGAGGAAGCAATCAGAGCCAGGCAGGACGAAGCCAAATCTTCCCAAAATGAGTCCTTTTGGCCAAGAGCTTTCTCAAGAGATGGACTAGGGAAAGGGAAAATTGGCTCAAACTCACAGGGACAGGCTGGGATCAGTTATTGGGAAGGAATTGTTCACTGGGAGAATGGAGAGGGCTGGGATGGGATTCCCCACCAGCTGTGGCTGCCCCTGGATCCCTGGCAGTCCCCAAGGCCAGGCTGGACATTGGGGTTGGAACAGCCTGGGGCAGTGGGAGGTGTCCCTGCCCATCCAGTGTGGAATAAGATAGGGTTTAATCTCCCTTCAAACCCCAAAAATTCCAATATTCTATGACCAAATCGATTTGGTCTGTGTGACCTAATGAGATTTTTATTTCAGCCTGCACCAACACATTTTAGCTGTTCCTACTCACTCAATACCTTTATACCACACAAAACCAGCCATGGAAAGACCTAGAAACTTCCTAAAAGCTTCAGAAAAGCTCCCTAAAAGCTTCAGAAAAACTTTCTAAATCTTCAGAACCTGCTGCTTTTTGCTTGCTCTCCCCTCCAGCAGCAGAAGCTCCTCTGCCTTCCCACCCTGGAATTTGCCAGGTTTGTGGCTCCAGCTTGTCCAAAACCAGGACATTTCCAATAATAAGAACAGCCTGATTTTTGCCTCAAGTTTCACCACTCAAATCCAAAAAAGAAGAAAAAAAAAGTGAGGAACATCTTTGGAGACACTTCTCCCAATAACCCCAAGTGCAGGACTTGGACTTGCTCAAATACCAAACTAAAACACACTCAACTAAAATTTAGCTCATACTAAAGATTCATAATATCACCACCAAGGACATTTTTTTACCTCATCCTGGCTACAAAATGATGTTCTGTTCTTCCACTGCACTTCACAACATTTTAAATGGCAAACACAGCCTTTAGAAAGTCAAAAAGCAAACCCCAACTTCCTTTCTAATTTGAATCCTGTTGTCACAGAGCAGGAGCAGATGTGCAAATGTTTGTTTACTCGGTTCTTGATAGTAGGCATTTGCCAGCAGATGCATGAAATTAATTTCTGCCCTAGTATTAAAAATCATTTCCTCCATTTAAATGTCTCCTTGATAAAGAAACAGGATCATGAAGTGGTTCAGTTGATGAAGCAGCACAAATAGAAACAATAGTTCCTATTTTAGGAGTGCTATTTCTATTTGCTTAGATTGTGCAGGGTGTCTTGCAGGAAAACAAATAATTATTTGTCAAGTCTTCCATCCAAACATTTTCCTTTGGAATGTGCTTCCAAGAGCAGCATAGAAAAAAATGCATTTTTAACTGCAAGAAAAGGAATTTTGGTGTCAGGTGGGTTTCACATAGTCAAAGGAAAAGGAAGGAATTCATGTCCTTGTTTTTCCCTCATTTTTTCACTTTTGGGGAGCACAAGGAAGTTACAAAAGAACATTTTATTCCCAGAGTATTTTTATTTTAGGCTCAAGGACGTGTCCACAGAAAGCCTTTGAGGCTGACAGGGAGAAAGTGAGGGGAGCTTGTCCTGGAACCAATGCCCCTCTTGGGCTCCTGGTTGTTCTTTTGGAATTTCCAATTCTGCAATGGGATTTCAGCAAATTTCTGATGCTCACATGCCTGTGCTCCATGGATTGCCAAATTCCTCATCCTACACCTTCTGCCTTTCATAATAAAGCTCAATAAATAAATAAATAAATAAATAAATAAAGTAAATAAATAAAGGGCTACCATGGTGTTACCTCCTATAAATCCATTATTTTTAAGCAGAGCTGCCTCAGAAGCTGGGAAACATAAAAGTGGATTTAATTTTGCCACATACCCAACAGATCCAGTCTCTGGACTGTCCCTGGGCACAGGCATCACCCGTGGGCAGGTTAAACATGGTTTAAACATGGGCTAGGACCAGCATCAAAAAATCTCCTGGAATTTCTAAAATAATAGAGCAAATTAGGTTAATTTCATCATTACGAGCCTGTAATAACTTTACTATTATAAAAAATAAATAATTAAATAATTAAAATGTTTTGTTTTCTGCAACCATCCTTTATCCCTCAGTAAAGTGGCTTATTTCATAAGTGGCTCAAAAATGCAGGAACTGCAGAACTGGAGCAAATGGAAAATGGTGGTCTGAACTGCACTTTAAATTGGTTACTTTGAATTTTTGCAAAGCCCCCACACCTCTGTTTGGGAATGTGCCTCCCATCCCAGCTGCATTTCACTCCACACAGAACCTGGAGCTCATTTATTTGCTTAATTTCAAGTGGCAAAGGAGCAGTAACCCATCAGTCAGAGGAATGTTCCCGTCTGGGAGAGGGTCACCTGTAAATCCATCGATTATCCCTGAGCTGCCACCGAGGCAGTGACGTGACATATGGCAGTGTCACCCAGGCACTGGGACCACTGAGCAGGAATATTGTAAAGTGGTACAGCTTTGGGAGAGTCTGAGCCTTCTTTTTCAGTTTCTGGGTTCACTGTGCCCAAAACAACCAAAAAATCCAAAAAAACAAGCAAAGAACCCCAAAAACAACAACCAAACCACACCACACCAAACCACAATAAACCACACCACGATAAACCACACCACATCAAACCACAATAAACCACACCACATTAAACCACATCAAACCACAATAAACCACATCACAATAAACCACGATAAACCACACCGCAGCAAACCATAATAAACCACACTGCAGCAAACCACGATAAACCACACCACAGAAACAAGAAAAGGAAAATTAAAGTATAACTTGTTGTGCAGCCTTTCCAGGCTGTGATCACAAAATATTCCAGTTGGAAAAGATTTCCAAATCATCAGGTTCCCCACTAACCCGTGTTCCTAGGCACCACATTCACACATTTTGTGAACAATTCCAGGAATGGCGACTCCAACCCTCCCTGTTCCAAATTCTTTAGTGAAGGATTCCAAAATTCCTTTGGTGAAGGAATTTTTCCTAATATCCAATCCAAAACTCCTCTGGAGCAACTTGAGGCTGTTTCCTCTTGTTACCTGAGAGAAAAGACTGATTCCCACCTGGCCACAATTTCTTTTCAGGGAATTTTAGGGAACAAATAACTTTGTGAGATTCCACCTCAGTTCCACAAATGCAACCAGAGCCTCACCACACAGAGCTCCTCTCAGGAAAAGGCCCCATAGCACTTAATTAATTACTGAATTAATTTAAGCTCCACATTTGAAGACATTTTTTACCTGGGTCCCATTTCTGGTGTCTGTTCCTGGATTACTGGACCGATCCTGAATCACTGGATGCCATCCTATGGTGACACCATGGAGTAATAAATAAATAAATATTCCCCTAAAATATCCCTGCTGCTCCATGCTGATGGTATCACTTTTCCAGACAAATGCCTGGGAGGGTGGCAGCTCAGAAATCCAGAATACTCTGGCTTGTCCTGCCCTGGGATGGCTGGAACCAGGAGCCACAGCTGGTCCTTGCAATGACAGCTGCAGCAAAGGCTGACACGAGGTCTGCTGTAAACAAACTAAAAATCACTTCACTTGCCTACATTTTATCTCAGGTGAATCTCTGCATTGCTAATATAAAATCCTGCTTCGAAATCCAGTGTTAATTAAGCAATTAAGGATGGCAAGGCTGATTTTATGGCATGGTTTACTCCTGGGTGATGGTGCTGGGAGGTGAGCTCCTCCTGCCATGTTTTATGGCCAGGTGAAAAGCTGCCTTCCTTCTCTCATTGCTTTTACAGCAAGATTATAATGAATTCTTCTTTATGTATTTCGAATTATTTGCTTGATAACAAAGTGGTTTTATTCTTTGCCACATTAGCATAAGGTGCTGTCAGCTGGAGTTCAGCTGTAGTTAGAGACATATTTGCACTGGTAGCAAATTAAAGCACTCCAGATAAAAAAACAACAACCTAGAAAAGTGCAGCAGCAACATTGGTCACAAATTTAGAAACAGAGAGGATTTTGGAATGCAGAAAATTCAGCTTGGGGAAGGAGGATATGGATTGGTGGGAATTGCTTATGAGATCTATAGGATACAGAGGCACTGGGGGAGGCAGGTGGGCCAAAATGATGGATTTTAGGCAGAAAATATCATTTGGACAATGCTCCAGGGACAGGGTGGGATTGTTGGGGTATCCTGGGCAGGGCCAGCAGCTGGACTGGATGATCCCTGTGCTCCCTTTCCTTCCTTGATTCTGTGAAATTCAGGAATTCAGGGACCAAATCTATGTGGTATTTCTTATAATGAGCATTTTGTACTGAAGAACCAAGCAGAAACACTCATTAATAGAGTAAAATGAGCTCCAAAACACGTAAAGTCTCAGTTCCCAGTTAAATCCCAATCCCAGCTGAACTGTTCAAGGACATTCTCAAAATTAGTGATAAAGGCAAAGGAGGAAGAACATAAAATAATATTGCTTTTACTAAAAACATGATTCACTTTACTGGTGTGCCTGTACCAGGGCATAATAAATACATTAAACATGAATAATTTATCAGGATGTGTTTGGAGTAATGTGCATGCCTGCGAATATTGGTAATATTTTTAAATTGCTGTGATGCATTTGAGGCACAACAGGACAAATGCAGCCATTACCCATCTCATACAGCACAAAAACATCCAAACTCACCTTCATCTTCTAAAAATAGAGAAAGCAGGAGTGGCAGCAGGTTAGCTCTGGAAGTGAGCAAGAGGTGGCAGCGGCACAGGGAGGGCAGGAATTACAGACAGTCCTGGGACTGAAGGAGGAAAGGGATGGGGTTGTACAAACAATCCCCTGCACAAACTGAGCCAAGCCTGCAGCAGGGACTGTTTGATCTTCCTTTGGTAACTCCATCCTTAACCAGGATTGTGCTGGGGGTGATGACCCAGTGGTCCCCACAGCCAAAGACTCCTGGGACCATTAAAGCTGGAAAATATCCCAGGATCATCAGTTCCAACCTTTGACTGAATACAATCACAAAGTGCCACGTCCACTCACTCTTGGAGCACTTCCAGGGGCTCCACTATGGGAATAAATTAATAAAATATAAAAATAAATAAAAAGCCCATTTTCTACTCACATAACTCCTTTTTATCCAGTTTTACAGCCCTGTGTGTGACTCCCATTGGTCAGGAGCTGTCTTGCCAATCCCTTTATTGGTCAGTAACAAGTTGTTGTTCTGTATTTATTGGTCACTCCAACCCCAGTGTGTACCTGCTGAAAAGTTTTTTGTGAGAGAGAGTTTTCATTTTTCTCAGGGTGTACAAACAGTTTATCCAGGTGCTGGTTGTTTTTCCCAGGAATGGATTGTTGTGTTAATGAACTGCTCACACAGGATTGCTTCCACATGGGAACTTGCAGAGGGCTGCCTTGGCTTAGAAGAAATGACAGCCCAGCCAGAGCAGGCCTGATTTTATAATTTTTCTTTCTAATTTTTCTACCTTACTGCAACATTCCACCATCACCCAGCCTCACATTAACTGGAAATTGCACCCATGCCCAGTGCCAGGCAGGATTAGCTCAGGCTCTGCCTGTGGCCTCTCAGTGCCACCTCAGCTGGAGGAATATTAACAGGAACATCACTCCTAATGCCTTAAACAAACCTCCAGCCTCGTGAGCAATCACAGGGGAGCCGCAAATGGATTTGCTGAATATTAACTCAGAGAGAGGCAGAGGAACAAATGGCTGGGAAGGGTTGGGGATGTTGCAGAGCCTCCAAAGACAATCAGAGGATTTGTGGTGAACGTTAATTAGTCACAAGCTGGAGATGAGCATTCCCATCAATCTCGGGAGGCCCAGGGAGCCCCTTTTCCTTTCCTTTTCCTTTTCCTTTTCCTTTCCTTTCCTTTCCTTTCCTTTCCTTTCCTTTCCTTTCCTTTCCTTTCCTTTCCTTTCCTTTCCTTTCCTTTCCTTTCCTTTCCTTTCCTTTCCTTTCCTTTCCTTTCCTTTCCTTTCCTTTCCTTTCCTTTCCTTTCCTTTCCTTTCCCCTTTCCCTTTCCCTTTCCGTGCTCCCTGCCCTTCACAGAAATCCTTTCCCACAGGCAGCAGGACTGGAGCTGCCCTTTCAGCCTGACACATCTGTGTTCTTTCTGCTCCTTGTTTAGCTTTGTTAGGCTGAGCCTGTGCCCATAAATTTGGCCATCCATGAGGGGATTCTCTCGTGGGTTCCCATTCTGCCCCACTGCAACCATCAGGACACCATTTTGATTTAAACTGTGATTTTTGGGGTAGAACTTTCAGGAAGAGCCTACATGGACCTGCTGGAGAGAGGCCGGAGGAGGCCAAGGAGCTGCTGCAGGGCTGGAGCCAGGCTGGGAGAGCTGGGAATGTTCCCCTGGAGAGGAGAAGCTCCAGGGAGAGCTCAGGGCCCTGGCAGGGCCTGCAGGGGCTCCAGGAGAGCTGCAGAGGGACTAGGGACAAGGGATGGAGGGACAGGACACAGGGAATGGCTCCCAGTGCCAGAGGGCAGGGATGGGTGGGATATTGGGAATTGCTCCCTGTGAGGGTGGAGAACCACCAGCACCAGTTTCTGACTTAAATAGACCTGTAAGACAAATTTTTGGTCATCAGCTGATGAGGGTAAAATATGAGAGCCCTGCCAGCACCTCACCCTCACATGGAATGGAAATAACATGCCACATTTGCTCTAAACCCGTGGGAAAGCACATTTCAGTTGTCCCTGCAGCCAGGGCAGGGAGTGCCCTGGGGAAGGAGCTGTGTGCAGGGGGATATCCCAGCTGGGGATTGATCTCTGAGCTGAATTCCTGGGGCAGGGGGATGCCAGAATTCCTGACACTCTGTCAGGACTCACTGCAGCTGTGGCTCACCCTTGTGAAGCTCATGGTGCTGAGGAGACACCACAGACACCTGTGACGGCGCTCACAGGGGTTCTTGGATGAGGGAAGAAACGAGGATCTGACTCCATGTTTCAGAAGGCTGATTTATTGTTTTATGATATATGTTATATTAAAACTATACTAAAAGAATAGAAGAAAAGTTTCATCAGAAGGCTTAGCTAAACTAACAATAGAAAGGAATGATAACAAATGTTTGTGGCCCGGACAAAGAGCCCAAGCCAGCTGACTGTGATTGGCCATTAATTAGAAACAACCACATGAGCCCAATCCCAGATGCACCTGTTGCATCCCACAGCAGCAGATAACCATTGTTTGCATTTTGTTCCTGAGGCCTCTCAGCTTCTCAGGAGGAAAAATCCTAAGGAAAAGATTTTTCATAAAAGATGTCTGTGACAGACACCAACCTTCAGAATTGCTTACCCAGTTTTGTCAATCCCTTCTGTCACATCCACTGGAAGCTTCCCTTTAACACAATGTTTTTTGAACAAAATCCAATTCCATCCCATAAACAGCCCTTCTCTTCTTCTTTTAGGCACATCACTTCATTAGACTCCAAATATCATCATTCAAAGGTCACAAAGAAAATCCAAATCCCATTTCTAATGGTGTGTTATAGGAAGCATATTGATAAAAAAAAAATTAAAATTGTGATCTGGACAGATTTCAGCCTGAAGTTCACAGAGGGAAAAGTCTTCTCCCTTTTGCAAGATCAAGTACAAAGAGGTGTTCCCATTTGAAAAGAGCAAGATCCATACATTCTTTATATAGCACAAATCAATGCCTCATGACTAGATAATGGTCCAATAACTTTGTCTCCTGAAGGACTGCTGAGGATCAAATGGAGACAATTAAGTGGAAAATATAAGTACTTACAGGAAGAGTTGAGAATGGATTAAATCATGAACCTCCCCTAATGGCTGGTGAAACACTCTGAGCAAACCCAGTGAGGTCACAGCAGTTTCCTTCTTGGAAATCTCCTGCAGCTGCTTGGGGAAAGCAGTAATTGAAATTTATGGGAAGATAAAACATCCCACAGTCACCGCGACTCTCCAAAGACAGAAAAATCAAACAATGATGCATCTCAGAGCAGGAACTCTCAACACCAACCCAAATCCTCAGCCCAGAGAGGTTTCCTTCAAAAATACCCAGAAAAACCTTTCCCAGAACCACCTTCCCCTGTCCTGGCTGTCAGCTCTGTGTCCTTGCAAAAACCAGCTTGGGGGAATGATGGAAAGGCCTTATTATTAAAATATTAATATTAATAATAGCAGCACAAGAATGAACAGTGGAAAGGCCTGTTTCTTAAAATATTATCACTATTATCATTATTATTATCGTTATTATTATTATTAATAATAATAGTACAAGAATGAAATTGTACTAAGGCCTAGTTCTATAATAATAATAATAATAATAATAATAATAATGGTAATAATAATAATATCATCAATAATGATAGCACAAAAATAAAATGGTGGAAAGGCCTGGTTCTTAAAATATTATCACTATACTATTATTATTATTATTATTATTATTATTATTAGGATGAATGTTAGAAAGGCCTGGTTGTTAAAGAAAAATTATAATTAAAAGCTACCAGCTACTTAATAGGGAAGGAATTTTCCAGCAATAAATGAGGCATGAGCATTCTTCATTAGACAAAATAGTATTGAACTTTTCCAAAGTTGATTGGATTTTTTTCCTCTAGTATTAATGAGGGGGAAAAAAAGCTGATGAATTTCAACAATTCTGCACTTTGCATTTATAAGGTAAAATTGCTCAGGTACCAGATTGATTGGACTTCTCTGATCCAATCTGTCTTCATGTAATGCCAAAAAAACCCCCCAGCAAATAAAATTATTACAGGAGAAACTTCACCTCATGCAGCGTAAATTCCTCTTAAATATTTTAATGTCAGGGTTTGTTCAATTAGGAAAATATTTGGAGGGGACAGGGAGATGCATCTGCTGCCACTGAGTTTCCTGTCACAGCACCAAACACACCAGAAAAGAAAATGGAATTTTTGGGTCACTTTTCAGTTTTTCAGCTTTGCTCTGACAAAGCCTTTCCCCCGCTGTGGAACAGGTGTGAACCATTCTGTGTCCACAAGGAAATCTCAGGTGTTTTTTTGTTAATCATCATCTTCCTGTGCCATCTTTGCACATGAACCATCTCCTTTCAAGGATTTCCCTTGAACCTCAAGTCTAACCTGAATTTTCCCCATTCAGCTGACTGGGAAACCTCCGAATGAGGTCAGATGGGAGAGAAACACAGCCAGGAAAAAATAAAAAAAAATAAAACCCAACTCACCACCATCTGTTTGCAATTGGATTAATAAACAAATCACTGAAGAACCCTCATAAATAAAAAAAAAAGTCTCAATTATTAGGCTGAGGGCATGTTTTTCAAATTAACCTTGCAAATTGAAGCAGTAATAAAACACTGAGATGCATGTAAAGCCTCTCTAGCTGCTCAATCCGGAGACGTGTTCAAATTGATTTTAGGATATACATCAGCTCCAGTAAGCATAAGCTGAATAATTCTTTCTTTTCCCAGCAATAGGTGTGAAATGTTCCATCAGAAAACCTGCAAAAACGGCTCTGAATTCCATCCTCCCTGCAGCTCTGCCAGGAAAATAACCTCACTCAGGAGGATCCCTCAAGCATCATCTCAACTTGCCCTGGATCCCACCCAGCTGCACACTCAGAAATAAGTGTGTCCTTTCATTCTCTAAATATTTGGGGTGTTTAATGAAATGATTAACAAACAGAACTGAAAGGAGAAACCACTCCATTCACGCCAGAGGGATTTTTATTATTTTTTTTTTTTTAACACAATAGACTGAATGAAAGAACTAAATAAAAACTGGAAATTGAACCTCAGCACACCTAAAAATTACTTCTTTCCAATATAAAGGCACTGTGAGCCTGGAGTTGCTAAGGCTCGTGATTGGTTTCTTATATATTTCCTTCCACATTTCTGGTTTCCAGAAGCACTTTTAGCTCAGCAATCACAGAACCATTTGCTCTTCCCATAAAGCAGTTGCCTACCTGTGCTCACCCGCTGGTTCAATTTTCCAGCTCGGAATCAGAGATAATGTTTTCCACTCCAGCCATTTGGAGCTGTTGCCTCAGCTCTGAGAGCAGCCTGGAAGGTTGCAGAACAGATGTAAAAACAGAATTAAAAACCATGCTGAACAAACACCTGCAGGTGTCTGAGCCTGCTTTTTTGCTGGCTGCAGGTATCCCAGGCTTCCAGCTCTGAACTTCTCATTGCACTGCAGTGAAACCCTTTTATGGCAGCGTTTTTGGGAAATCTAATCATTATTTCATAAGGAAATTACTGATTCTGCCTTGGAGTTTCCCGACTTTCCCTGCCCATCTATTTATCAATATAAACCATCACATATTTCAACAGGAGCTGGGTTGACATGCAGACATCCATCCATTCCCTTCCCTTTTGTTAATAAACTCGTTTTCTTAGCAACGATTACTGGAAGGGAAAATCAATGTCTTACACTCAATTCTTGGGTTTCGAGTGCCTGGAATATCAGAACACTCTTCCAGTTATTTCTATTTTCTAATCCAGCAAGTAGAATTCGATATCTTCATTATTTTTTTGTAACTCATGTGCATTAGAAAAGAGATCAGATCCGCTCCTCTGTGAATTTGTGGCACACTGGCTCAAAAGGAAATTTCATAGGTTTGGGTGCTTTGCAGCCTAAACAATTTCACAGCTCACTATAACTCAAATCATAATTACAGTCTTCTACAGAATTCACACCACATGTCCCCCCTTTAAATTAAAAAAGTTCAAATAAACATTTCCTTATCCTTATTTTTTAACTCTTTGTTTCTTCCTTAGTTTTACATACACTTGGATACATGATTCTAACCATCCCACAGTAACAAACTGATTTTAAACCTGTCTCAAATTTCCAGATTACTTTTTTATTCAAAGTATTTGATCTAAAATCTACACAAAAGATATTGGAAACACCATTTTCTAAGCTAGATTTATATTATGTAAAAGAAATTCAAAGATATTTTAGAAAGTCACAACTGGCAGAAATTATCCCACCAATGGCTCCAAGAGGATCTGGAGGAGCACACTGATTTTAGTTTAGCAGGAATTTAAGTGTGGTTAAGATCTGGAATATTTTTTTAGAATAGAATTCTGAAGGTTTTTTTTAATGTCCCCAGAATACCCTGTGATAATCCCTTTTCCTAAACCAGATCTCTCTTTGCTCTCTTTGATGCCAGCCCCACAGCTCCTCAACTCCCATTTATTCCTAACAGAATTCAAGTAGGAATTAATAATTATTACAAAATGCAGCGCTCCTGACACAGGAATTGTACAAGTCACTCTGGATTTGGGAAAACGAGGACAAACCCGGCAAGCCAGGCGAGGCTCCCAGCTGTCAGGGAAGAATAATGATAGAAAAGCACCTGCCAAGTATTTCCCAGGAATCAAGGGGCAAAACTAAACTTAAAAATGGGATTTGGCAAAAGATTTTCCTCCCATTCCTAAGAGAAATCAGGGAGAGGAGGGCTCACAGGACATTGTTTGCCTGCAAAGGTTTGTTTCCACAAGAGGAGAGTGACGTTTCATTGAAAGGGACACTTCAGGGCTCAATTTCTATAAAAAAAATAAAATAAAATGTTGGTTTCCATGGAGAGTAAAATCCAGAGCATTGCCAACAACCCTACAGATCCACACACAGATATTTGATATTTTGCTTGTGTTCAATGTACTGGTTTAATGAATTTTTTTTGTTTCACCTCTCTTAAAATGACCAGAGGTCTTGCATTTGACATCAATGACAAAGAGCTTTTTCTCCTCCTGTGGCTAAAACACATTTGGTTTAAATTGACTTTGAATGAGGCAAACAAATACAATATTTCTTTTAATTTACTGAGTGTTCATTACGTTTCTTGTCTGCTTAGCCATCATATACCATTGGAAGGAAAACTGTATAAATTCCTTGGACTCTGTTTTGTCTTTTTCTCCTTTTCTTTCAAACCCCACCTGTGTAGTTTTTTGGTTGAAACAAATTCCAGTTTTGAAAACCACAGTATCTAATTCTGCCAAGATATTGCTGAGTAATACAAGAAGTGAATAAAGCTTAGCAAGACTTAAGGAAATCCTGGCTAAGCTGTTCAAACTGAAACCCAACTTTTCCAGTCAGCAGTGAATTTAGAACTATCTGTAGGAGATAATTATAAAATTACAGAGTTCTGCCTGGGTCACCCCCGTGGCATTTGGGGGCATACCAGGGGTTAAATATGGTTTCCTTAAAATCAACAGTAATTTTATGACTGAAGAGAGAACACTGAGATTTTAATCTTCATTTTATCTACAATTATTACACTGTGGTCTTGCCCATGCCTGAAACCAAATAAACGGTAAAGGGGAGGAAAAGCAGTGATAGGAAATGCAATCTTGGCCTTATCAAACATCAGAATTCCTTTCCTTTGCAATTTTACTTGTGCGTTCTTAACCTGTAGGTTATGGCAGGAAAGGCAATGGAATAAATTAGGGCTAAAAGGAAAATGTGGGATCATGGAAATGTAATAACTGGGAAAGCAGACACCATGGTACCAAGAGAGATGGCAAAAGCTGAGGAAATCCCATCATTAGGATCAGTTTGGCTGTAACTTCACAAAACCCATGGCAGGCACAAGAACTTGTGCCATCCTGATAAAACCAGATGCACCCAGTTTGTAATTCCCCTGATGCCTCAGGTTTGGCTTTTCTATGTTTCACATTCTGTGCTGCTTTAGTGTGGGGTCTAGGCTTCACATGAGGGGATGGTGAGCTCTGTGCACAGAGCAGGGAGACAAAACAATTCCTGCTCCAGCTGGGCACCGAGGACAAATGACCCAAATCTCAGCCCAGGAGCACAAACCCCGTGGGCTGGAGAGAGAAAAACAAGCAGGGTGGGACTGCCTGGGCTAAAGCTGCAATGGGACAATGAACTGCAAGGTGCAAATGGAGCAGAGCTGATCCCAGGGACAGACCCCGGCAGCGCTCGTGCATTTTGGGGCCATTTTGGTTCATCTTGGGTGCAGCCCTGGCTGGGCTCTGGTGCTGCCCAAGGTGAATCCATGGAGGAGATCCTTTGGGTAAATCCCTGCTTTATTCTGGGACTCTGCCCAGCCTCTGCTCCAGGGCAGCCTGCACAAGGCTTCACCAGGAGCCTCTCCTGCACCAACACCCCCCAATTCCTCCATCAGAACCTTTTCAGCATCAGGGTATTTTGTAAAACTGGGGTGAATCAGAACCTTTTGTGCCACTGAATCATTCTCACCTTTACTCTTTAACTCTGTCCAGCCTCTGCTCTAGCTCAGCCTCCTCAAGGCGTCACCCCTGGCCTGCCTTGGAATCCACCAGCAAATGCCACTCAAAGCTCTCCCCAAAGCTCCCCTCACATCCCATCCCAGTGTCTCACTGCAGAGCAGGAAGCTCTGCTAATAAGTCATGAAGGTTCTGTAATTCATTATGTTGTCATTATCATTTGTAATCTTGTCCCTAATTAGGTATCAGTGGGTTTCCTTGGAGAACATATGATGGAGCCTGAAATTGCTGCATATTCTCAGCAGCATATGCCTGCAACTGGAGCACTGCTAGGTCATGTTTCTCAAGTGTATATTTAATATATGGAGGGGATTGGGGCTGGTTTTTTTTTGTGCAACAGTCTGCCAGGGAGGGTGTGCTCATTACTGAGTGTGGGCTTCATGTCTGACAGGTCTGGGGTTATTCATAACCAGCTGGATCCCTCCTGGCATCAGCTGGCACATGGAGATGGGTCCAGCTGCTGGTCAGACCTGGGCAGTAGGGAGCCCAAAGCAAGGCTGGGTGGAGAAAACCATTCTTTAGTCTCATGCTTTAATTAAACTGACCTCTGCTGTGGCTTAATCCATGAATACATCAGTCTGCAAAAATACTGGAATGTACTGAGGGGAAAGGGACAACATCCAGGGATGATCCCAGCTCCTGGCCCTGCACAGACCCCGCAATTCCATCCTGTGCATCCCAACTCTCCTGGAGCTCTGGGACATTCCCTGGGCAGTGCCCACCACCCTTGGGGGAAGAACATTCCCTGATATCCAAACCTCCCTGATATTTAGCAGAGGAGCCAGCAGACATTTCCATCATGGCACAGCCCAGGTGGGTTCAGTGCTGCCTTCCATGCGTGTATTTCTATTTATTTGTGCGCAGATCTTTGCATCCCCCCTCCTGTGCAAACACTGTCACCTCTCAACACAATCAGGGATTAACACCCTCTCCATGTTTTCCACAGCTGCTGCATGAGAAAATGAAAAGTGAAACGAAAATTGAATTAGTTTGCACTTAAATGAGTGTCCCACTGGCCAGCAGCCACCAGCAGCTCCAGTGGCCCCACTGGAGCACACAAATTTATTTTTAGCAGAAATTTAAGTAAAAAGTGAAGAAAACTCCCTGTGATATTGATGGTTTTCACATTAATGGCAATGGTTTACCTGTCATCCTTAAAACAGTGACAAAAACCCAGTTAAAAGTGTTCAGTGAGTATTCCCAGGTGACGATTTAGAGGGAAAACTTTCCTTACCCAAAACCCAGAACCAGCTGACACCAAGAATATCTCCTCAATGGAAGTGAGCTGTGAATGATCCCTTCTCTCCCTGCTCTTCTTCCAGGGGAGCCATGAGCTGGCAGAATTGAAATGGGCCGTGAAAAAAAAAATATTTTTCTCATATTGCAGCAAGAATTGCTGAAATAATTAATACTCTAATTACATTTATAGTTATAATTATATTTATAACTATATTTATATTTTATTGATATTTTATTTATTTATATTTTTACATTTTATTTATATTTTTATATTTTATTTATATTTATATTATCAGTTCCTGGCATGACACTGGCTCATTCCCCCACTTACACTCAAACCCTTTATCTCATCCATCTCCCAAGCAGAGTTTCTAAAAGTTTCCACATCCTTTCTGTCTTATCTTTCCTCTCAGACAGTCGTGATAAAGTTTTTAAAAATAACTTGAAACGTCTTCTAAAATTCAAATGAAACCAAGAGATACATCTCATTACCCAGGATTGCTATTGACAAAAATAACCCTCTATCACAGGCCTATCTCCCATCTCAGAGCCTGATCCTGAGCCACCAAAGCAAAAAAAAGGAGTTGCATAAAAAGGAAATATCAGACTCCTACTCGTGAAATGAGAGTTCTCAACAGTTATGATAACAGTCCCTAAAGAGATCCATTGTAGACAGAAATTCAAAAGACTCTAAATCTCTGAATTTTAAATATATTTAACCTTTTGCAGCTTTAAATATATTTGACTTAGTGTGTCTTTTTAGCCATGAAAGTTGCTAAATTAAAAATCCTGCCCTTAAAATCACAAACCCCTAAAAGTTGCTGGGCCTGGATGCTGAAAATCAGCAAATTTCTCAGGATTTTGAAAATTGGTTTGGTTTTTTTGTTGCACCAAAAAGCAGAAGCCTAAAGAGACCTTGCAAAAAAAAAAAAAATCCCCCCCAAAATCCCTCCAATCCTTATGTTTATGGAAGTTGGACCTTGATATTTTGCTACTGCAAATCTTGAGCAATAAAGAAAAAGAGAGCAGCAAAAAGTTATGTTGGAGAATTTTAAGCTTTTTTTTTTTATGGTCACAGGGGCCAGCAGTAGATATTTGTTAATAAAGGAGCATGTTTGGAGAAATATGGATTAAATGAAGTCTGTGGCTCGAAAGTGAAGTTCTCAACTTCATTACCAGGACTCAGAAATATTTATTAACTTTCCACTGTCCCAGGTTGCTCCAAGTCCCTGGAAGGGCCGGGAATAATCACATTTCCAAGAGTTTTCCTTGTGGACACACAACACCAGAGCACCTGAAATCAGGATTTATCCCTGCCAGGCTCTGGGATTTGTCCCAGTGGAGCACATGGGAGAAGCCTCTGGAACACGTGAGGCTGCTCTGCTCTGTAACAGAGAGATCTTGGGGCCGTTCTATCAGGAAATCAATAGAGCTGATAAAACACACTAAAAGGGTAAACACATTTTGTTCTCGGTGCTCGCTGCCGGTGTTGGCACGTCAGAGCGTTTTTGTCAGCGATGAAATGCCAGCAGACAGGGATGGGAGGCTGTGTGAGTTCACTGCGTGCTGCCAGATGTGGAAAGATGAAAATTCCCTCTGTGGAATGTCGCAGACATTTCTCCACAGAAATCCTTTCTTTCAGATTTCTGCGTCTTCGGGAGGCCAGAGGCCCCCGAAGAGAAGGTAAACAATTATTATCAGCTGCTGGGGAATGCAACAGGAACACCTTGATTGGCTCATTTCCTATGTTTATAATTAAGAGCCAATCACCAGTGCAAGCCAGGGGACTGAGTCCTTGAGCACAACTTTGTTGTGGATTCTTTTCTCTCTCTTCCTAGCTAGCCTAGCTGCTCTGCAAACCTCTCTCTATATTCTTTTCAGTATAACTATAATGTATTATATCATATATTAATAAATCAGCCTTCTGAATCAAGAAACAAGATTCACCGTCTCTCTCTCACCAGCTGCGCCCACGCAGGTGCAGTAATAGTGGAAAGGAAAAAAAACCCAACCCCAAACACGTTCCAGCTGCTGCGTTAAGCACTGCCCATCATCAGCCACGGAGATGAGCAGCAGCTCCTTCCCAAGGTGCGTTTAAGAGCTGCCTCTTGGAAGGAAATTTGCTTCTGACAGCCAGCCAAAGGATTCCCACTTAACCTCTGCATCCCAGCGTGGATGGAATTACGGGGGCTCACCCGGAGGCCACCACGCCATCCAGAGGGGAGGGATGAGGGGCACAGGGGGTCAGCAGGGCTGGAAGCAGGACAGGGACGTGGCAGGTGAGTGACAAGCATTAGCAGCAGGCAATATTTCCCTTTTCCCCACTCACGTGGGACAAACCAAAAAGATTTTCAGGCATTTGCTGAATTCTACCTGAATTCTACGTGAATTCCACCTGGCACTGCTGCCCCAAAAGTGGCCTGAGGCCCTTCCCAGCTTCCAGCACACTCCAGGATTAGACTCTTCCCAATCCTTAGGGAGAAAGGAGAGAAAAACCCTTTTCTTAATCAAAACTAATTTTTACCCAAGCCAGGAAAATTAACCAAAGCCAGATAACTTTTAAATTCAGCATTTCTGGAGCCAGGTCTCTCGACTCAGGGAGCACGTTGGTTTAATCCAAATTGCTGCTGATATGAACCCAGGTCTAATGAGATAATGAGATAAACCACCCTGCACTGCTGTGCTCTGAGGAATTCCATCAAAACTGGGGAATGGCACCATTTTTTTTTCCCTGTGAATACATTATGAAAATTATGTAATAACACATATAACAAACAGAGGAGTATTCATGACTGTTTAACAAAACATTTTAACCCAATTTTTTAAGTGCCCCAGTTTTGCACTTGGGGCAGGAACAATGAACTCCCTGGAGTTTTATGGAATTGCAGAAATTCCTCTGACAGATTTTCAAGGAATTTTGTACAACAGGCCTTTTATCCTACCACTCAAGTTCTCAGTTAATTCCCACAAATCCCCGAAGAATACAAAGAGCGCCACGTGCTGATAACAAAGAGCAAAACTCTGGCAGATACACCCATGAGTAACTTCCTACTCATCCCAAATATTGCTCTCTGTTGCACTGGAAAATCATTTGGAAATCACTGCATTTCCTCTTTTTATTATGGATTTAATTGTTCAAATATTTAGGGATTTTCACACCTGAAATAATAACAATAAAAGGCTGCAGAGACACAACAGCAAAATTCAACTTCAGCTAAAAATAAACTTAGTAGGGGATAAAAATAGGAAAAAAAATAGATAAAAATTAGGATGAAGATCCCAGCATTCCTTCCAAGACCTCAGCTTGAACTCGTCAATAGAGTTTTCTGTGATCACAAATCAAGTAAAAAGTGATGCCTCTAAACTCTCCAGGAGAAAGTTTGGGCTCCTTTTCATTTCCTTTGGATGGAAAGAGTTATGGATGATTTTGAAAGACTAATTTTTCTTACTCTATGTCTTAAAATAAGGAATTTAAATGTCTTTTTTTTTTTTTCCCTCACCCTAAAATATAACAACTAAGAGCAAATTCTGTCTAATTGGGACAGAACTGCTTTTCACTTGTGACATTTCTGAGAAGTTAATTTGAACCCAGAAAGCCAATTTACATTGATAGATCCCTGGCATCATCCTGCTCTACTAGTTTTATTTTTTCTTTTCTTTTTTTTTTTTTTTAGGAAAGTATTTAAAAAACTGTGAAAAAGCCCATTAGTACAAGTGTGTCTAACCTTAACTCTCTCAGCTTTAAAAATGTGTCAGACAAAGAAAAATGCAGAGAGAAAATAGAGATTTTTGGTTAGATCCAGACCCTTAAAATCATGGAATCACAAAATGGTTTGGAAGGGACCTTAAAGTTCATCCAGTTCCTGTCCCAGGGACACTTTTCACCATCCCAGGTGCTCCAATCCCCATCCAGCCTGGCCTTGGCCACTGCCAGGGATCCAGGGGCAGCCACAGCTGCTCTGGGCACCTGTGCCAGAGCCTTCCCAGCCAGGAATTCCTTCCCAAATTCCCACCCATCCCTGCCCTCTGGCATTGGAAAGCCCTTCCCTGTGTCCTGTCACACCCTGATATCCCATATTTCCCATATTTTCATACGTAACAGTGACACATGTCATGTGAACAAAACCTAGAGTGGAAACTGCTGATTAAACACAAACCATCCCTCTGATGTACAGTAAATTCCATTCCCTTGAAGAAATCTCACGAGGATAAAACAGGTTTGAAATGTGCCCTAAATTTTACACAAAAAGGACAAAAATTTGCTCCTCCTTTTAACCATCCCTAATTCTGAACGTGGAGATGTTCTCCATGGAATATAAAAGCCAAGCATCCCTCTATGCACAGCATTAGTGAGATGCATCAAAAAAGGAAGCACTAACATAATTAAAAATAAGCATCCGTCCCATTTGTGTTTATTAAGGCAAAATGCAATTATCAGAGGCAGGCTGTGCTGGAAGCTGCCTTTGCACAGGGACGAGCCCAGCATTGCAAAGAGCCCAGCTCCACACCAGATTTATGTGCCCATTTGTAAACATTTTGTCGAGATCATTTCCAGCCGTCACTTTCCGCGGCGCTTCAATGCGGTTTAATTAAATTCCAGGGATTTCCAAACAATTGCCATCGGTTTGGGATCTGCTCAGCAGCCAAGTGCTTGCTGTGTCATTGTCATTTTTGGAAGCCATGAAGTGTAAATTCATGAGAAGTTAAGTTTGAGGGGGGATAACTTGGAGAAAGGAAAGTGTAAAGCATGCTGGTGAAGTAAATGATGCTGAGATGAAGGAATTCGGTTACCATTTGCGGAGATTTCCAGTCCTACAACTGCCCAAACCGACCAGAAGTGGCTTATTTGTTGTACATTTGGAGAGGTGGCCAACGTCCAGTCCAAAAGGATGGAAGCTGGATCATAGAAATCATGGAATCACAGAATGGTTTGGGTTGGAAAGGACTTGAAAACCCATCCAGTGCCATGGGCAAGGACACATCCCACCATCCCAGGCTGCTCCCAGCCCTGACACTGCCAGGGATCCAGGGGTGCCACAGCTGCTCTGGGCCTCTCCATCCTCATGGCCAAGAGTTCCTCCCCAAATCCCATCTAAATCTCTCCTCCTTCACTTGAAAACCTTTCCCCATCACTATCTGCCCAGGTCAAAAGTCACTTTCCCTTTGTCCCTGCAGGAACAGCTCCCAAGCAGTGCCATTCACTGCAGAAATAAAAGCTTTTCTGTGGTTATTTCCAGGCATGAAGAGGTTTCCCTCTGCCCTCATGTCACCCCTCCAGGTTTTCAGGAGGATAACAAGGCCAGTTCTTGCAGGGCACAACTTCTGCCCTCCAGCTCTCCTCAAAAGAACAGGATTAAACCACCCTGAACTCCTGCCTCCCAAGCCTGACTCCTTTCCCTCTAAACTCCTTATTTTAAGCATAATTCCTGGAGTAATAAAGGCATCTGATATTGATTAGAAGCTGCTTTTCTGATTGTATTCAAATATCATAAAGCCTGGATAGTCCTGAGCTTGGATGTTCAGAAGTACAATGGAAGTCTAAGGAAGTGTTCCAGAAGGAGCTGGATGTTAATCCCACAGCTGGGAAGCCAAAGAGAAGCCCCAGAAGGAGAAAATTGCCATGGAAGCAAAGAGTATAAAAGTTAGATCAACCTTTTCTTCTCAGAAGTCACAGCACAGAGAGGGGGTGATGAGATAAGGAATTCTGTTACAGCCTTGAGACAGAGGAGAGAGCAGCAGAGGAGATAAGGATAAAGACTGAAGCAAAGGTGAAAAATGTAAAGAAAATTTGTTTTAACCACCCAGGAAATCATAAAATAGAACTTGGATTTAATCACCTCAGCATTACAAACTAAACCCATGGAGTTTTTAAAGAAAAATAGTTTAGAAAGGAACATTCATCAGGCTTCTCAGTGTTTCTGGATGACTGTGCATGAATTCCCAAAAACCAGACCCTGTCATTCCCTAAAGCCTCCCATCCCTGGATCCAACCCTCCAGAACAGTCATTCCCACTCATTTTTATGGATCCTGGGCTTATTGCCCAGTGCTTTGAATTTCCAGCAATAGAATTCCAAACCAGATGTTCTCTGCAGGCAGCTCAGGTGTTTCCTGGATTTTCAGGAATTTCTGAGGGTGCCACTTCTCTTTTGAGTCCCAGGGGGATGTGGCACACACAGAATCTGCTGGGCAGGCAGATTTGGAGGCTTGGTTCTTGTGCCCATAAAGATTTCCTGAATTTTATTATTTAAACTTTTATGTTGAGCTGCCCCTCAAAACAGACAGACATTTCTAACAGGTCTACATCCTTATCCACTGAAGAAATTCCAGTTGCCTGTATTAATTGATTTGATTATGAGGACTGTAAGTTTATTAAACACTAATTGCTATTAAGACTTCCATGATGAAACACTAACAATTTATTGATATTAGATACAGATCTTAGAAGAAATAATGAGAGATTTTGCTGCATCCACCAAAGTCAATAGAAAAAAAGAATACAGATATAAAAATAATACTGAGACAGCTCTTTAAGCTACAACTCAACTTGAGAAAGTTTGATGGCATCAATTCAGAGCAGAAATATCATGAAGGCAATCAGGCACAGCAAAGGGAGAGCCAGGACAGAGTCAGTGGGTACAGATAGAAAAATAGATTTGGGAGTTGTCAGCAAAAATGTGACACTAAAACCTGTGAGCATCAACAATAGTGCCCTAAAGAAGGAATAAATACAGGAGAGAAGAGCAAGCAAAGTGATATCTCTGTGGCTATGAGCAATTTGGGACACTCTGGAAACAAAGGGACAGAAATCAGAGTGTCAGGGTAAGAACCTGAGGAAGGCCAACATATTACAGACTTAATAAAAAAAATAAAAATCAGAAAATGCATCAATCTCAGTGCCCACAGCAGTGAACGGACTAGGAAAAAACCACAAGGTGCAATTCACATCCGTGGCAATATTGAAGAGGGAGCAGCCTGTAACCTACGGACAATACCTGGAAAGAGTTGTCGCGTATTTGAACAAAATAAAATTCATCTACAAACATGACACACACTTCAAGGTTTTTTTCCTTTTCATGGCTGTGGGGCTGTTGCCAAATTCCCCCAACAGCTCTGTGAGAGGCTCCTGTGCAGTTCTGGGCACGAAGGAAACTGGAATGAGGTTTCATTATTCACTGAGAGAAATTGGAGAGCCTCAGGACTCTGGGCTTGCTGTGAACTGCCCCAACTGCACTCAGGAAATGGGGTTTAAATGGGGTTTAGTCTGGACTAAACCTCTTGCACCCACTGGGTTTTCCAAGGAAAACCATTGTTTTCCACAGGAAAAACCACTGGACAGGACTGGGGAGCCTGGGCTGGGCTGGCTGCCCCCAAAATTCTGCAGGTGACTGGAGCTGCTAATGAATAATCAGGTTTTTCACTAAGGAAGGAATTAGGTTTTAGTAATGAGCCTGAGGATTTCTTTCTTATCAAAAGTAATTAAAATGATACCTTTAAAAAACCCCAAATTTATAGCAAGGTGGAGATGTTTTAAAGCTGCAGAAACTGAAGGGGGGGCAAAAAAGCAAATGGAAGATAAATGCTGTGAATTAAAAATTGGTAACTTTTGATGTTGTCTGCACTTCCAATATCAATAAATACCAAAAGAGTGAGATTGTGATAAACTCAGAATGTCTCTTTTATTTTTTGAGGGGCTGAAATAGAAGCCAGAGCCTTTCCTGCCCCTGGGAGTGTCTGCACCAGGCTCTGGAGAGGGAACACGAGCTGGAGTCTTGTGCTGAGTGTGGACACAATGTGGTAAAGGGAATAAAATCCATTCTGTACTAAATGGACACTTGGAACCAAACCAAAATGTGTATCCCAAGTCATTTTCACTGCAGAGAAGGGTTATCACACCCTGCCCAGGGCTGCTCCAACACAAACCTCAAACACTCCAATCCTATCCCAGATTTCAATTTTCTTCCAATGACTCCCACACTCTTGAGACACCATCAGACTTCTCCACAGCTTGGATTCATTTAACTGACTGAAAATCCATGGATTATTATGGAATTACAAAGCAGAACAAGTCCTTACTCTGATCATGGAAGGGAAGTGAAACGTTGTACAAAGATTTCCCATAAAACCAACATATATTTTACCCTTTTAGGAACGCAGTTAAGAGGCTGCATAAAGTTAACCGAGTCTCCTCAATTTTCCAGCTGAATTCCGACCTGTTCTGGAGTGATTTGAAGCACAGCATATGATTTCTAGCAGACATGATTAGCTTTGAAACTCTGCATAAACTGTCAGAAGGTCAGAGAAGGATAAAAGCTGACAGTAAGAGGCTCAAGGAAATGAAGGTGGATACATCAAACAATCTGTTTAACACCAATGAGGCAGAGGTGTCACCTCCTCTCTGCAGTGGAAGTTCATTCTACACGGCAAAACACCAATTTTTGAGACTCAAGGGCAGCAAATTTTGTTCAGATGGAAAACAGGGAAAGGAGGAAAAGAAGGCACTAAAGCAGTTGGGAGTAATTATAGTGGCAATACTGCAACATGCAGAGCACTCCCAGCTCCACCATCCTCATCCCAGGAATCCCAGGATTTCTGCCCACGGAATAAACACATCTGCAGTGAAAACCCTAAAAATTCTTCCTTAAGTTTAGCAGGTCATAAATCACCCCCATTTACAGAGGCCACAGCTCTCTGTTAAGGCTTTGTTAATACAGGGACTGAAAATCAAATATCTCCTGGTCACAAGTCTGCAAGGGTTCCCAAAGAAACCTTCTCTAGCTCTTAATCTACTCCAAACTTGAGCTATTCCCATAAAATCCAGAATTGCCATGAAATCTTTAAGTCTGCAGCTGAAGGCTGAGGTCCAAAGCCACAGTGGGACCATCTCACACTGGTCCAGCAGCTCAGGAGATTTCACCCCTCACTCAAGGGGTGAAAAAATGATTCCCAAAAAACCTTCCTAGCTCTTAATCTACTCTAAACTTGAACTATTTCCATAAAATCCAGAGTTGCCATGAAATCTTTAAGTCTGCAGCTGAAGGCTGAGGTCCAAAGCCACAGTGGGACCATCTCAGACTGGTGCAGCAGCTCAGGAGATTCCACCCCTCACTCTGCCCTGCCTTTTGCTCTCTAGCACCTTCTCCTATGAAACCAATTTTACTGAGAAATCCATCACAAATGTGATGCTACCATGAGGAGTTCTAGGGATGTTACTCATTTCCTGTAACTTGTGTAACATTTGAGGTCTTCAGAGAAGAAACTGCTTAAAGAATCATGAAGGTTTGGGAAAAAAACCTCTGATATCATGAAGTCCAACCTTTGACCATCATACCCACAAAAGCTTACTATGAGTGTCACATCTACTCAGGTTTTTGACACTTATTCAGACAATAAAAGAAGTTATCTTCAGGCCAAACTGCCTTCAGAATTTCCCCCATTACTCTGGAGAGTGCTTTGAGTCCACTACAAGTTCATGTCACAAACCTTGTGTATTATTCCCTTCCATCACCAAGCCCTCCACAACAACACAGATTGTTATGAAATGAGAGGAGGGAGAACATCCTGCCACAAAAATCTTCCCCAGGTCAGGGTAAAGAGACACAAACCAAACAGAATTTGGGATGCACAGCAAACTCTGAGTCCCACTTTGGTCTGACAAGTCAAAATGGAACAAACAGAAAAATCCAGATGAAGAATAATTTCTGTTGGCAAAACACTCGTATTTATTCCATTGTTAATACATAAGGAGGGATTTATTTGCTAGATTTGAATTTGATTTGAGAGCATTCAAAGCAAAGCACGCTGAATAATTTAAACCTTAATGTATTTCCCTGAATGGAACATGCTCTCATGAGAGGGGAGCAAAGGAATCAGTTTACATTGCACAAATGGACACTGGTAAAGAAAGATTTCCCTAAACACTGCACGTCAATACAATTTACCATCTCTGGCTTTATAGGAACTGCTATAAATCTGCTTTTCATATTTTGGCTAATGTAAAACTCTTGTAGCTGAGCCATAATGGCATTCAATTCTTATGCCTGAATAATTTGAATGGTTGGAAGGAAACAAGGAGCATCCAACATATGGATGGGGAAAGGGAAGACGAGTTCAAACAACAAATCAAAACTAGGAGAGAATCTTAAAGTAGTTCTCAGATACTTTGAGATTCTGAATTTAGTCCTAAAGTTCTTCAAATCTAATCAATAGCATCAGCATGCAAACTAAAATACTGTCACTATTGATGAGGGTGATGGCTAACAAGCAATACTCTCCTTGGGTCCTCACTGTGTGCAGACTGAAGCCAAAAATTACACAGACAAAGGCCTGCTAGTCTGAAATGGCAGAAGTGTTGGCTTCTGGAGTCTTTATGTAAAACTAGAGGGGCATCAGGGCAAGAGATGAATTTTGCATGTCAGGACAATAAATCAAATCCAGCCAAAGCAAAGAAAACCCTTTGCTCTGATTAGCAAGTCTGAAGTTTGGCAGGACTGACACGATGGGAGAGGGAGTCAAAAGCATCAGCGAGTCTCTGCTGGAATTCTGAGGGCTCTCAGGTTTGATTTCCCAAATGCCAGAGCTCAGGAGTGGGGCACAGACAATATTTCCAACATGCAGCACAATCTCTCTCACCTGGAGGAGCACAGTTTGATTTGGGAACGAAAGCACTCAGACATTTCATTATTCCAAATAATATAATTGATGTGAGATGCAAATTAGTTCATTTGCGGCTTCCGTTGAAGCAAAAGTGCAGCCAAGTGTTTGGACAAGGAGCCAAGGGACAGCAGCAGCACAGCTGTCACCAAAAAACCTTCCTTGGCTCAGGACACCCCTGGGGCCAACCAAATTAGGGGCCAGTGGTCAAAGAAGATGCAAAAGAGAGCAAAAACTGACAAGGCCCAGATCAAATCTCCTCAAGTTCCCTGCAGGGAATCTGCTTGGAAAGGGTTGCTGGAAATGTCATCTGCCTTGTTAGAATGAAATGAGTCTTTGTGAGCAGCTCTGGGAAAGGGCAGGGAGGTGGGGGATCCTCGGTGTGAGCCCGACACGGCCGGGATCCCAGCTGGGAAACAGGGCAGGAATGGGCTCTGCATCCAGGGAATGGCCCACAGCATTGAGTGCTCTTCCCTTCCATCACCAAGCCCTCTGCAGCAACACACATTGTTATGGAATGACAGGAGGGAGAACATCCTGCTGCAAAAATCTTCTCCAGGTCAGGGTAGAGGCACACCCAAAAAGAAGAGTTTGCTCTGCATCCCAACTTCTGTTTGGGTGTATCTCTTCACCCTGACCTGGGGAAGATTTTTGCGGCAGAATATTCTCCCTCCTCTCATTTCATAGCAGTGTGTGCTGTCGTGAAGGGCTTGGTGATGGATGAGAAGAACACACAACGCTGTGGGACGTTTCCTGCATGCAGAGAGCATTCCTACCACCCAGAGGGGATGGACACACAGCCACAAGGGCAGCACCAAATTCCAGCCCCTGGGAGGGCCAAGGGGAAATTTAAAGCTTCAAAGCTGTAAAGAGAGAAAATCCTCCCAATGGCTTGGGATGGCTCAGCTGGGAGGGTGATGAGGGGAGCTGCTCTGTCACTGACATGTTTATGAAAAATCCTTTCCTTAGGCTCTTTCTCCTGAGAAGCTGAGAGGCCTCAGAAAGTTTACAGAAAACTTGTTTATTTTATAATCATAAATATATTAATATATTATAGCTATATATATTATATATTAATAAATTATATATAATGTATTATATAAATATATCCTAATATAGTATATATTAATAATATATACTATATTAATATATTACATATTATTAGTATATGATATTAATTACAATTATCTGCTGCTGTGGAATGCAACAGGTGCATCTGGGATTGGTCTCATGTGGTTGTTTTTAATTAATGGCCAATCACAGTCAACTGGCTCAGACTTTCTGGTTAGTCACAAGATTTTATTATCATTCCATTCCTTTCCTTGCTAGCCTTCTGATGAAATCCTTTCTTCTATTCTTTCGGTATAGTTTTAGTATATAATTTTCTTTTAATATAAAATATATCATAAAATAATAAATCAGCCTTCTGAAACATGGAGTCAAGATTCTCATGTCTTCCCTCGTCCTGGGACCCCTGTGAGCACCATCACACTGCTCCTCATCAGCTGTAAATTTAGGATATTCCTTTGTGGCAGTTATATCCCTAAAGTACATAGGCAAATCCTATAAATTTAGGATTTCAGTTGTATCCCTAAAGTGTACAGGTAAATCCTGCAAATTTAGGATATTCCTTCATGGCAGTTATATCCCTAAAGTGCACAGGTAAATCCTACAAATGCCTCACTCATTGCACAAATATCCTTAAAACACCCAAACCCCCATTTATTACAGGATGACTTCATTCCAGGAGAAATTTTGCATTTATTGATGGAAACTGTAAAGAGAAAGAAGACAGAGAAGACCAGCAGCGACTAAAAGAAAAAACGGATTTTTACCACCCAACAAGTTCTTATGTTCTATCCCATGCACTTCCCATTGAAAATTCAGAATATCCCAAGGTTAAGAGGAGGCACTTAAAGCCCTTCTCCCTCCTGTCACAAGAGCTCAGCTTTTCTTGCAGATAAATCAAAAGGACATAAACCCACAGGGGAGGTTCCCTCTCTCATCTTTTTTTCTTTTATTTATTTTTAATTCTGCCTTTCAAGTAGCTTTTGGTATTGTTTCTTGAAACATCCATTACCCTTCAGGTCTAAAAGTGATAAGAAAACTTTTCATCATCCTGATTTGTCATTCATGGTTGAAGTTCCTCCAAAGGGAAAGAGTGGAAAATCAAAGAGGTCTTTTAAATAAATTAAATGCAGGTATGCATTTTGAAAGAAGATAAAAAGCATTCCTTGGGGAAATGCTGGAGTTGAGTATATTATTTTCTTTTTAAAATTCACTTTTTAAAAAATTTCATAGTGGTCTCTCATAGTTTATCTGTAAAGAAATTATGGAAATTTTTCTTAGCTTTCAAAGGAGACAAATTAGGAGCAGGTTGGTCTTTCCATCCAAACTGGATATTTTACCTATATCCCCTCTTTTGGCCAAAATTTCTCATGCAAATCAAGACAGATATGGCAATTCTGGGTAAGCTCCACCAATTATAATTAAAATTATACTGAGGTTGGAATCAGTGGTGGCTGCATGCACATATTTTCTAAGATTTACTAATTTTAGTAATTAGATATTCAGTAAAATTGCTGTCAGACTTTTTAATTAGATTCAGGCCTCAGAAACCAAATTTCGTGAACAGGACAAATAGATTTAATAAAAAAATTGTGAATTAAAGCAATATAAACCCAAATCTCTACATGCAAAGCCATTCTATGATTTTATGCAGCAATTGATCTGCATCCAACTCCATTTCTTCTAGAAGAAGAAACAGAACCTAAAAAACAGAAACCAAAGATTCACTACAAACAACCCAAACTCTCACACATATTCTCAGACTTTTTAATATCTAATTTTAAGAAGCTCTGCTTAAAATTTGACTTTTCACAAAGTTCTCAGTCTTATTTAGACTGCCCATTTATGCACGAGGAGATAATTCTCATATTTTTGGAGGCACACACTTCATTATCCCATTTAAAAATGAAATTACAATTACTTTCTACCCAACGTCTGCCAGTCCGCTTTCTGCTTAGAAAATATCCTTCACGTTTGCTGTGTTTTGTTTCATTTTTCGACCTCCCAAAGCAGTTTATTTCCTAAACACAGGGTGCTCTGGGCTCTGATTGGCACCATTTGGCTGTTGTCACTCTGTCCATGTCAGTCCGTCCCTCTGCTCCCTGACACATCTTCCCTCCTTCCTCCTGCTGCCCACTCTGCACCACTCCAACACTGACCAGAAATGAGGAAAAACAGAAGGAAAATAAAGATTTCCAGCTGCTGAGGAAAGTTGTGAGCGTCAAAGCTGAGGCACAGCCAGGTGGGGTTGGTATTTCTCCCAGGGAATGGAAGGCAGAGCAAGAGGAAAAGTTGTGCCAGGAGAGGTTTAGGTTGGACATGAAGGAAAATTTCTGCACTGAAAGGGGTGTCAGGAATTGGAAGGGCAGTGCTGGAATCACCATCCCTGGGAGGGCTCAGAAATGTGTGGGGTTAGTGCAGGAGCTGGAAATGCTGGGTCATGGCTGGACTTGGTCTGAGAGGCTTTTTCCAGCCTAAACAATCCATCATTCTCTTTGCTGACTGTTGTCTGTC
Organism: Ammospiza caudacuta; assembly: GCF_027887145.1. Classification (NCBI taxonomy): domain Eukaryota; kingdom Metazoa; phylum Chordata; class Aves; order Passeriformes; family Passerellidae; genus Ammospiza; species Ammospiza caudacuta. The sequence continues at coordinate 25,645,569 of NC_080603.1, forward strand.
TCAATTTGTCCCCTCACCATTTTCACGTCTCATTTTCCAGCTTTGCAAAATGACCTTTTCATCCATTTTGTCAGAGGCCACAGCTATAAAATTGTCAAAGCAGTCCGAGAGCTGAGAAATCAGACCAGCACATTACCCCACAGAGCTGCAGCCACAAATTCCTCCTGTGCCTGCAAAAGCCAAAACCTCCTTTCCACTCTGTTTATATTTGGTGAGCAGCATCTGAGCAGTTTCATCTCCATTGGTACCCCCTTCAGGCAAATAAATATGTGCATATACATGTATTTGCCTGTATTTATGCATTTATTCACACAGATCCATATTTTAATAGCATTATTTCCTGTTTTACATCACAACCACAATGCTAAGCTGCATTTTAGTTGCTTTTCCACAATTTCCTGGGGTCACAACACACTTAAATGTGTCCTGGAGAAAAGCTATTTTTCTCTCACCAGGGCACCATCCCCTGCTCTGTCCTTTCAACCCTTTCACTTCTCCAGATAACTACTAAAACTTCCAGCTTTATTACAGCTCCTGATGCTCTGTGAGCCTGTCTTCAAGGCTAAACCAGATGGAGATTTTTTATTTTTGTTCTTTTAGACATCACTTCTGTCTGAAGGTGCTTAAAGTATACTGCCCCAAGGTGAGTGCAGAGCATATCCTGGACCCCTCAGGGTTTTTTCCCTCAAGGCTCGAGGTAGTTTTGCCCCACAGTAGAAATAAAAGTGCAAGATTTCACTTTACTTTTGTACTGATAAGAAAAGTAGGAGAAAGAAATGTACTTTCCTCAAAGTAGGAGAAATAAATCTGAAACTTTTCAGCTGCTGGAACAAGGTACAGCCAGCACAGCTGAACAAACTGAGCATTGCTCTCAGGTGGTATTACCTCGTTTATTTTAATCATAAAATCCCAGAATGGTTTGGGTTGGAAGGACCTTGAAGATCATCTATTCCCACCCCAGCCATGGCAGGGACACCTGCCACTGTGCCAGGTGCTCCCAGCCCATCCAGCCTGGCCTTGGGCACTGCCAGGGATCCAGGGCAGCCGCAGCTGCTCTGGGCACCCTCTGCCACCATCACACAGAACAATTCCATCCATATCTCCACCTAAATTTCTCCTCTTTTGGTTAAAGCCATTCCTCCTTTCCCCATAACAAGTTTCTGATGAAGAGTTTGTCCCTCTCAGCCCCTTCAGACCCTGAAAGGCTGCTCTGCAATTCCCCACAACCTCCTCTTCTCCAGGCAGGTAAAAAACACAAATTAATAAGTGAAGGTGGCCAGCAGAGCTAACTGCACAAACTCCTATGTGAAAGAAGCTCCACAAAAAACTGTGAGTGCTTGTGAAGGCGTTCACAGGGGTTCTTGGATTGGGGAAGAGATGAGGACCTTGACTCCGTGTTTCAGAAGGCTGATGTATTATTTTATGATATATATTACATTAAAACTATACTAAAAGAATTGAAGAAAGGATTTAATCAGAAGACTAGCAAGGAATAGAAAGGAATGATAACAAAAGCTTCTGTCTTGAACAGAGAGTGTGAGCCAGTTGGCTGTGATTGGCCATTAATCAGAAACAACCACATGAGACCAATCCCAGATGCACCTGTTGCATTCCACAGCAGCAGATAACCATTGTTTGCATTTTGTTCCTGAGGCCTCTCAGCTTCTCAGGAGGAAAAATCCTAAGGAAAGGATTTTCCATAAAAGTTGTCTGCGACAAGTGCTGAATTGCCATGAACTGTGCTTTAAAGAACAGCTTTAAGCACCCATTTACAAACAAATCTTTCAGTCACTCACTTGGAGTTGTTCTAAGAGTGATAATAGAGTGGCAGAGGACACGGCTTTGGGGCTGGGAGAGTGATGGGGAAGGAAATGGAAGAGCAGATCCTGTGTTATTACCCAAACTAAATGAGATCAGCAATGATAAACCCTGCCTTGGAGCAGAGAGGTGCCAGGGCAGAGAGAAGTGGGGAATAAGAGAAATGTGATTGGGGTCACCTCCACTTAACCTTTGCCAGGGAAGAAAACACAAGTGAAACAGAAAGCTGTTAAAAAGCAGCAGCAGATCAGGAGAGTGATTCCACTTGATAAAGCTGCCTAAAGGTCAATGCTCAGAGCCAAAATAAATCAGATGGGGGAAAAAGGTTTTCCAGTGAGCTCAGACAGATCCAGATGTGACAGAAGGGGCTGCACTGGGTGTTTGTGCTGCCATCCCTCCAGAGCAGCAGATCTGATAATTCCCTGTCCTTTGGGCTTGGCAGGAGGAGAATGGGAATGGCTGGTGGCGTTCCTGGGGCTTGGAAGGGATTGGGAATGGCTGGTGGCGTTCCTGGGGCTTGGAAGGGATTGGGAATGGCTGGTGGCGTTCCTGGGGCTTGGAAGGGATTGGGAATGGCTGGTGGCGTTCCTGGGGCTTGGAAGGGATTGGGAATGGCTGGTGGAATTCCTGGGGCTTGGAAGGGATTGGGAATGGCTGGTGGCGTTCCTGGGGCTTGGCAGGAGGAGAATGGGAATGGCTGGTGGCATTCCTGGAGCTTGGAAGGGATTGGGAATGGCTGGTGGCGTTCCTGGGGCTTGGCAGGAGGAGAATGGGAATGGCTGGTGGCGTTCCTGGGGCTTGGAAGGGATTTCCACCTGCACTGCACTACTGAGGTCTTCCCACCAATAATCACTATTAGACAACTCCATAATATTCCAAAAGAAATAAAAAATACACAGTCATCCTAATTCCCTTCCAGAGCATAAGATTTTGCCAAGACTGGGGGGGTTTTGGTATCAATCTAGGACACCCAAAGAGTTTTCCCTGCCTTTAAAGAAAGGTGGATGAGTCAGAAAGTAAAGTCTCACCCAGCCTAACTGTTTCTGACATTACTAAATATAAGTAAGTACGTGGATAAACTTTATTTTAAAATTAGTCCTCATTCCAGGAGAGGAGGAACTCCTCTAGAAAGGATATTCATGTCCTGAGAAAAATAATCACGATCAGTTTGAACAGAAGGATTATTGGAAGATTTAGTATTTTAGAAAATGGACATGGTAGAATTAAAAAAAAATAAATTGTGAGCATGGGCTTTAATCTGTCCCCATGGAAAAATTACTATCACAGTCAATAATATTAAAAAATCCAAATTAAGTCCAGATTTCAATATGCCATTTAAAAAACCCCATGCAACTATCTCTGAATCCATCAGCTCCTCTCCAAAATCTCTGAGCAATTCTATCACCCAGAGCCACTGCACTGGGATATTGAGAAGCGAGTTCCAGGCAGATTCCTGGTTTTGTTTAACTGGATTGTGCCAAATTGTTTAGAGAAATTTGATAGCAGTCCATTAAATGGGAGCAGCTTCATTTAGAAAATGGGTTTTATAGCACAATATTGCATTGGACTGCAAAGATAGATTAGCTTGAAATTTGTTCTGTAATTAATTCCCGGGAGAGAAATCCATTTGCATGCAAAAAGAAGGGGACTTAATTAATGGCCAAATATATTTAAATTGATATATCAGCTCCTCACAGACAATTGGAGCTTCATTCCTTATTGAAAGCCAGCACAGCACTGAGGAGCTTTTGTACAATGGCAAAGGAAGAAAAGTGAGTAAAGACTGATCGTTTTGTTGGGATTCCAGTAATTCCCTGGATGTGGAATAATTGAGATTGATACTGATTAGAATGGAAATTGGATTGGATGGGGCTTGGAGCAACCTGGTCTAGTGAAAATTTCCCTGCCCATAAGAGGGAGTTGGATCAAGGTGATCTTTAAGATCCCTTCCAACCCAAACCATTCCATGATTTTCAGTAGCAGCCTGGTAGGCATAAGTTAAAAATTAATACTAATTAATATTAAAGACGCAAAAGGTAAATTCAGGTGGGTGGAGTGGAATTGTTTACTACTGGAGCTCCTAAACACAAGGAATCAGCAATCCAGCCAGGGAATCTTCTCCCACTGCATTTTGTACAAACTCAAATTTGAGGATTTAGGGGTGCAAGGAATCAGAAATCCAGCCAGGGAATCTTCTCAGCTCCCACTGCATTTTTACAAATTCAGATTTGGGGGTTCAGGGATGTCCTGAGAAAGTCACAGATGGGAATGTCCCCTGGGAGACCCCACTAAAAGCTGGCATTCACAGAATTCCCAGGAATTGTAAAAAGTTTTAAGACTGACAAATGTGGGATTTGGGGACATCAAAAAAATATGGAATCCTTTCCATTAATGGCATTCCAATCACACAGATACTTCCCTAAAACTGAGCTAAAATTCCTCACAGAGCCCAAGTGCACACAGCAGCTTCCAACCCATGGAAAAATTGGTGTGGAAAAAGCTTTTCCAGGCACAATCTGTGCTCGTGGCTGAGAAAATCCTGCATTTTATTCTCCTGGGTCAGCCTGGATCCTTTGGGAAACATTATTATGATTGAAATAAATGGAAAGCATTGCCTCGAAACCTACAAAATTTCTGTGGCCGTAATAAATCTCTGACATCTGCTAAAATTCCTCTGGATAGCAGGAACCAGCGTGTGTTCCACCACTTCATCCTAAATGGGTCCTAATATTTAAATATCTCCAAGCCCTGCATGTTTTTCTTGGATATCTATAAATAAACATCACCAGGCCAGGTAGCAGAAAAGATAACACTGCCTCACACTTCCCCAAAATGTATCAGTGTGGGAAGTTGCTAACACATTTTTAATCAACATTTTTATTGCCTCTAAAAGTGCAATAAAATAGCAACACTGGATGCCCAGGAGAACAAACATCTGGGTTTGTTCCCTTTTTTAAAGAGCCAGTGATTAAAAAAGTGCATTTGAGTCATAAACACACAGAATTTCTGTTTAGGGATATAGAAACACACAACAATGCAGAGACTTCAATTCCTTGAAAAACCCAAATCAAATTATCAGGTTTCTTTTAGGGAGAACAACCACACAGATTCTGGCACTTTCACTAGTGGAAAGATTTAAAAAAAAATTACAAATATAAAAATATGTAAATATATATATATTATATATTTATAAAATATATATCTATAGCTCCTTGGACGATCAAAAATATTAATTTCATTCTAATATTCAGGAAGGAAATTCAGGAAGAAAAGCTGACAGTGAATCATGATAAAAATTTTCTGTAGAGGAATTTTTCATTGCTTTCATTCAGCAATGAAAACTGCTTAATTAGAAAACACAAAGTAAATATTCAGGCTAATTTTGCACAGTGCCACCCCTCAATCAATTTTCCATATAAATACTATAGAATTTGCACTATTATCACACCCCACTATCTTGTGAGTGATCTTGATGACGATATTGATGTTTATCACTGAACACCAGCAGATAAAAGAAGTTATATTTTGAAATTAAAGCAGAAAATTACTTGACATGGCCTCGATATTTCTACAATTGTTGGGAACCAGGCTTCAAACTACAACAAGCACATAACAAATCAAATTAGGGGAACAAATTCACTCAAAGCACTGAAGCAGAAAAGAAATAAGTTTGAAAATCACATTCCCTATGGCATCTCCTCTGTTCCTGATATTGTTGTGCTCCTACAAAAGCCTGAAAGTGTTCTCATGTCCAGTGGATGTTTCCTTCCCTGGAAGACACAATTTTGAGCAGGATGACACAAAAGATGCTGCAGATTGTGTCAGGAAGGAGCTGTAGTGGTGAGAGGGGAGATTTTCAAACAAGCTCAACAAAAAGGAGCTGTAAGAGTTGGAAATTTTGGCCATAGGAGATCTCCCTGCTCTGATTTTTTTACTATTTCTAGGAATATTGCAGCCTGCTGGAATTAAAAAAGGAATGAAACTTAAACAGCGTTGCAGCACATAGAATTATTTGTGAAAAATTCTAATAGCAGCTGATAAGACCTTTGAAACAAAAGCTTCTTCCTCTATTGTTACACAAATTTGGAAAGTAAGATTGGGGACGTTTGTCCACTTCTGTGTTTCCATGAGGATTCTCATTGAAATGTGGTGATAAACACCCTCAGAGCAGCTGGAAGGAGAGCCCAAACTCCAGTATTTATAAATATAGCACAGACCCCATGGACTGGCAGGAATGACCTCAGTGGGGGGATATTTTTAGGCCTGGAGCACCTTTGGAGACAGTGGAAACAGGCTGGGAGAGAGAGGTTGTCCAGCCTGGAAAAGAGAAGAATCCAAGGATCCTTTGTGAGGCCTCCAGGACCTGAACAGGGCTTGTAAAAAAGAGAGACTTTCCCATGAGGAGATAGAGACAGGAAAGAGGAACATTTTTAAAATAATGAGGATTAAGGTTGGATATTTTGAAGGAATTCTTCCCTGTGAGAGTGATGAGGGGCTGGTATGGGATTCCCAGAGAAGCTGAGGCCACCCTGGATCCCTGGAAGTGTCCAAGGCCAGGCTGGAGAGGGCTTGGAACAGCCTGGGACAGTGGGACCACAGCAGGGGGTTGGAATGAGTACAACTTCCAGAGTTCAATATTTCCCAGAGCTTCCCCTAAGTCTCCTTTTCCTCACCACAAGGCTGGAGGCATTCATCCACTCTGTCACTTGGAATGTCTCTCTTCAATAATTAACACAAATACTTAACTTTCAAAGATGTTTGCATGTCATTCCTTGTCACATGAATTGTAGAGTGAGGTGCTTGCAGGGGTGTGTTTGAAGGCTGCTGCTGAGCAGCTTCCAGCAGCCATGAATAAGAGATAGGAGCTTTCATATTTCATTAAATACAGGCAGGGATTGCAGCCCTGGCAAGGGAGGGTGCACAGGGGCTTCTCCTAAAGTCAATGCTCACATTGAACAGGACTTGAAGCCAGTTGGGCTGAGACAGCAGAGCCCAGGGCCTCTCTGGGCAGCCTCATCCACAGAGAGGGAGCACAGAGAAACATCCAGCTTGGAAAAGATCTCCCAGACTGAGTCCAAGTTGTGATTGATCCCCACTAGAGCACTGAGAGCCCTGTCCAGGGATGGGCACTCCAAACCTCCCTGGACAGTCTGTTCCAAAGTTTATTCACCCTTTCCATGAGGAAATTCCTGCTGAGGCCCACCCTGAGCCTGCCCTGGCCCAGCCTGAGGCCGTTCCCTCTCCTCCTGTCCCTGTTCCCTAGGATAAGATCCCAAATCCCCTCCTGTCAGGAGCTGTGCAGAGCCACAAGGGCCCCCCTGATCCCCCTTTTCTCCAGGCTGAGCCCCTTCCCAGCTCCCTCAGCCCCTCCTGGTGCCCCAAACCCTTCCCAGCTCCCTCAGCCTCTCCTGGTGCTCCAAACCCTTCCCAGCTCCCTCAGCCCCTCCTGGTGCTCCAGGCCCTTCCCAGCTCCATTCTCTTCCCTGGACACCCTCTAACACATAATAACCACCTAAATTATAAAGTTCTTTTTTGTGTGTTAATATAAGCTGAAGGCCTTTGGTGACTTTGGAGTCAGAAGTAAACCCTGTGCTCTGCTACTGAACAAACCAACTTAAAACTAGATTAATGGCAGGCCAACAAATACTAATTTTACAAATACAAAGGGGGCTGATTTTAATCTGTTCACATCAATGCACTTTGCATCTCCCTTCCCATCCTCCAAGGAGCCATTCCCTGCTTTACATCCTAGTAAACCCCTGCATTACACAAGGGCTGTAAAATTCAGTGCTGTGGGCTCTGTCCATCTTCCCTGACGCCCAGAGCTCCTGGGTGCCCACCTGGACGTGCCCGGCTCTGTAATTCCACATCCTCTCTGCTTCAGGGTGGCTTTTATTCACTTGGTACCTCTGGTGTTTACGAGCTGGCATTTGGCCACTCCTCGCACTTCCAGCTTGAGCTAAATGAGAAAAGTTTTGCAGCACTTTTAGCAGTTCCAGCTTGAGCTAAATGGGAAAAGTTTCCCTTTTACAGAGATTGCTGTGGGGTTTGATCTCTGGAAAATTCAAGTTTCCAGTCTCAGATGGAAAATGGTACCAGGATTCTGTAAAATCTAGAGACTCAACACATCCATAGTCTGTACCAGGGGCATGTCACAGCACAGCAGGGACATTTGGAAAGGACAAAGGGAATTTTTAGGGATGTTTGCATTGACATATCCACATCATTTCTCCAGCAGTGAACACACAGTGAGCTCAGGTGTGTAGAAACAATGTGAGGAGAAAATGCCTGCACTGAACACATCTGAGGACACTGGGAAGAGAGAGGTGGATACTCAGGATGCTGTCCTTGCATCCATGGATACAGCACTCTCCAAAGGTCCTCCTGAGGACTTAAGTATTAGTTTTTATGTTTCAGATTCTGAGCTTCACGTTAAGGAATGGTGAGCTGTGTGCACAGAGCAGGGTGACAAAACAATTCCTGCTCCAGCTGGGCACCAAGGACAAATGACCCAAATCTCAGCCCAGGAGCACAAACCCCGTGGGCTGGAGAGAGAAAAACAAGCAGGGTGGGACTGCCTGGGCTAAAGCTGCAATGGGACAATGAACTGCAAGGTGCAAATGGAGCAGAGCTGATCCCAGGGAGAGACCCCGGCAGCGCTCGTGCATTTTGGGGCCATTTTGGTTCATCTTGGGTGCAGCCCTGGCTGGGCTCTGGTGCTGCCCAAGGTGGATCCATGGAGGAGATCCTTTGGGTAAATCCCTGCTTTATTCTGGAACTCTGTCCAGCTCTAGGGCAGCTTTCTCAAGGCCTTTCTCCCATTCCTTCCCTCAGTCCCTCAGCTTCCAGTCATCACCTCAAATCGGGATCTGCTGCTGGATCACCCAGACCTGGCCCCCACTGTCCCTAAAGAATCCCATCCCAATTCTCACATCCCTCTCCCACTTCCCAGAAAAGCTTTTTTGTCTCTTCTCATGAACTTTCTAACCAGCATTTGGTAACCTTTAATTAGAAAATGCCCAGAGCACGGAGCTGAGCTTTTCCTCCAGGCACATCTGCCCTGGAAATTGCAGAGTAAAAGAAGTGCAAAGCTGGAAAGATGCAATTATTCACCAGGGAAGTGTTTGAAGCCAAAAAGATCTGGATGCACGTTGGTTTGATATCACTAAATGACGAGGCAATTTTTAATATGAATTGTGAATCATCCTCACATGGGCCTCCTGACTTAATTTCTCTTTTGTTTAAGCAGTGCTCATTTCAAGCAAGTGAGTCATGAGGTGAGGTCTGGCTTTGAGGCAGGAGAAAATTCCCCACTGCAACTCCTATCCTCAGGATCAAAGGGAAGGATCTGCTTTCCTGGTTAACTCGAGGCTGAACAGAATTTTTTTGTATGCAATTAAGTGGATGATAAATTGCTAGTGATCTGTGAAGAGGCAAAAGACAAAGGTCTATTATCATAATTGACAGTGGAAGAAACTAGTTTTGATTTCTGAGTCTTAGCTGCCCAAGCAAAGCTTGAAATGGAGGAGAAATGCCTCTTATTAATTGATGGACAGGGGAATTATCATTTATCTGCATGATTTACCTGCATCAGTGCCCTGTGCCTGGCTAGGCCATGCTCCACCTGTTTTACCCTAAAAAAAACCCAACTAATTTTTCTCAATGCCTTCTATTTCCATCTTATACAGCCTAATAGAGGATCCACTGGAATGAAATGTAGCATCCAAGTGTGCAATTCTGCATGTTCTCATACAGAAAAGAAAAAACACTTCCATCAGTACAAGGTTGGGTTTTCCTTTACAGTTTTTAAAACAGAATGTGTAGCTATATGTTAAGAAAAGGAAACAAAACTTCCTCTTTTGGCCAAAATATTAATATTAATAACTGTTAATAAATAAATAATTTAAAATAATATTATTTAATAGTAATTAATAATTAAAATATTTAATATAATAAGATATAATAAATTATTAAAATAATAAAATAAATAATTCTAATTATTTCCTATAGTAATGATAATAATGATTAAAATAAATTATAAATAATAATTAAAAATAATAATATATAAATAATTATAAATAAATTATTTAAAAACCCAAATATTTCACAGCAGCTGGTGAAAAACTCAAAATAAAACCCGCCGCCTGGAAAAAAAACCCCAAATAAATAAATAAATAAATAAATAAATAAATAAATAAACAAACAAACCCCTGGCTAGCACAGAAAGCAACTCTGAAAAGTGCATTTTCCACACACAGTCACACATCCACTCCCCAGCCCCTCCAGCTGCCAATTCTCAGGTCTTTGACTTCTTTCCCTGCTCTCAGGAGCCAGCAGCCAGATGGCCAGAGCTGGATCTGGAGGGGGGATGGCCGTACCTGCTCCCCAGGCAAACCACCCTGAGCTCCAGGCTGGCAGCAGATGCTGCTGTCACAGAGCTGGGGGCACAGCTAGCACAGATCTTGCAGGAGAGCACGGGATAACTGGGACAAGATGGTATTTTGGTGAAGAAAACTCAAAGGAACCTTGTTTTTCTTGTACTCCCCGGATAGCGCCATGAAATCAAACCCAGGCACGACAATATTTGGCTCACAAGGCAGAGCCAAAGGGGTATTAAGAATAGGAATTACAGTTTTAGGGCAAATTCCACAGGAAAAAAATATAAATAGGGCAGGGCAATATTTTAAATTGACACAAGTAACTCACACCTATCTGCTTCCAGCTGTTCTCCACTCTGGAATAACTCATGGCTTTAGGTTGGGCTTCATTTTCTCCTGCTGTGCAGGGGTGGGCTCTTCTCCCAGGCAAGTGACAGAATGAGAGGACGATTCCTTTAGTTTTACCTCCAATACTTCATTTTTGTAACATTTCTCATGCTATTCATGGAATCACAGAATGGTTTGAGTTGGAAGGAACATTAAAGATCATCTCATTCCATCCCCCTGCCATGGGCAGGGACACCTTCCACTGTCCCATCCCCATCCAAGCTGGATATTTACAGGAAAGATCCAAGCAGGTAGAAATTACTAAAGAAACTATCATTTTAATAGGATATAATTATATATATAATAGGATATAATTATATTATATATTAATAATATAATTATAATAGGATTCAGAAATCCCTAAAGAAAAATTTCCTTCATAGATTTTCCTATTAAAAACCCCAAAACTTAAACCATACTTGAACCTAGACAAATTATTCTGGGAATATCATCTGATCCACACTTAATTATGAATCAATTAAGATTCACAAGGCTCACTCCTTCCTTTTGAAAGCTGTTTTCCAGAATTACCACTATTTTCAATAGAAGGACATGAGAAAGAGCATAAGTAGAAATTCACCTGGTGAGTTATTCAAATAAAAAGGAAGTCACCAGACTGTGGTTACAACCTGCCAGGAAATGACAGGATTTGATAACAACAATAAATAATTAATAAAAAGAATACATTTTACAATCTCTTCCTTCAGGGGCTGCACTCCCAGAGCCATTTCCCTCATGACACTCCCCTACCCAGATCAGAGGTAAATTCCCTTTTTTAGGGAATTCACCTGCAATTCCTGCAAAGAGGAATCCTTGAAGAAACAATTTAGGAGCTGATAACAGAACAGGAATGTGTTTGCCAAGACATTTCTCCTGCTAAAGGAGGCAGAATCCATCATAATTTCAGAGTCTCCACCAGCTCCATCCATCCCTGCTCCTGCTGAAAATCCCATTTTCCCCCAAGGTCTTTCATTACAGGTGGCAAAAGGGGTGGGTGGGGGTAAAAATGAGTTCCCAGCACCATCAGGGCTGGAAGTTCCCACTCTCCGTGGAAATTCATGGCTGCCCTACCCACAAGGAAGGAATTCAATGGCACAAATGTCCCTGAATTGGTACCAAAAAGCCCAGATTGGTTTATTTCTGCACTTTTGCACACTTCAGTGGCATCAGTTGGACTGCCAGGCTCCCAGACCTCCTCCTGCCCACGTTCCTCACAGTCAGGTGCGTGCTTTAAAGCTGAATATCTCATCTGAAGCTTTGAGAGCCAAGCCCTGCTCCAGATGTTAATGTTGTCCTTGGGAACACCCCCAGAATTTCGGAGCCATTTCATGGAGAAAGGGCTCTCTGCATCTGCACACCAGCCAGAGCAATTAGGGACACAGAGGCGCCGCCGTATTAAAATGAAAGATTGTAATTAAACAAATGGATTTCAGCCCTCAGGAAACTGAATTACCATGGAGACAGACAACAGGAACACAAACCTCCAGCAGCCCCTCTTGCAGATGGGCACTGGTATTTTATCAGTTGGTGCAAAATGCTTTGGAGGCTCTCAGCAGTGTTACTTTTGTTTCAATAATAACATTATCATGTAGGTTTGTCACCCCCAAATTTTTCTTTCCCTGTCCATCATTAATTTTTTAACCCTCCCCATCACTTTCCTTCTCTGATACAACCCCAAGCCTCTGCCCTCTCTCCAGCACCACCTCGATTTCTGCAATTATGTAGTCATGTGTTGTGTGGTAGTTATTTGTAGTTAATTAACTTTGTAATAATGATGCTCTGTTCTCATGTTCTGCTTTTCCTCTTGTCCCCACTGAAACCACAGCCACCAACACTGAGATTTTCCTTGAAAAGGCTTGGAAGAGCCACCCTCAGCCTCCTCATCCTTTGGAATTATCCTCTGTGTGTGTTTGGAGTCAGCAACTCCATCATGCGTCAGCACTGAACCAAAATACAGGAAAAAACCCTAAATTTGGGCTAAACATTACAACCTCTGCTAGGCAGTGACAACCAACTTTGGAGGAGCACTTTGAGTCCATATACCCCCTTCTCTTGAGGAAAACCTGCTCAGATCACCTCACAATGTCATTACAAAGTTAATTAACTACAAATATCTACCACACAACATATAACTACATAAATACTCCAAACCTGAGCACTTGGGGGCGAACACTGACCTGCCAAACCCCTCAGCACAGCCACTCTTCCCACTCCAGCCTGTTGTCATGGGCTGATTAACTTTTCAAGGAGGTATTAATGGTCCAGCCTCTTGATTTTTCACTTTTCAGCTCTGTTGCCTCTCAGCCTTGTAAGCCTATTATTGGATTGCTTCAAAACCTATTTACCTCTGAAGCCTCAAAATCCCAGCTGTCAGGCAGGAAAAGACATTTAGCAATTAATTTAATCCTGGCCAAGACATCTGTCGAGGCAAAGGGCAGAATATAGAGATGTTTAATATTCCCATTCTAGCATTATCAGAAATACAAAATACAGGTTGCAACGCTGCTGAAGTTATCAGTATAAATACATTTAGCATTTAATGAAGGCTGTGCCAGGCACAGCTTCCAAAGGTTCTCCTCCACTCTATTAAAACCAGGGCTTTTTCACCCAGAGGGAAATACCTTGTTTGATGCATTGGTGTACACAAGAGGCCACAGCCCAAACCTTCATTTTCTTGTGTTGTTTTTACCAGTAACGCTCAGACTTGCAGTGCTCTTTGACAAAGAACCAAAATGCTGTGGCTTTACAGCATTTCCAGGCTCTGAAATAACTCACTTTCATCACTTCCCCAATTTTAAGCAATTCCAACAAACCCTAGCACTGGCAGCCATCAGAGCAAGAGGCAGGGCCACCTCTCTGGATTTTTTAGCATTGAACTGGACTTCCCTGTCCATCCTTCGAAATTTCAAGGCTGGAAATTCACAGCAATTCCCTCGCAACTGTCCTGAAAGCATCATATCCCAGCTCTACACTTGGAATTCTTTGATTTCTGTCTGCTGTCCCAGCCCTGAAGCTGGTGAGCTCTGTCAGATCTGCTGTTCCTGATCTCATGTTAAATACAAATATAAACACAATTAATCTGGACTTCCCTGCTCCAGACAGGACTGAGGCAGAGCAGGTGGTCCCTCCACGCTCCTGCCTGTCCTTTTCCAGCTCCAATGTGCATTTGACCATGCCCTGCACAAAACTCAGCTTGGGAAAGGAATTTGGAGAAAGCCTATTTAATTTCCAGCCAGCACTGCAGGAATAACCCAGTGTTCCAGTGAGGAATCACAGCTTCCCTCTGATACACTTGGAGGGGCAAGGCAGAAATGAAATGTAGGGTCTGGCTTAAGCCTGTATTCCTGTATTAAATCTTTGGTCAGTGTTTGCTTTAAACATCTTTTTGTGTTGTAAAAACCCTGTTATTACAAAACTTATGTTTTATATATATATATATATGTATATATATATATATATATATAGGCGACTCGAAGCCATTACACACACACAGATATTTCCATGTAGGCACTTCACCCCTCTCAATTTCATCTCTATTTTATGGTGCTGTTTATAGCAAAACCAGAAATCAATTCCATCCCAGTTCACTTTTTACATTAGAGATATGAGCTGGCCTTACAGCAGAATTAATCTGGATTTTTCACTAAAAATAAAACCCTTCCCATTCCTACACCCTCCAGGAAAGAAAAAAATCCTCACCTGCAAATCCACCAGATGCAGAGGAAAGAGAGATAAGGCACAAGTCAATCTTAATTTTGATGAAAGATTCAGATTTTCTCTGCATTTCATAAACAGAAGGCCCTGGGAAATCCTAGCAGTGCTCCAGGTAAGGAGTGGAGCAGAGGGGAAAGTACAAGCTCAGACTGGGCTCTGAAAATATGAACATCAAAATCAAATTCTCTCACAGAAAGTGATGCTTCAAGGATGACAGAGAATCTTCAAAAGCCATCAAATTGCTCCACAAAATTACACCAAGCAAAGTCATTCTTTGTTCACTGTTCATTTTCCACACAGAAAATTCTCTCCCTGGCACCAAGAACAACAAATCTCAATTGTCCAGCCACAGCAGAGCTCAAAAACTGGAAGGGCAACAAACCCCCTGTGTTTGGTCAGAATGCACAGGCACAAGGATTTAAAAATCAATTTTAGAAAGGTTTTTAGTCCTGCATTTCCAGGTGTATTTGCTGTCAGGATAGGTTGGTATTCACAGTGCTCAGCCCTGACCCGGCTGGGAAAGGGAATATAATTTATTATAAGAAATCTAAGTGCAGCAATATGTAGAAAAGTGCAACATTTTCATCCTCACCCACTCTTTCTTCACTTGGACTTTCGCCCTGTACATTTTCCTGGCTGGCTCCACAGGTTCATGTTCCTTTTTTGCTGCAGGAGATGCAACACCCACAGGCTTCACTATTCCCACACTGCAAACCAGCAATACTTTCACAAATGACTCCATCTGGGAGATCATTTCTTATTTTGAAACCAATTCTGAAGCCAGAATTGGAAAAAAAATCTTTCGAGAGCAGATTCTGTCGAGGCATTTATTGGTGAAATTAAATAATGATACTCTGTTCATCTCACAGTGTTTTGATTAATTGTATACCTGGGTAATTGCATGTTTAGATGATTGATATCAATCATTATTGAAAAGATTAAAAGTGTTTTCCTGTCTCTATCAAACCTACAGAAAATACATTGCTACCAATGAAGCATTTCCACCCAAGCTTCTATTATCCATAATAGTGATTATTTTACCTCTTTCTGTCCTAAAAACAAAACAAAACATATTTTATTTATAACTCTCTAAATTATTTCTACATCTTTAAAGGCAAAAAGGAGAATTTTGTTTCCCTGTGCCCTAACTGGTGATTCTGGCTCTGCTTCCCTGCCTCAAAAACTCACACAACTCATCCTGCTCTGTACATGGGCTGGGTGTGGGTCGGGCACTGTAAACTCCATTTTCTGTCTTATTTCACCCCAAAATTAATTGTAATCAACTCCTGATATGTCCCTGTCTGCGCTTGGAACCTCAGAGGGATTCACAGCATCCATTCCCACACAAGGATCTTCCTGGGGGTGCTGAGATGCACAAACAAAAGACTCCGGATGATCTGAATTCTCCTCTCTTGGCTGGGATTTACGCTGGTTCGGGAGTGCTAAAAACCACAGGAATTTACAAGCCAAATTAGCATTCCTGTGGTCGTGGTGTGCAGCAGCTTTAATGGACTGCCTGATTTTCCCAAAATGAGTCCAATTATTTTCACAGGTATCTTTCATCACAATCTACCCAAGCTAATAAATCCCCACTTCCCAAGTAAACCAACCTTTCATTTACCACAGCTTCTGAAGGGTTCTCTATCTATTTTTATTTGAAACTATGATTTCTATTTTCAAGACCCATCATTTGTTTTAGGCGTTTTCCTTTCAGGCAATTATCGCAATTTGATCCTGGATGTAAAATGTTTACATTCAATAAGACCTCCCCTAAATGGGTAATTTATGCTGCTTTATTCAGTTTGTAAAACTGTACAGAAGCTGAGGAACAAGTCATTTATATAAAAGTGGTAAAATTTAGGCTGCTGTTAGCAGGAGGTTATGGAGCAAATAAATCTTAAAAAAAACTTTAAAAAATTAAAAATTACATCTCTGGAATTCACAGAAATCAAGAGGCTGGATTAAAAAAAAAATACAGATGTCTTCTTGTAATTCTCCAAGAAATTTCTAGTGAACAGGACTACAGATACAGCATAAAGTTCATTAAAAAGGATGGGAATTACTCTGCTCTCCCAATTTTCTGGAAAAATTAACAAAAACTGAGCTTCTGCTGGGATGTGGAAGTTTTTGTGGCTTGTTTCCTTCTGGTTTTCCAATCCTACCAAGAAATCCCCAGGGAGAAGGGGATAAATGTGACACCACAACGTCTCCATGCAGGAGAGGATCCTTCAACAAGGAATATTCTGATTTACCAGCACAGCCACAAAATCCTCCAGCTCCAGTGTGCAGCTGGCAGGAACACAAATATTGCAGTTGTCACGTTTGGAAACATACCCGTGTTTTGGGAGAGTAAATTGGGCATAATTAGCATTAAAAATGACGCGAGGTGATGCTAACATCAGGCAATTATCTCTTTGAACAGCTGTTAAATAGTGTTAATTGGCTGCTATGGACTCCAGCTTCCCAGGTTTTCCAAACCAACGCTTCCATAAACACGCAGCAATTACCCAAAAACTGACACGGGGAGGAAGGGAAATGTCAAAAACTCTGCTTGGAACCAAGGGCTTGAATTAAGATTTCAGGCTGCAGCTGTAAAATTGATTTGGTTTTGCCAGCTGAGCCAAGGTAAGGGAGAAAAATACTAATACTACTAATAGGGAAGCACGTCCCTATTACGCTAAAAAATCCTTGGAAAGCCTCGGGATGGCTGGCAGGTCCTTGTATCCCATAAATCTGTCATCACTACTGACACTTATTTGAGCAAAAAGTCACGAATACAAACAAAAATTGATTTGTTGAACACAGAGGCACCACAGATTGTTTAAGTTTCTGGAATAATGGCTAAAAAAACCCCAAAAACCAGGAGAATCAAGACCAGAGGTTGGTACATCCTAGTTCAGATCATTCCCATGGAATTTCCTCCACTTCCTACCCCCAAACTTTCCCTTCACAGGTATTTATATACCAATACAAACCCTGAGTGTAGCCGAGTTTTTAAAATCAAATTTTACTGCATTAAGATTTTCCAGGTCTCTAAAAAAAACTAGAATTTGAATATTTTTATAGGACAAAGCAAGTGGAAAAGCAGGAAAAACTTCCAAAGAAAAAGAAAAGAAGCAAAAGGAGCTTGACTGTAAAAACCCATTTTTGTCTGGCTCATTTGAGGTAATTTCAGTACAATCAGCATTTCTGCTGCAATTCAGACACTTCCAGCAAATTAATCCTCCAAAGCCCAAATGAAATAACATACAGAGAAATAATATCACTCCAATTAATAGCAAGGGGGTTTTAAAAATAATTTCTATGTGGACTTTATGACTCTTTATGGCGGTCAGGTGTGGAACCCCATTCTTACAGGCAAAACCTCTTTTTAGTGCTACCAAAACCTGCACGGTGACCACAAAATCAAATACACAAAAATCTGAGGAGACTCTTGAATTTTAACCTGATATCCCAAGAAATTATAACATAAAAGAAAAAATAATTAAATCTACCTTCATAAACTTATTTTTCTTACTTTGATTTTGCCTGAAACCATTAAATATTAGCCAGAACAAGCTACAGGCCCAGAGGAAAGCTTCTGGCTCTGGGCTTGTGTCTTCAGTTGGATTGTGATGCCATTGGTGAATTGATTTTTTGATGAAGTTTTATTGTTCATGGAGTGACAAGACATGGGGAATGGCTTCCCACTACCAAAGGACAGGGATTGATGGGATATTGGGAAGAAATTCCCCCCTGTGAGGTGCCCAGAGAAGCTGTGGCTGCCCCGTGCTTGGAAGAGTCCAAGTGTCCAACTCCCTGATTTATTCCCCCTGAAATCCTCATCAGATTAAGGAATTAACCACCCAGACACGAGCTTTTCAGTTAAATTCTGCAAATTCTGTAAATTCTATTTAAAAATGATTCCTCCGTGATTTTTGCGGAGCCAGCGCCCCCTCACAAATATTTGCAGCAACTCTCCCAAATCCCTGCTCCTGTCAGGTCCTTACAGCCACTGATGGCTTTGGGATTGCTTTCCCAGCAGCCAGAGCTGAATTTTAAGCAGGAATTAGTGGAAAAAGCCACAAACAAAGCCACAGCAATAAAGGCTTGTGTATATTCATTTTTCACCCGCGTGTCTCTGATTTATGACCAACCAAGGTGATTTAACCTAATACCAATTTTGCAAGGCAGTATCAGACAATAAAGCTTTGCCATTTCACTCTGCCCTGATGTGTAATCCAGTAACGATCACTGGAGACTTGAAATCACCTTTTCACCCAGCAATTTCAATAGAAGCCAGGAGATTTGCCTGTGACTGATGTCCCACACAGCAGGAATTCCTCATGAGGACACTCTTAATAGCTGGGTGAACATATTTTGTTGGAAATAAGCCTTCAGCCCCCTGACTGATTCAGTCGTGGTGCCATTTGAGTAAAGCACTTCATTTCTCCCCCCTCCATTGATGGATTTCTTCTCACATTCTGCTTTCTCCCCTTGTCTCCAAAAAAGCTTTTCCATCACCACGAAATCTGCATGAACATCTTCACCTCTGCTGGCCATTTCTGCGACCCTTGCTGAAGGTTTCGTGCAGATGAATGACTCGTGCAAGGGAAATGTTTTATTCATGGTTTGAAAATGACCCAGATGAAACCTAAAATAATAATTCAGCCCTCTCTGTTTTTAAGGAGGAGGTTATAGCTTGGATTTAACTGGAAAGTTTTTAATAATTGCTGGTGACAAATCATTTGCTGGCTGGAACCTATTTATAACTTGCCTATAGATAGGGCTGGACTCAAATGCTCTTATTTTAATGGCCATGAAGGTGTAAGAAATGTCATTTTTGAGCTTTCTCCTGAAGTCTTCATTCTCCTTGAATCTATATGCACATAAAATCTACATGTACATAAGGCAGGGAAATGGATTAACAGTTCCTCTGCTGTAAAATCAGTGATTACCGCTCCTGGGAGCCACCCAAATGTTTGAGTGACATCAGCCAGACTGGCCCAAGGAGGAATCTCCACAATGCCAACCACGGGAAGGACTTTAAGACACCCACAAAATTATTTTTTTTCCAGTCGTTCCATTACCTTTTCCAGCTTTTTATGTACAGCTGCCCTGTACAATGAAAACCCAATACCAGAACTAGAAAATAATGACAAAATATCAACAAGGAATCTCTTTTCCCTCTGTTAGCACCACATTCCAGAGCAAAGCTAAGCAGGAAAACCAAACTTCTTCCCACATTTTTAGTGGAGGAATTTACCTGGAGTTCCCAAAACTATCTTCCCTTTAAAGCAAATATTAACATCAATATTACTGGTCTTTTTGAGCCAGTGCTTTATTAGTCTCAAGAGATTCAGATTCTAAATTTAATCTAGGATTATTAGGGTTTTTTTTAACCAAAACCACTCTTATTTAATAATTGTTTTGGTGTAAAAATCTCACGTGAGACACACAAGACTCAGACCACATAAGAAAAGCCCCCTCCTAAAACCATTTAATAAGAAAACATTTCTAACAAATGTATTGGCAAAATGGGACAAAATATGTCATTCACACGTCACTTCTCTTTGGAAGGAAACAAAAAGATTAAGACTTTTTTGATTGCTACTTGCATTATGATAAAAAACTGCATTTTCTTACATTCCTGGTGATGAGGCAAGGAAGGAACTCCCTACCTATGGAAAAGCTGCTGGGACCACACCAAATTTGAGTTTCTGTTACCCTCACAGGCACTTCCACACTGAGGGAAGATGCTGGGCAGTTTCCATAATGCCCAATTATTGGACTATCAATAAAGTCACTCCTATACATTCACACATAAAAGACTAAGCTGATGTTCCAGCTTCTTCAGAGTAGCATAATTATCCCAAGATTGATTTCATTGTGACATGCAAAAAGCCCCCAGAAGTCCCACTATTTATAGCAGAGCATCCATTACCACCAGACACGGGGCCTATTTTCAGACTCATCTTTTATTGTGACTTCCCTTGGAGAAAAACAAACAACAACCAAAAAAAAAAAAAAAAAAAAATTAAAAAAGCACCACAGAAATGCAGCAAATAATCAGAGCAGCCTCACTGTAAATGATCTCTCCAGAAACATTTGCTACTCACTCATAAAAATATCTCTGCAATCAACAGCTCAGTATTTGTCAGAAGTCTGTAAACATTCCCATTCCAGCGTTTTTAGAGCTCCTGGTTGATGTGCTTCAGTTTGGATAAGCTACATTAAAAATCACACTAAATCCTACTCACTAATGAAGTTTATTATGGGGAAAAAAAGGGCTAAGAATTGAAGTAAAAATATAGCTGGGTGAGAAGGAAATTCCAATATAATATAAAAAAAGTGACAGTAATTTGTGAAAGGGTAACAACTAAATCTTCTAAAACCTTCTAAACCCTAAAACACACTAAAAATCTTCTCAAGAATATCAATACCCAGAAATTCTTGAGCCATAGCTCAGTTTCTTTCATGCCATTAAGCAGTAACACTTGTTTTAGCTGACATTTAATTTTGTTCAGGCAGTAGCAGCTCAGTTCCTCAGGTGCTAACAGCAGTTGGAAATATTTAAGATGTGAAGTTTATTCCAAGGTATTGAAGTCCTCTTTGTCTAAATTCAGGAAAATTGCCAAATTTACCACACCTTAAGGGACTGTGCCAAAGTCAAACAGCTTCATCCTGAAATTGCCACAAATTCATTTTGAGCTGCAAAAAAATTTCTGTTCTTGTGATCAGTAGTGGAGAACAGAGCTCCCAAACTGTTCCACTGAAGAGATGTTGGAATTTCAAAGGAATAAAAGAGGCAGCCAAACCCACAGGAGCCATCTCACATCCTTGAGCTCCCTCTCATCCCTTCCACATGAAACCCAGGGAAAATAGCACTTCCCAATTTATCCCCAAAGATCATGAAACCAACACGAAACCCAGGGAAAATAGCACTTCCCAATTTATCCCCAAAGATCAAGTGGGAAGATGAGTGGCAAGATTTTCTAGGGCACCCAGCTGATGTTCCAGGGTGGAAACGTCACTTGGATAAATCTGAACATGTGCTGCTCACCAGGGGAGGAAAAACATCCCTCAAAATGCTTTTATGGGAGTTCAAGTGTGAGACAGCCCTTCCCTCTCAATATCCCACCTAATTTGATGGCAAGTTGTCTTCAGAACCCAGTGATTATGGAGTAGTTAACTTTCACTGGCTTGGGTTTCTTAATGAAGTGAGAAATCTTTAAGCAGAAGGTCCTTGGATCCCCGATGAGCCGTTCCGGATATTTCCGAGCTCATTCCATCACCTTGGCCATCTCCACAGAAACACGAACGGGGCAGCTCATCTGTCGCAGACATTTCTCCACAGAAATCCTTTCTTTCGGATTTCTGTGTCTTCGGGAGGCCAGAGGCCCCTGAAGACAAGGTAAACAATTATTATCAGCTGCTGGGGAATGCAACAGGGGCACCTGTTTTGATTGGTGATTGGTTCATGTTTTATGTTTATAATTAAGAGCCAATCACCAGTGCAAGCCAGGGGACTGAGTCCTTGGCCACAGCTTTGTTGTGGATTCTTTTCTAGCTCTTCCTAGCTAGCCTAGCTGCTCTGCAAAACCTCTCTCCTTATTCTTTCTAGTATAACTATAATGTATTATATCTCACATTAATAAATTCAGCCTTCTGATTCAAGAAACAAGATTCACCGTCTCTCTATTGCCACTCAGGCGCGGCAATACTCATCCCCATGGATCATCCTCCGTCACAGAGCCCTGCTTGGCTCCAAACCTGTTCCTGGGACAACTTTGAGTGTCAGAGCTCCCAACGAGCTCCGGAGCCTCGGGCAGGTTGGATAAATAAACAGCAATGTCAGAACTGTGACAAAATCATTAAATGCCACCAGGACGTGACTCTGCTCTTCCCGAACACCAGCACAAGCTGAGCTTTTCTCTCCAGCTTTTCAGACCACACCTCTCCACCAGAGGGATTTTTAAACCTGTTTGTAAATTGTTTCTCAAGGTGTGTAATTTATAAAGTTCTGTCAGTTGTTTCTTACTTTATTTTGTAAAGTTTTGTACATGAGGCAATCTCTGAATGTACAAAGCCACGTTTTTAAATTAAAAATGTTCAGGGTCCCAGTAAAATCTTACAGTCTTAAATTTTGCCTGACAAAGGTAAGGCTTGTTCCAGAGAAATGAAAAACTTTCAAGGACACCCCTGAAAAATCAATTAATTAGAAATTAGCAATTAAAATTAGTCATCCAAATGTTTGCCTTGTCACAATTCCAGCAAGAGGGAAAACCCCCTGGATTTCAGCAAAGTGGTACCATTCCATTGAGATGCACAACAAAATTCCACTTTATCCCTACAAAAAGCTCATTTGAACATGGGTTTTATATCAGGGTTTGTCAGCACAGAGACACTGAGATATAAATCCAAATTAACTGGAAATATCAAGTTAAAGGGGATTAGTTAAAATTGCCTTAACAGCTATGAAGCCTCTCAGACATTCAGAATTAACAAAGCTTTATTTCAGTTTTGCTTAATTCATCTCTAAGGCCAATTTAAGACTTGAATTCTCAGTCTCTGGTTGTCTACAATTCAAAACTCAATTCAAATAACCCATTTGAAAAATCCACTTGGATTATTTTTCCAAGCTATGCCCACAAAACAAAGCCTAAGAAGCCCTGATAAATTCCTTGGAAGACTGCTAAATAGGAATCACTGCTCCTCATTTCAGGAGCAATCCCCTCAGTCTCACCATCACTGGAAAAATTCGTTATTCTAATTAGATTTAGCACTAAAATTCCATGGTAAAATACACCAAATGCCCTCTGACAGCTCTTATGTCTCCTCTACTGTTTCACAGGAACAGATAATTACCTTTTTTTAATGTAAAAATCATAGTTTCTGTGAATACAGCACTAATACCAGACTCAACTGCTGTAATTTCTGTTAATTAGATTTCCCTTGACCTAAATGAAACCACAGCAGAAATCCATCTGTTCCTCTGCTCCAACACCACAAAATTCCCATTTAAGCCTTTTTACCTTTCTGAATATTTATTGACATCCAAGTGCCAGCCTGAGCTCCTCCCTCCAGCCCCAGTTTGGTGACTTTATGTGGTGACAGCTTTTTATCAGACAGATCTAAACTGATATCAAAAGTAAGGGGGAAGGAGAGATAAGGATGTTCCCTCTCCCTGTGTCCTTGGGGAGTCATCACCTGGAGCACTGAGCTGAATTTGGGCATCCCAATTTGTGAAAATACAGAGTGGATGGAGAAAAACCTGAGGAAAGCCACCAAAACTGGGTAGAAATGAGTGGTGGCAGTGGGGGACACGCGTGGCAGTGCTGGGTTAAGGGCTGGACTCAGAGGGCTTTTCCAGCCTAAAGAGTTCTGTAATGCCAGGGCTCTTGGCTCTAGAGAGCGGAGACCTGAATGGAAACACCGGGGTGTCCAAAAAGGCAAAGAGCTGCAAAGATGGAGACCAAATAAAACACAACTCAAAAACCCAAATAAAAATTTAAAAATAAAATTTTTAAAAAGGAAAAAAAAAACCCAAAAGGAAGGTGACCTAAACCATCTCCTTTGCATCCTGTGGTTGAGAGAAGAATTTTGTATGGCTCAGTTTGGAAAACAAATTCAAATTCTATTTTGCCACACAGAGATCCTGGACTTTACTTCCTTTTACACACCCAAATCTGAATTGCTGCTCCAAGCATTTAAATCTCCTTTCCCTCCAAGATTCTTCCTTGCCCAACATCCCTGGTGGGATTTCAGAGCCCTGTGGATGTGGCACGTGGGGACACTGGTGGGATTGGCAGTGCTGGGGGATGGTTCAGCTCCAAAATCGTGGAGGGCATTTCCAGTTTCAATGATTCCATGATTCAGAAATCAAGGAGAAGTTGCTGGTGGCCCAGCAAGGCCCTGAGCTGACCCCAAGAGTTTCTCCCACCCTCCAGCAGCTGCTGCCTTTCATTGCTGTGATTTCTCTTCTGCGCATCTGGCAAATTCTTCATCCCCTGCCCAGATTTTTCCTTGGTTCTATTTGCCTTTTTTTAAAATTTTATTTTTTAGATGTATCATTTTGCAGTCATTCTTTGAATTTATGGAGAGCACCGGGGGCTCACATCTGTGTTCACAGAAGGCGCCCAATGAATTACAGCAGGAACTGCAGTTATTCTATGCAAATTCTCCAATAGATGCAAAATCTCAAATTTTTGACATCTTTCAGTGTTTTGGGAATGTTCCACTAAAGGAAATGGGGATCATGTAGACCATTTTTGGGGGAATATGTATTCTACCCAGTCAAACAAGTTCTTCCCAGGTAAAATAATCTGGTTTTTTCTTCCCATTTAAAAGCCGTACATGTCCAAGTGTACAGTGTGTTTGCACATCCCAGTTCTGGCTGCAGGAAAACCACCTTGTTCCTCCCTCAGAAAAGTCCCCTCCAGTAGTTTTACCCCATTTGATCACAAGAAAATTATTAACAAGTTCAAAACCTCCTGAAAACACACAAATCTTGTATTTCACCTGAACAGAAGTGTTAGAGAAAACGTGTATCAAACTTTCCTTAATATTTCCCAGAAACATGGAATCATTAAGGTTGGAAAAGGCCGCCAAGATTAAATGCAACCATTAAACCAGCACTGCTAAATTATGTCCAAAATCACTACACCCACACATTTCATTGGACACTTCCAGGGATGGTGACTCCACTCCAAGAAATATTCCCTAATATCCAATGTATCCAAGAACTACAAGAAAAACGCATTCCCTGGATATGATTGGGTCTTTTTTACTTCACCGCTATCACAGAATTCCAGAAATATTTTGGTTGGAAAAGCCTTCCAGGACCATGAAGTCCAGCCTGTTCCCCATCCTCACTTTGTCCCCAGCCCAGAGCCCTCAGTGCCACCTCCAGGAATTCCTTGGACACTTCCAGGGATGGACACTCCAAAGCTCCCTGGGCAACCTCTTCCCATGTTTAACAACCCTTTCCATGGAGAAATTCCTCCTGAATACCACGACCTGGTCTAATGGAAGGTGTCCCTGTTGAAATGAGATGAATTTGGAGGTCCCATTTCAACCCAAATTATTTCACAACAATTCTATGAATTCTAGGATGAAATCTTACATAAAAATGTGTCATCAAAAAGTTACTTTGGCCTACAGAAACAAAATTTGAAGAAAAATAAATAAATTTGAAGTAAATAAATAAATTTCTGGCTATTTTCCCACTCAATCCCATTTTTCCAGCTATGAAACCCTCATTCCACTGAACGTATTTCAGTCAGAGTTTGTTCTGTCCAAACAGCTCCAGAAGAAAACGCCAATCCAATGTTCCCACCACCACACAGAAGGGATTTTGTTGGAGTTTTGATGAATCCAGGGAGGTTTGCTGGGAGGGAGGCAAACACTTGCACACCACATCCAGCTGCACTTTGGGGGGATTTCAGGACTTTTCACGTACAAACACTGGTCTGGCTGACAAGGTGAGGATCAGCCATGGGCTAGACTCAGCTTTGGGGATCTTTTCCAACCTTTGTGCTCCCATGATAGAAATGAAACAAAGAAAGGCACAGATCAAAGACAAACATCTTCCCCTGGAAGAGCTGCAGATGAGCACAAGTTCCAATGAAATTCATGCTCCTCTTCCATCAACAGGAGCCTGCTTGACCACAACTCCTTCAGTGCTGAGTGACTGCCAAGACACAATTCCCTGTGTCCTCATAAAACCCCATAAGGTGCAAGATTGACACATGACACCATAAATCTTCTGTTTAAAAAGTCCCCATAGCTCAGGGACTTGAAGCTCATTGTGTTTCCTTCACCAGCACAAAGCAAAACCCCATCTTCCATCTTAACATTCAAAATCTATTCCCGGCAAGAAAACAACTTATTAGTAAACAACCAACATTTCCCACAGTGAAAACAATTTATTTCCCACCGAGAAAACAACTTGTGAGCAGAAAGCAGACTGGAAAGGCAATCTGGGCTCTGCAGAGCTGCAGCTCATCAATAACCCCACTTCCAAAACAGGCATTATAACGACCCCTATTAGAGCGAGCATGGGATGGGGCCTTGCATCAAATGCCTGAAATTGCTGTGACTCCCATCCTGGCAGGAAAAACATTTTAAACCTCTTAATGCTCCGTGTGTAATCTTGACACACCTGGAAGTCTGGCTTTAGGAACTGGAGACTGAAGCCTGGCATGTTTACATCTCCCCGGGAAATGGAGCCATCAAGGACAAGTAACAATTGCCATTTTTTATTCCACCAAGATTGCCTGAATAATAGAAAGGCTGCTCTCAGTGCATGATTAAAATTAAGGTGTGGAGCAAAGAGGTGTCCCGAGGTGTGCTATGAAAAGGAGAAATGAAAAGGAGAAAATTAAAGGTGTCGTGCTAACCCTGAGTTTACCTTTTGGTGGGGAAAAAAATGACTGAAACAAATCTTATAAAACAAATAAAAACGTGAAAAAAAGGATCTAAGCAGGCATGGGTTTACGTTAGATGTCTAGAATTCAATTGTAGAAACTCAAAATTGTTTTGAAATTAAAAAATTACTTAAATTGTCTTTTGCTCACACATCCACACCCTGCGTTGCCCCAGCTCCAAGGAGCTCCTGGTTCTCCTCCAGCGGGGCAATCCATGCGTGTTCCCATGTTTGTGCACCACCATCAGGGATGTTTACAGAACCATTCATCATTTCATTCCACCCTGTCCAGACTCACTGAGCGTTCCTTGAAGCAAAACAGCTTCAAGATTTCAAACCAGAGGAATTAAACTTGCAATGCACTGGTACCTTTAAGTAAAGTCATTCAAGAGAGTGGTTGTGATTCATCGAACACAGCATGTTTTCAAAACTTCAAGCCTGTTTTCTCCTACTTTTTTTTATTTTTTAGGAGGAAGGAAAGGGCTCCTCTTCCACCCTTAATTTACATTTTGTAGGTCTTGTACCGCTGACTTTCTCATGTCCAACAACTGCAAAAGTGCTACCAACAAATTTGAATTATTTTCCATGGTTTTGTTTACTACCTTTCATAACCACATTAATCAGTGTTCCCTTCATTAGGCATCCCAGTCATCAGCAAACTAAATTAGGACCTCCAAATTTAATCCCAGAAATCCCAACACAGCACGGAAACCGTGGTAGTCCTTAATCAGGCAAAGGGAAACATTCATGTAATTCTCTGGATGTGGATCACATGCAATGACATGGAATCTTGGCTTTCAATGAGTTTTCAACGGTTTTCTTGGAAGCAGTTAATAAAAATAAATAAAATAATAAAATCAATACTGCCACTTTTTCCAAGTGCCTGGGGATGGGCACCTTCCAACCCTGAATTCCCAGCTGGCACAGGGACAACCCAGCAATACAAGGCATTGTCTCCAGGGTCTGAGCAGACCCAGATCCCACAGCCCCACCATTCCCAGCCTGTTTGGCAGGAAAAAGCCAAAAAAGTCTCAGCACTAAAGCCAAGCTCCTTCCAGAGCCATACCAAGAGCTGGGAAGCTTTATTAGGCATCCCACTCATCAGCAAGCTAAATTAAGACCTCCAAATTCAATCCCAGAAATCCCATCACAGCACAGAAACCTTGGTATTCCTTAATCAGGGAAAGGGACAACCTTTATGCAGTTCTCTGGATGTGGATCACGTACAATGTCATGGAATCCATTTTCTGACATGGAAGCAGTTAATAAAAATAAATAATAAAATCAATACTGCCACCATGGTCTGAGCAGACCCAGGTCCCTCAGCCCCACCATTCCCAGCCTGTTTGGCAGGGAAAAGCCAAAAAAAACATCTCATCACTAAAGCCAAGCTCGTTCCAGAGCCGTGCCAGGAGCTGGGAAGCTTTCAGGCAGGGATGAGGCGCTGGTGCTGCTCAGAGCTGTGATTTATTCCGGGCTGGCAGCTCCTGCTTGCCACCAACCTGTTCCCTTGATGGATGGGGCCTGGCAGCAGCGGCCAGGGGAGCTCTGGAGGGGACAGCAGCCCGGCCTCAGGGCACCAGTGGGTGATGAACCACAAGGACCTGAGCAGCCTCGGAGCACAGGGAGGGAGGCTGGCTGCAGGGAAGCGAAAGGAATCCAAGAAACAAACTGATTTTACCACAGAGAGCGAATCCATGGCAATTTCCCGCTCTCCATCGCTTTCAGACTGATGTTGGGCAAGATCAGGAGGAGGCCTGTCGCAGGCATCTTTTATGAAAAATCCTTTCCTTAGGATTTTTTCTCCTGAGAATCTGAGAGGCCTCAGGGAGTAAACAATGGTTATCTGCTGCTGTGGAATGCAACAGGTGCATCTGGGATTGGTCTCATGTGGTTGTTTCTAATTAATGGCCAATCACAGTCAGCTGGCTCAGACTCTCTGAGATGGAAGCTTTTGTTATCATTCCTTTCTATTCTTAGCCAGCCTTCTGATGAGATCCTTTTCTTCTATTCTTTTAGTATAGTTTTAATGTAATATATACCATAAAATAATAAATCAAGCCTTCTGAAATATGGAATTTATATTCTCGTTTCTTTCCTCATCCAAGAACCCCTGTGAACACCCTCACAGAGGCCCTTTACAATTTCACCTTTTCCACATTGCATTTTGTGTTGTGAGGCTGAGTTTTGTTCTGTGGAATCTCTCAGTGGGGCCTCATGCTGGCACAGCTGCCATTAGTGCCACAAGGAGCTCCTGTGCTCTGTTTGTGGAGAGCAGAGCAGCTCCCCTGGGACAGGGCTTCTTTCAAAGGAAAACCTCCCAGAACCATCCAGCAAAATTACTCTGAATTTTAAAGCCCTCCAGGCAATGATTATAGCCCTGCTGGTCCTTCAGAGGAGCACAAAGGGCTCCATTCTATAAAATAATATTAGTATTTGATGGCTGGCAGTGAGGCAAAGCATTTGTGAACGAGAGGAGACCCAAGTTCCACTTCAAACAAGAGCAGGAGCAGGTGGCTCCTTGGCTGGGCTCTCTCTGGCTTGCTGGGCCAGAAACGTTTGTTTTGAACAGCCTGGAGCTCTCCATTTCCACCCACACTGAGTGCCTGTGTGCTGAGGGCTTTCATCCCCACGGCAGGACCATTCCTGGGGCTGCTCCCAGCACTGAGGCTCTCACTGTTGAGTGCAACACTTGACCCAGGCCAGCTTGGAGCAGCAGCAGCAGTGAAGGAGAGCTCTGCACTAAACTGAAAATCACCTTGCCAGCACTGTTTTGGCCACAGCTCAGCTCTTCCCTGCACTTCTCCCACCTGGATGGGGCAGGTTTCTCTTCCAGGGGTGGAAGAGTGGGCAGCAGAGGGGTGGAGTGTTTATGATAGGGACACAAGGTAAAATTCCTCTTTTTCCACAGAGAACAAGTAAGCACAGCTCTCAGTGGCCCTGGAGAGGTGCTGACACCACCTCCTGGGTAAATCACAGCCTGGTCTGTTGTCATGAAAACATTTCCATACAGATAATTGTGGGTTTCAGTACTGAAAGCTGAAGGGGTGAGTTAAAATACATTCAGCATTAGAAACCAATTTCCCTACACTATAAACTACACAATGCAGTGATGGGAAGAACTTTGCTTTTCCCTTCCCCTGAAAAAGAAAACAAATCATGTCCCAACCAATCCAGCACAACCATCTAATAAACTTGGCAGCAGCACTTACTTATCCTCCATTCCCATTGTCCCTGTGTTTTCCCTTCTGTCCCAGCACTACTGGAGCTTTTTTCCTCTACAGCACACAAGCATCAATCTCTGTCCCAGCCAGAGTGGGAACTGTCATTTTGGCCAGTTGTGCTGCCACGGAGAACAGGCTTTGCTCTGTTTCATTAACCCAGAAGTTAAATTTTAAGGAGATTGCTGAGAGCAGAGTGATCAGGGCTGGGAGCAGCAGGAGGAGGTGCAGCAGCACCCCTGGAAGAGCCTGTCCCAGCAGGTGAGTGGTGAAACACTGGAAAAAAATGGTGAAACACTGGAAGAATTTGTGCTGGAGCCTTTTGGGAGAGCTACAAATGTGCATTTGGACAGCTCTTGTGCAAGTACAGCCAAGTTCACACACCCAAAGCACACCCAGGATCCAACCCCTGCTCCAAGCACTGCCCAGCAACAGCTGGAGGCAACTCCAGCCTCAAGGAGATCCCAGCCCTTCAATCAGAGACCCCAGGTGCTCACAGACAACAGGCAAGAGGAGCAGGTGATGTGGAAAAACTCTGAAATATGACACAAGCACATCTGAAAAGAAATGCAGAGATTTTGATGGCCGCTGGCTCTGACAAGCCTGGCAGGCAATCACCCTCTCCCCCAACCAAACCCAGCCAGTGTCCCCAAACTGGGCTGGAAAAGCAGGAGCTAAATGGAGCAGAGACGATGGCCAGGGCTCAAATTCACTTTTGGGAAGGCAGAGGACAGGTTTGCAGGCAGGGAGACACGGGGAGAGATGTTCTGGGCTGTGTATTACAGCACAAATAGATTGCAAACAACTTCCTAATCTCGGCACGGTTCAGAATAAACCTGAGTTAATTAAAGCTGGCAGGACCTCTGAAGGAAATACAGCCGTCACCATCAACAAGTATTTGCTGCAGTCACACATACAGAAATCTTGTTTATTATTCTGCAAGTCTGCCTGCTGAAGCAGACCATGACAGTTCTGGCCGGTGACACAAAGCAGTGTCTGCTCGCTGAGATGGATGCACTGAGCACTGAAACAATTGCCTGGAATGACACACTCCTGCTTTTCCCTCGTGGATCCCTCCCACCAGAGCCCAGTTAACCTGTTCTGCCCATGGATTTGGAGATCAAGCATTTATTAAAAAAATCCTGCCTATTGCTGTGCCTCAAAGTTGTTAGCAGAGTGCATCTGATGCTTTGCAGGGGAGAGGAGGGACTATTTCCCCTATTTTCTTGCCATACACTGCTCAGAGCCAAGATTAAGTTAGTGTATTCCGTGTTCTGGATTATAAATCTGTCCTGGAAGTGGTTAACTACTATCCTTAAAATTGCTTCTTTTTAGGAATATTTTCCTTAGGAATTTGCACAGTGTAGTTACTGCACTACACATCAACTTACACATATTTGTAGCTCCCAATTTAGCATCATTTCTTCTCCAGCTCATTTTAACCCCTTTCATTACCACCACACAGACACTGACCTAGGGAATCATGGAAAATCCTGAGTTGGGACCCACGAGGTTCAGACTCCAACTCCGGATCCTGCTCAGGACAGCTCCAAACCCACACCCCGTGCCTGCGAGTGTTGTGGAAATGAATCCTGGGACTTTTGTACACCCAGATCACAGCCAAAAACTTCCAAATCCATCATTCCAGAGCCCTTTCTGTGTGGTGGGACTGAGGAGCAGAGGAAAATCAGGTCCTCCCTCTTCCCACACAGCACCCACAATTCTCCACCCACACAAGAGCACCACTGTGGGGCAGAATAAAGATCTATAAAATCTTTTAATCCTTCACTAGATGGTTGCAATGAGTTCTTGAGAGCTGTTTTCACACCAGCTTGGACAGAGAAACTCTTTACCCTGATTTAACCCATATATTTTTAGCTGAAAATGAAGAAACACCCTAAGAAACAAGGACAATTCAGTTCCCCAACAGCATATTTCAAAACTTCCCACCTGCTGCACACAGGCCAAGAACTTGACCATGTCCTCCTACCAGGCTCTTCTCTTAGGAAGCCACGACATGAAATATATTTGCTATTTTACTCACTGCTATAATTGAATTTTAAAACCCTGCCCAGTTTCCTATTCAATAACAAGACAATTCACACAGGCGATTTTTGAACTCTGAAAATCCCTGCGTACTTGGTTTAGCAGCAGTTCAGTTCCCAGAGGTGCCTTTCTCCTCATGGAAAAGGAAAAATATCTAACATTGCCAGGGAGGAAAGTGCTTTGAATGTGTGGACAACCAGCCAGCTGATGTAAAAATACCTTTTATTAACCTGGAGAATAATGAGAAGCAGGGTGAGATTCTGTGCTTTGTTGTTAGCCCCTGCCCATGCTTTCTGAGAAATGCTATTGATGTGCTTTAATTACTTTTTTTGTGTTAACCATGCACCACTGAAAGGACTGGGCTTGTTTATATGATCTCCAGCTCAAATATGAATGTAATTGACATTTCTCCTGATCAAAGGAAGCGAATTATTGCTGTGCTGAATTCAAAAGGAGCTTTCCTGTAACAACAATGCAGCTCCCCAAACTCTCATTACCATCACGTAATCAGGCCTTTACAGGAATGGCACCAAATGCACCTTTGCACACTCAGACATCCAAGGGATGGGAATGATCCATTTCTTTTTAGGCCATGCTGGTTTTGGGAAGCTGTGTGGGGTTTTTTGGACAAACCAGATTGCTCATTTAGGTGTTATCCTCAGCTATTGCAAACAGGGGAAGGGGTTTAAGAAATTGGGAATGTTTAGAGCTAGAAATTGTCCCTTAAATATCTTCCCCAGGCTGTACTGGAGAGAGCAAAAGGTGTCTTGAGTGTGAGCAGTGAAATTAAGAGGAGGATTCTTCCCCAAGGAGAGGTTTATGGTGAGCCCACAGGGAATGAGGCACAAAGACAGAAAAAGGGACTGGAACCAAAAGTGTTCAGCACCTTGCCAGGCTTCAGATTCCAAATTCTGCATCAGTCTGGGATTGTTCTCAGGCAACAGAGATGAAACCAGTGTCTCCATTGGAATAAACAGCTTTTTGGGGGTTTAAGTGAGATGAGAAGTGAAGAAACTTTTAATCACGCTCACAACAGCAAATTCACCAGGAATAAAGGATTGAGGCCTATGCAACAAAACCAGCAATGAAATAGTGATAAAATCTAACGCCAGCTCACACAACCAAGGTTCACAGAGCAGACTGGCTGCGCTCCTGGCCAGCAGCAATCATCATCATCCTCCCAGCACCTGGCTGGGAAAGGCAGCATTCCCTACATCACCACGCATTCCTTGGCATTTTCCATGTTCTTGCAGAGGATGACACTCCCTAAATGTGCCAGAGGAGTCTTGATGGGACTCTGAATCCCCCAGCACACACCTTCAAAGGTGTGTGGCTGCCTGTGATCACTTTGGTGAGGGCTACATCAAGCTGCTCAACCTTAACCCCTGCATTTTTATAATTTTAACCAAGCTCTGGCCCCTGCAGAGCAGGAAGGGGCCAAGGAGAGGAAACTGTGCCTGGAACAAGGAGGGATGGACTCAGGAGCCCGTGCTGAGGGTCTGGAACCATCCATCCACATGAACAGAGCTAGCAGCAAGAGGACAGCATGACAGGAGCTGACACCAGGGAGAAAACAAAGGGAACGTCTTCAGGAATGAAAATAAAAGTTTATCTTGATGCAGGAGGAAGAAAAGGGACCGGTGAAGGGATGGAGAATTGATGGGGCTGTCGGTGCCAGAGACAGCAGCAGAGATCCAGCAGCTTCCAAGAGGACTGGAAGGGATAAGAGATAAAGGATGGGAGATGAAGCCCCAACAGCCTCGATGGCAGATAAGATGCTGGGCATTTGTTTGGAAAGGACAGGGTTTCAGAAATACTGCTGAAGAAGAATTGACAAACTTAGGGCACAACAACAGAACAAAATCTCCAAGATAACTCCAAGGAGCTGAGCTAAGGAAGGACAGTGTCTCTAAACTGAGTTAATCAGAATTTCTTCTTGATGGTTATGAAACCACAGAGTCACTGCAAAAATAATTTAAAAAAATATTTCCTCTGAAGTTTAGGGCTTTCAAAGAGAAAAGTAACTTCCTGAGCTCCTTTGAAAATCCAGGGCTGAGCAGTGACATCCATTTGTTCTAGTTAAGGTATGCAAATATAGATGTGTTCATGCCCAAATGCAGAACCTTACAATGCCTGCTGCCTCCAATTAATAAATTAAACCCGTCCCTGCTGGAGCTCAGCCTGTCACAGACAGGGGCTGGCTCAAGAAGCCGCACAAGGAAATGAAATTTCAAAACGTTGGTTCCTAATTCTGGAATAAATTCCGAAATAATGAAATAGCTACCACGCTGTCCACTTGAAATTTAATTCCAGAGCAATTGAAATGCACAGTGCTGATTACTCTTGTCGTTTTTGGGGAAAAGAAAAGCCCCAAACCCAGGGGGTTTCAACTCCAACAAAACTGAAAACTGTATCTGTATCCCTACCAAGAGCAGAGGAAGGGAAATATCTTTAATAATACCAATTCTTGAGTTTCCAGACACGGCAGCTTTTTACATAAATACCCCAAAATAAAATTGTAATGTTCCAAATCCAACAGACACAAAGGCTGGAGGCGCTGGAATGCACCGCAGGCACCAGCCCTGCATCAGCAGGAGCAGTTTCTGATACAGCCATCAAGCATCTAAGGCAGCTTTGAAACAGCATTCCTGTCTCCAGCTCCTCAAGCAGAAGCCTGAGGGTGTCTGTTTTTAGAAAACTGCACTTTTAAACTCCTTAAACATTTTAATGTACGGAAATCCACATCGCGAGCGACTCCGAACCGCTCTTACCCCGAGGCTTGGAACAACCTTTGACTGTGGGGAGGGGTGGGAGGAGAGCAAAACCCTCCTGTGCTGCAGAACTTTGCTGTGGGAGGCCCCAGAGCAGAGTGCTGTGGGCTGCAGGAGCTGTGGAGATCCCTTTGTCCATCACGTCCACCTGGCTCCCACCTCATCCAGCTCCCTGTCCAGCATCAGCATCCCAACCAGGAACAGCCCTACACCTCCCTGGAAAATTTACTCCAGTGGTTAATAGTTCTTTCCTTCTCTTTTTCCCCTTTCTCCTCCTCCTTCTTCTAACCACTCAGATTTTGCTCTGAACCAGGCTGTACCTGACTCAAATCCTTCCTGAGGAACAAACTTCATTTCCCACTCTGTTACTACAAAGATAAACTTCTTGAGCCAACTCCTTAAATATGCATATGTCCAGTTCCCAAACTCTCTAATAATCCTGATATCGCTCCTCTGGCTCTCCTGCAGATTTTGCTCTCTTGAACAGCAGAGGAGAAAAACTGGACACAGTATCCTGGTATGGATAGGACAGGAGGAATGGCTTTGAACAGACACAGGAGAGGTTTGGGTGGGATTTTGGGAGGGAGTTGTTCCCTGTGAGGGTGGGGATGCCCTGGCACAGGTTCCCAGAGCAGTTGTGGCTGCCCCTGCATCCTTGGAATTGTCCAAGGCGAGGCTGGACAGGCCTTGGCGCTCCTGTGGAAGGTGTCCCTGCCATGGTGGGACGGTGTTGAAGGCTCCCTCCATCCCAAACCATTCTGGGATCCTACACAGATGCTTTACATCATCCTGCTGAAAGGTTCCCTACCAGGTTACTTTCCTGAAACTAACTGGGAATAGCAGTCCCTGCTCCTTTCCTTGCCTTTACAGTGAAGTTAATCCATTCCCAATCATTTCTCATCACTCTGCTCCTTTAAATACATCTTTAACCCTTACAGTAGGAACAACTCCTCAAATCCTGCTCCTGTGCACCTCCACCATCCCCAGACCTGCAACTGGCCTAAACCAAAACAAAATCAACAGTACCTCACATCCATGATGAAAATAATAAAATAGAATTGAAAAGGGGAGGAAGGAAGAGTTTTATCCTTTCTGGGAGATGCAGTTCTTCCATCAAAGGAGTTTTATGGCAAAATTTTATGTGAAGCAGTGCCTACAGAACAGATATTTCCATGTGTTTTTCCACTGGAAAGTCCTTCCAGCCTGCTTGAATTCCTCCATCCATCCTGCATTTCCTTGGAGCCAGTGATAAGCAGAGCCATCTGTAAGGATCATGTTTTTCCATTTCAGCTGAGAGCTGTCTGAAGGTCGCAGCATAAATTACATTTCCTACAACAAATTTTGATGGGTTGAATCAATAGCCATGATCAAGTGCCCCAGGCTGGCTCCCAACAAGGACAGATCCCCATTCCTGTCAGGAATTCCTGCTGTTCTTTAAATCATGGCTATCTCCATTATTCCTCTGTCAAAATAACCCTGGGCTTGGGACAGTACAACAAAACATATCCTGCAAAGGATGACATTCCTCTCCTAACTCACTTTAATGAATTCCCTCAGGATTTTGCCACAAAGGTGACAGCAAATAAAAATCTGTAGAGAAGTTACCAAATTCAAATATATGTAAAAAAAGAGGAAGAAGAAATCATCACTCTGCTAGAGAATTATAGACTTAATTTGTTTAAATGTACAACTACATTCACAGTCCTGTGATGGAACCCCAACACTCCATGAAGTGTTCTGGATGTTTAGGGATTAAAAATATAGGGAACAAACCCACACAAATGTGGTTCCTCTAGGATGCACCACTTCAAATAATCAGGCTTAAATGTTCATATTTTTCCACATAGTTTTGGGTTTTCATGGCTGTGGAAGGAGCATTTCAAGCTCTCCATCATCCACCTGGAGTGGGGTTTTAGTTTTTCACTTTCCAGGTCATTCCTGGTGGGAATCACTCAGTGTCAGGAGTTTGAAATCACATTTCTGGAGAGCAGCTCCCATTTACCACTGGCTGTGGGAAAAATGCTCCATGCACTGGCAGGTGACTGCTACAAATGACTCAAAATCCACTCATCCCCAAAAACCCAACCATTTATTGGAATGTGGGGGTAAACTCCCGAAAAAACCCAAAACCACCGAGATAAAAACTTCAAACCAACACAAATAACCCAAAAGCCAAACCATCCACCCCCATCACCAAGGAATCCTTTCAAAAATACCTAAAATGAGTAAATCAAACTTTTTTCATTGGAAGTTTTGGCCGAGTTGTGTTCAGTCACACCACCACTGGTCAAGAAAAAGAGATTCCCTCTGGAGAAATGCCCTAAATTTTCCTCCTGTTTCTCCCTAACAACCTCCTCTTTCAGTTAAGCGCCTGACTTCAAGAATACAGAATATTTCTGCAAAAAAACCCACTTAATAAGTTGTTTGAGAACACATGTACAGCCCTGGATTTGATTGAAGTGTTTTCCTGAGTGTGTGTGCATCATCCCAAAACTGATCCCAAGAGCTCTGAATAATTAACCTGAAGCTGGACATGGGATTAAAGATGATGATTAAAGACCTGGCACTTCATTTATCAACAGGAGCTGCCTCCACAACTGCCTGCACATCCACATTTGCTCTCCAAAAGTTTCCTGGTGATCCCTGGCAGCCAAGGGATTCAGAATCTATTTGGAATTTACAGCACCACACCTTTCCTGGGAAGATAGGGACAACTCCAAGATGGGATTTTGTCACAACCATGGCTGTCCCATGCTCCAAAAAACTGAACAGCAAGGAAAGGGCAGATATTTTGAACCATAATTCAAATATTGGCCTGAGAGATTTAGAAGCCACAGGCATCACTGAAATACAATTCAAAGACAAAATCTCATTCGTTAAGTCACTAAAATATGTTGGATTTTTAGGATTAGGTCTTGAGGACCTCTTGTCTAACACTGGGACATGGGAAGATGAAAGTTTAGGCATAAAATCATTGATAATAGAGTGTTTCCCTCATATATCAATAATTTTATTCCAAGTGTAATTATAGTTGGAAAAATAAGACCAAATCAGTCCCTTCCATCCCATCCAAGCCATCCTGGAATTTTATGATGACCCTATGCAAACACAGAGTTTTTTGCAGTTTTTTGTCATTGCGTTGATCCCACAGATGAAAATCAAACAAGAAGAGAGCTCTGCACAGGGTCTGGACCACAACAAAAGTAAACACCAGAAACCAGCAGGACCCACCCCAACCCCAGCTCTCCGAACCTCCCTCCCAGCCCTTCCTCAGCTGAGAACCAAATGCTTCAATCCTCAAGTGAAAAGAGCAGCTGGAAAGTCAAAGAATCAGCTGGGAGAGCATGGAATGAACTGCAAGAGGAGACAGAACAAAAGATTTCAGCACCGTGTTGGGTTTATACAGCCGAGGTTGGGAGATCTCGAGGCTCTGCAGCCAGGCAGGACTGAGAGAACTTTGATGAGTGGAGAGGGAAAGAGCCTGGAGTGCACATGTCAGATTAAAAACTGAAAATATATGTAAAAAAAATTTAAAATATAAAAATTATTTTAAAATATGAAAAATACAAAACTAAAAAAAAAGATATATATAAAAATATAAAAATATTTTAAAATTTAAAAACAAAAAAGGCGGGAAACAAAAAAAGGCGGGAAACAAAAAAAGGCGGGGAAACAAAAAAAGGCGGGGAAACAAAAAAAGGCGGGGAAACAAAAAAAGGCGGGGAAACAAATTAATGTCAAAGAAATTTTTTAAAAGCATCTGGTCAAAAGCCACCTTAAAAGGAGCTGTCTCTTTCCTGGAGATGTATGTGCATATTTCAAAGAAGAATTGGAGTTAAATAATTTCATTCCCAGTTCCCAATACTCGATCACTGACCATTTATCCCCCCCAGCCAGCACAGGCACCAGAGCACTGGGCAAACATCCATGCAAGGATCAGCTTGACCACCCTGCCCTCCAAACAATGACTGCAGAGTGAAATAAATTATCGCTCACACAACAAAGTGACCTCTCCTAATTACACACGATCGGGGAAGCTCCATGAAAACCCTCAGGGCTCCTTTGCTGCCACCCAGCCTCACCTTTCCCTCCCTTAATTCCCTTATCTGTAACACAGGGGTGAAAAAAATCCCATTGCCTTGAGGTGCCTCCCTATGAGCTGCTGGATCAGAGCTGGCCATTGCGCTGAGGGTTATTAAATAAAACTTAACAGGCCCTAACCCACTGCTCCGGAATTATTGCAGCTCACCTTGGTTTTTAAAAGAAGCAATCCCAGAGAAATCTCCTCTCTACTTCTGGAACATAATATTTCCACCCTGGGCTTTTGGCTTTTTCTTTTGGTTTTATTATTTTTGTTTGGGTTTTTGTTGTTGTTTTTGTTTGTTTTTGGGGGGTTTTTTGGTGGTGTAGGGTTTTTTGGGAGGCTTGTTTTGTTTTCTTTTGGTTGGTTTGGGGGTTTTTGTTGTTTGTTTGATTTTTTTTTCGGGGTTTGGTTTCTTTGTTGTTTGAGGTTCTTTTGTTTCTTGGGGCTGTTTTGTTCTTGGGTTTTTTTTGGTTGGTTGGGGTTTTACTTTTTGTTTCTTGATGGGGGTTTTTTTGGGATTTTTTTTTGTTGTTTTTTTTTGGAGTTTTTCTGGGTTTTTGGGTTTTTTTGGTTGGTTGCTTGGGTTTTTTTGTTTTTTTTTCCTCCCCACTGTGAAGGCTCTGTGGCAAATTCCACCCTTCCCTTCCTTCTTTTTTCCTGGAGTGGAATGTCACTTGTCTCTCAGCATACAGACCAGGCTCTGTGTTCCAGAATTTGGAGTGATAAATGATTGTGCCTCACCCCCAGGAATTTCAGCTGTTTGTCTTTGGGGCTTACAGGGATGAGTGACTGAAGGAGAGAATACATTTTTCTTCCCAGCTTTGCATTGTATAAAAAAGATTCTGAGATAAAAGTGGCACTGATAGCAGCAATACTTCTCAATAAAAGAGCCGCTCACAGAAATTATACAGGAGATGATACAGCTCCAAATGAGGGTATAAATTATGTGTTAAACCCCAAGTTAAAATGATCACTCATTTCTTGCTTTTATTCCTCATTTTTCAATATAGTCATCATTTTTCAGGAAAAAAACAATTGTCTGAATTGCAGATCTAAAACAAAATCACTGCCTGCTCTACCATCTCCTATTCCACTTAGAGACAGCGATAGCAAAATGAAATATTTTCAGTTGCAGGTATCCCACTTTGTGGAGATAACGTCTCAGCCTTTACACCGAGGAACAATGAGTGCTCCAGGGACGAGCTCCCTGAATTTGGAATTTGCATCCATCCAGAAGAGGCCAGCACACAAAAAGTTGTATTTCTGTATTATTTCCACCAGAATCACCTTTTGTGCTCTGTCCAAGATCATCAAGCACCAAAACCAAGACACAAAACACACTGCTGTATTGATATGCAAATATCTCACGGGATAGACATGAAATAAGTTATGGTCAGAGTAAAGTATCCACACTGAAACCCACATGGGGTTTTTCCAACAATTCCCGAACGTAGGACAGATCAATAATTTAAAAACCATAAATTCTTATTTTTCAGCAGTGCTGCAGAAGAAAAGCCAAGGTATGTTCTGTGTATCGTGATGGGTGCACACAGGATCATTCCTGCTGGGATGCACAACTCGTGGAGAACAGGTTGGGAATATGAAAGACATGAAATTAAAGTGTCTTTATTCAAGTTTTTATGTGCAATGACCAATAACAGCTCACCCCAGCACAGCACCATATTTATGCTCTCTTCCCACTGTATATATTGGGAAGGAAAGTCTGTGCATCTCCCACCAAATTAAAATCTTAATTAATATCCTTTTTCAGCATTTCCTTCTCCCCACATCCTCACAATAAGGGTTATGAACCTGGAATTAAGAGAGTACAGGGCCAATTTGAGCACATCAGAAGCTGAATTCCAGCCAAAAATCACCATTACCCCAGCAGTCAGACTCCCACTGTCCTGGCTATAAAACCCAGGATTAAACAAACACACCTGACCTCACCTGAGAGGTTTCACAAGCAGGGGAAGCAGTGGCTCCGTGACCGCATTAAATGTTAACATTTCAACATCAGCTGCAGTAGGTTAAAGCAATAAAGTGATGGATTGCAGCTGGAGCTTTCCAGTGCACCCAGTTGAGCAGCAATTAGGAATTGCCAGGGGTATAATGAAGTCTCTCATTTAAGGAATATTCTCCTGGCTCTGCAGGTCAGCATTCCTGGAGCAGGAGTTGCTGTGCCAACACATGCCTGGTTATTTTTAATATTAAAAAAACTTTACTGGATATTAATAGATCTTGATCCCTGTTTAGAATTAAGCATTTAACTAAAAAGCAGGATTTCCTTAATGGTCCAAAAGGGGAGATCACTGGCAGAGAGAAAATACTCCAATGTATGAACATGAAGATGCACAATGATAGAAAAACGCCAAATTAAAGTAAAACCAATCCCTATTTTTACACCTTCTCAAAATGCAGCTCAAAAACTGCTCTGAAAGAGCTTTCATAATGATGAAAGCATGATAAAGTTGGAGAGGAAACAGGAATTTTTTCTAGGCTATACAGACCTCAGATGGACAGTCCATGTGCATGGAATGGATCAGGGGTTATGGATGAGGGAATGGTTTCCAACTGAAAGAATCTGAATTTAGGTTAGTCATTAAGAGAAAACTTCCCTGTGAGGGAGGTGAAGCCCTGGCACAGGCTGGATATGATCCCTAAAGCCTCTCCCAACCCAAATCATTCCATGATAACAAGATTATCCCTTATTTTATCTAATGGCATGATGTCGCTTCAAACCTCCCACAATAAAAGCCAGTCAGCATGTCTGAACATTGTTTTAATGTTATTCCCTTTAAAAACACCCCTGAAAGCTTATTAAAATTAATACTATTAATAGGAGTCTGACAGGGATAGAAAGAGTTGGATCTCAGCTTTTTCCTGCAGGAACTCTTTGCTTCTCTAAAATACATTGGAATTTGAAGATATTTATCCAGCACCCTCCTAAAAGGGTGAACTGGCTTTTTCTTGTCACTCTACCCTCATACAAAAGCTGCATTCCCTCATTTTCTTGGGAATTCTGAACTAACTCTCTGAAAGGAAGCAACGCTTCAGAGGAGCGTCACATTTATACAAATAGGTTTGACTTTCTCTCCTTATACCAAAAATCTGGATTTTATAGCATTCAGGGCAATCTGGGGCTTTGCTTGTTCCTTTGTTAACTCCAGAGCTGGGGTTTTCTCCCAAGATTTGGTGATCAAACTCCCAAAGCCTGTCAGAAGTCCCACGGATACCGTGGATATATTTTTCAGAGGGTTTGCTGATGCAGCTGCCTACAACAGAGACAAGATCTGAGGCCTTTTTGGAGCTCTTAGTGGCGTCTGCAGTCGAGGGCATCCCGCTGTTCCCGTGACAAGTGTGCACAGAAACAGCCCAAACTCCAAAGTTGCCTCCTGTCCCTTGATCTTGCCGTGATATTGGAGTTCAGGATTGTCACTGAGTTGCCTCAAGCATATCCAGCAGCAGGAAAATAGAAAATATCAATGGAATTGGGTCTCTATCAAAGATTTGCCTGAACTACCTCGGGGGGATCGCAGGCATTTGGCCAAACTGGGAGTTGTCACATCGCTTGGAATGACACAGCAACTCCTTCACCACCTTTCAGCTGAAGACATCACAAATATCCTCTCTCTGAGAAACAACAGCCGCTGGCACACGGACCAGTGCTCCTTTCATCACCCAATTTGCTCCTCCTGAAGGCAATTAGCCAAGATTTCCTCATTTTCCCACCACAGCATCCAAAAAAATGTCAGGGTCAGTCAGTGCAG
Organism: Ammospiza caudacuta; assembly: GCF_027887145.1. NCBI lineage: Eukaryota > Metazoa > Chordata > Aves > Passeriformes > Passerellidae > Ammospiza > Ammospiza caudacuta. The sequence continues at coordinate 25,688,164 of NC_080603.1, forward strand.
CCATCACTTGCTCTCAGAGAGGTTTGAATCCAAAACACAAAAATGGTATCAGTGAGGGTGGAACAATTCATCAAACACGGGTGGGGAGAGCACTGTGGAGGAAATCTGTGATCAGTCCTCAAGAGATCAGGTTTAAACAGTGAGGTTTAAATCCCAGTTTGCTGAAATCCCCATTTCTCTGTGTTATCCCTGCATAACTGTATCATGTTTAGAATTAAAGAGGAGATGGAACAGGATATTGGATATGGCAGAAGGGAATGGCTCCAAACTGGGAAAAAATCCCATGGCATGAGGGTGGGCAGGCCTGGCACAGGGTGGGATTCCCAGAGCAGCTGTGGCTGCCCCTGCATCCCTGGCAGTGCCCAAGGCCAGTTGGACATTGGGGCTGGAGCACCTGGGACAGTGGGAGGTGTCCCTGCCCATCCAGGGGTGGCACTGGATGAGCTTTCAGATCCCTTCCAACCCAAACAATTCCATAAAATGTAGAAATATCAGAGAAAGTATGAACCTGCCCTTGTAGAAACCAGCATAATAAGAAATCTTGTTATTATTTTGATTTATCTGAGCACATGGGGAAAAAAATAAACAAAAAAACGCTAAACAAAAAAAACGCTAAACAAAAAAAAGCTAAACAAAAAAAACGCTAAACAAAAAAAACGCTAAACAAAAAAAACGCTAAACAAAAAAACGCTAAACAAAAAAACGCTAAACAAAAAAACGCTAAACAAAAAAACGCTAAACAAAAAAAAACGCTAAACAAAAAAAAACGCTAAACAAAAAAAAACGCTAAACAAAAAAAAACGCTAAACAAAAAAACGCTAAACAAAAAAAATGCTAAACAAAAACTAAAAAAAACTAAACAAAAAAACCGCTAAACAAAAAAACTGCTAAACAAAAAAAACCCTAAACAAAAAAAACCGCTAAACAAAAAAAAACCGCTAAACAAAAAAAACCCTAAACAAAAAAAACCACTAAACAAAAAAACCACTAAACAATAAAAACACTAAACAAAAAAAACACTAAACAAAAAAAACACTAAACAAAAAAAAAAAACACTAAACAAAAAAAAAAAACACTAAACAAAAAAAAACCCCACCAAAACAAACAAACAAAAAAAAAAAAAAAACAAAAACACACAAAAATAAAACAAAGCACAAAAAAACCAAAACAAAAAAAAAAAAAACAGAGATTCCCTTGACATTTCAGCAGCAAACACCGCCCCCAGGCAGGAGCTGTGCCAGACACAGTGGATTCCCCTCAGCCTTTGTCCCTTGCGCTGTCCCCGCTCTGCAGGAATTCACCCAGCGCAGGCGATCCCCACTCCCAGCGTGCCATCTAGTGATGATCTAGTGATGGATGGGAGCTGCGGACTGCAGCCCCGCTCCCTCCTCTCTCAGCCCAAAGCATCCCGGACAAGGTTTGGCGCCTGTCTCACATCCTGACCCCAGAAATAAAAGCTGCTCCCCAAGGATGTCCCCTCCGGGCAAAGCCAGCGGTAAAAATGGACGGCAAAGGCAGAAATGCGTGCAGAAAAATAAGCAACAAATCAAAAGTGAACCGTGCAGTGATTTTTTGGGAATTTAATGACAAAAGAGGCGCCGGGGGCCAGCACAGGTTTTGTGCTGTGCTCACAAGGCGCCACAGCCTGTGGTGGCACTCCTGAGGAAGGATGGGAGATGGAGCCACAGGAACACAGGGCTCCCGGAGGATTTAAGAATTATGTGAACATATGCACAAATGCATTTTAATTCCCTTAGGATTGACAGTTCCCTGGAATCATGCAGAGCAGCCAGCAATTTCCATTTCTTTGCAAAAAACTGCAATGGGAAGAAATGTGATTGCAACCCATCCCAAACAAACCCTGCCAGCCTCAGGTTAGTCTTCAGCCTAAACTCTGTTTTATTCTTATTTACAAGCAAGGATTAGCACTTTCATACGGCTTGGGATAACATCCTGGATGAGTCTGAGGAGGAACTCTATATCAAACTGAATTTCCAGGCAATATCCCTTAAACCACATGGGCCCAAACACCTCCAGCCCCAAATAGCAAACAGAAAATAATTTATTAAAGCCATAAAGTTTAAATAACCTTCTAATGACAGCTTTAATTTGTGTTGTTATCAAGAGAAAATAGGGGATTTTTTTTTGTCTTGGAGCCATCTTTACACCTAAAGCATTCTGCATGTCTGCCATAGAAACAGCCTGTCCTTATTAATGGTGTCATAGTAACCAACACCCAGGCAGAGGCTTATTAATACCCTCATCTCCAGAGAGAACCACCAAAAATCCCAGAAAAGCCCAACCTTCCACACCAGTTAACTCCTAATTAACATTCCTGGAAACTGGGAGCACAGGGAACAAGTTTTAGTTGACTTCAAGCTGTCACAACTCCATTGCAGTGGCTGCATTTTGGAATTATTTTCCTTAAAAACACCAGAATTCTCTGCTTATCAGTATTATAGCACCAAGATTGCTCCAGAAATCCTCAGTGTCTGCTTTGCTGCCTGATATATTGTTTTCTGCCCTTTTAGTGGTGCCTGGGCACAGAAAACCAAGTCCTTGAACCATCCCAGCGCTGAGCAAACCTCTCCCAGGAAGGCTCATGTCTACTAAAAGTTATTTCCCTCTTTTTCCAACAGATTTGAGACCAAGAAATGCAAATCCCATCATTTCACTGTACAAAAATCCCCATTAATTATTGTGCAGGCAGGGAGGTCAAGCCCTGGGGTGGAATTACCCAAAACAGGTTCACCCAAAGAGAACTGAGTCTCATGCTCACACATCACAAACAATTACAACCCAACCACCTCCTGCACCACCCAATCCAGTCCCAAAATCCATTAATCCACCAGTCCCAAAATCCATTAATCCAGCAGGTTCTGGCTGAACACACAACATTTATTCTTTACTATTTTTAGCAGCACTGTCTGAATCTACTTACTCTGAACTTGACACCAAAGCCAGACATTCAACTTTTTTTTTTCCCCATGAAACAATAAATTGAATCTGACAAATTAATTATCAAAGGACACTTCATTAGCCAGAGTACCTAATAAGCAGCTTCTATGAACAGATTTGGATAAAACACAGTTAAAACACAAATTCTGCTGGTTTTTAACACCTGAAAGGACATTACCAAAGCTGAGGTTTCTACCGAGAATCTCTGTGACCCAAAAGGGGACAAATGCTCATTAACACAAATACAAAGAAGGACAAAAAGCCATGAAAAGTATTATTTTAACCATCATGAATGTGACAATCAAGAACACCTCCTTTCCTACCTTCTCCAGGAGATGTGGCACTTGGGAACATGGTTGAGTTGAGGGCTCAGCAGTACCAGAATTGTTGGACTGGAATATTTTAGAGGTCTTTTCCAACCTAAGCAATTCTGAGAAAGCAAAACCCAAACCGCTCCTCCACCCTCTTAAATCTAAGCCTAAACCCAAACCCACCCTAAGCCCAGCTGGACCCCTCCCTCTGGCCCTCACAGCCACACCAGGACTGGGTTATCCCATGATTGGCATCACCTCTGTCTTGCAGATTGGCACCATGCCCATGGCATTTTTGGGAACCTCACCAGTGCCAGTGATGCCTCAGGTTTTACCTTTTATATTTTTCAGGTTCTGTGCTGCTTTAGTGTGTGGGTCTGGGCTCCATATCAGGGGATGGTGAGCTGTGTGCACAGAGCAGGGAGACAAAACAATCCCTGCTCCAGCTGGGCACCAAGGACAAATGACCCAAATCTCAGCCCAGGAGCACAAACCCCGTGGGCTGGAGAGAGAAAAACAAGCAGGGTGGGACTGCCTGGGCTAAAGCTGCAATGGGACAATGAACTGCAAGGTGCAAATGGAGCAGAGCTGATCCCAGGGACAGACCCCGGCAGCGCTCGTGCATTTTGGGGCCATTTTGGTTCATCTTGGGTGCAGCCCTGGCTGGGCTCTGGTGCTGCCCAAGGTGGATCCATGGAGGAGATGCTTTGGGTAAATCCCTGCTTTATTCTGGGACTCTGCCCAGCCTCTGCTCCAGGGCAGCCTCAAGGCAGCACCAGGAGCCTCTCCTGCACCAACACCCCCCGATTCCTCCACCAACACCTTATGAGGATATTTTGTAAAATTGGGCTGAATCAGAACCTTTTGAGCCACTGAATCATTCTCACCTCAAAGCTTGGGTTCAGCTGCTGTAGACAGAAATGAGAAATTGTTTGTTGTCCAACCTCCAGATTCCCTGATCAATCTGCCAGTCCCCAGTGTATCAAACTTTTAGTGTGCTCTAAAAATGAAGAACTGGATGTGTGTCTGCATTTTAACGGGTGTTTGTCATCCCCTAGAGAACAATTATTTCAGTATTTGTCTGCTGACAGCAAAGCATTTCTTTAAACATGAACCCTCCAGAATTTAAAAGACTAGGCTGAAGATTTCTGGTTTATATCACACAATACTTTTGCTCAAAAAACTCCACTTTTCAATCCAAAGCCTGACCCAAAGTTCCCCTAAAGTTAGAGGCTGGCAGATATGAGGATGTTGACGTGCAAATTCGTTCCTCTAACACTTGTCTCTAGCATTATTTCGCTATTTCAAAACTAAAAATTAGGTTTCCCCATGGAAAGCTCTGACAGGATCATGACTATCTGTCATTTAAAATGAAAATGTACTATTAGATTTTATTGTAGGAGAGATCAAGAACTCTCAAAAGAAAGAACAGATCATCTGTGTTTAATAAATCCCTGGGGAGGAGCTTCCCAGAGCAGTGTGGGTGCCTGATCCCCCCTAAATGTGGGATCCTTTTAAATCCCCATTGGACCCAAATTCCAGGCTAGACCTGAAAAGGTTTGAGGCTCAGCATGGTTATTAAAACACTGCATTGTTTCATAATTTCTATATACTTTGAATAATTTACTCAGAGACATTTTTTACTGCAATATTTTTGCAGCCTCTTCAGATGCTCCACTTACCCTTCATATGTTCATGTGCTTTTAAGCAAATTTCTCTATGAAACATTAATGTACCATCATGTAGCCATAGTCTGGCCAGAATGAAAGTCAATTTTGATTTAATGTGATCACCATTTTTTATTTTTTTACCCCTTCAAGAGCCAATTTTTTTTATTTGACTTTTTGACTGCCAGGATATTTCCAAGCTGCTGAGATCCTGGGTGAAAAATCCCAGGTCAATAACACCACCAAAAACACATTCCCTGCTCCAGTTTTCCAGTAATTATCTCTATTTGAAGCAGTGAAAAATTCACTCTGCATCTTTTTCATTTTCTATCAGGTCTTCACCTGCTCTTTTTTTTTTTTTTTCTGTTTATTTGATCAAATATAATCTGGATGAGTTTTTTGGTTTTTTGTCTTGTTCTTAATTTGCTAACTCAGGCTGAGTAGCAGCTTAACCACTCCACTTTTAATTTTCTTGCTGTATCCTCCTGCCCACCTGAGCCGCTGGAATTTTAAGTGAAGAAATAACTTCCAGGCAGGCAACATCTCAGTCTTGCACAGAACTTTATTTTTCCTAATCACCTCTAATGTCTCATGGGCCATTACTTCTGCTGCTTTACACAACGGGCTCTGAGCAGGCAATTAGCTCGTGGTGAAACCTGCAGCAATTAGGAGCAGCAGCCATCTGCAGCCAGGTGGATTTTGGGGACAGCAGCACCCAAGTGGAGCTCAGCAGAATTTGGAACAGCATTTTCCCCTTTCTCAGTGGAGATCTGAAATCTGGACGCTCTAACGAACGCCTTTATTTGGATGAGAGGAGTGAATTTTGCTCGGGGAATATTCTGGATGTTGGAAAGGAGAAAAGCTTTGAAATCACCAAGGTGGAGCACTCAGCTCTGGTGGAAGTGTCTTTGCCCTTGCAAGGGGCTGGAACTGTGTGAACTTTTAAGCTCTTTCCCAACCCAAACCATTCCACGATTCCCTGATGGAATTGTAAAAGCAAAGAGCCCCAAAATGCTGAGTTTGGGATGAGTCCACCAGGAGCAGAAATGGAGCAGAACAATTCTTGTCTTTGAGGTCTGCAAGGCTGGGATCTATAGAAGGGAATTTCACCAGATATTTCTAAAGCTTGGAGATTCCTTACTTTTCAAACAAAAGGAAAGCTGAACAAGAAAACCATGGGACAGAGCAGGCTGTGGAATATAACATACCCAGTTCCAGTAATGGATCCCACTAAAGAGATCCACCTTGATAAAAATAACCTTTCAGTGGTTAGAAATAAATGCCAAAATGCACTTAAATATCTTTTTTTATTTCCTAAAATCTTTTTATTTTCTTTGCAGTTCAAACAACACAGGGAGGAGTTGGGGACGAAGGAAAAATCAAGGAAATAAAATTCCTCTCACTGAGAAAAAGTCTTTCAAAGTATCCCCCTTGATTTTCTTCTAATTAAGCCTTAATTAGAATAGTCACTGTGACGACAAGAGAGTTATTCTTATTGCTACTTAAAATTGTGTATGACAATTTGATTTTCAATGGGGAAGAAGGGAAAGGTGGAGAATTCAGGCCAGGACAGTATTTCCAGCTGTACCTTCCCATCTTCAGGATGGAAGAGAGATGTGTTGGGTGTCTTTATTTGTTCAGAAAATGCCCCAAACTTGTGTGACCAAGGCTCTGAGCAGCCTGGCCCAACTCTGAAGTTAAATCTGACTTTGTTTCAATGCTGGCTTGAGCAGGAGGTTTGGTCAGATGTTCTCCAGAGGTGCCATCAGCAGAAGATTTCTGAGCATCAAGGAGCAGTTACAGCACCATGGCTTTTGTTGATTTTATTGAGTTAAATCAGTGTTACTGTGATGGAATGAGATTGTTTAGCTGAATAAACTGAAACCCAGAGTTCAGTCTTTGTTCTCTTCCCTTCTTTGTTTCTGTTTTGATGCAGCCCCGGCATTTTCAGAGGAGGGAACACCAGCAAGTCAAAGATCACCAGAGCCGTTACAATCCTTCCACAAAAGGACTACATCAAAATATTAACTGTGCCTGTGTCAAGGAAATGTTAATGAGTGGGATCTGGAAAGTTTATATTTAAATACATATAGTTACAGCTTGCTGCTGACAAGAAATTGTGACCTTTCATCCTCTGAAACACTAAACTGGAATAAAAGCAGATATTCAGTCCTGCAAACACAATAGGACCTGGAGACCTGTGATTGCATCAACCTGCAATTAGTTGAATGCAGCTCTGCATTCCCTCAGTCGGTTCTGTATTCCTTCCTTCCAGATTAATGGATAGACATTAGTCAGAAATGTGCTGGGAAAACTGAAATTTCATAATTCCATTGAAAAATCACTTCATTTCCACCACAAAAATCTAAGTTCAAAATTGAAGAAGGAAAAAAAAACCCTTAAAAGTTGAGCACAAAGAATAAATCTCTGTTTTCATTCATAGGCAGGACTGAAAAATGTGTTTGGAAAAAGAATTATTTAAATGCTCTAGATTACATTTGATTGGAGGGGAAAAATTCATTTCTTCCCCTGAAGGGAAAAAACTAATATGTTCCAAAGTGCAGTAAAAACAGAGCCATTCTGAGCTGTCATTTGCAATTAAAAAGAGAAAATATTTAATGGGAGCTGGTGAATACTTTGCAATGGCAAAATTGCTTTTAGCCCTTAGAAAATTTCCCCTTTATTAGAACCTCCAGTCTTTGTGTTGCATGTAAAGTGAACACTGGGAAATGAGGATGGACTGGACCAAGTGGAGTTTGAAGATGCTGGAATTTAGCAAGGAATGGATTTTACAGAGCAGCTGTGGCTGCCCTGGATCCCTGGCAGTGTCCAAGACCAGCTTGGGTGGGGCTTGGAGCACCTGAGACAGTGGAAGGTGTTCCTGTCATGGTAGGGGGTGGTTATTTATTCAGATTATGGGACTTTTTCTAATTAAAATGTATAATTAATGATTTTTAAAAATTTCTACAGCTTCTACGCTTGTGTCCTCACAAGAGCCTCGTGAACTTCAACTGAGCACAAAAGTGCAGGAGGAAAACAGAGCATGAAAAGTGGAAAAAATCTATGAAAATGTTTAAAATTTGAGTAAATCTTAATGAGGGATGAAAACCTGAGTGCATTTCACAACCTCTGTCCACCAGAATATGAACGAGTTCATCAGAAACGTGAAACCAGGTGAAACAAATCCCACTCTGCCTGCAGGGCAGTGATGGATTCATGGGGATTTTTTCCCTAAAGAGGTGGCAAACATGGAAACCCACCAATATTTATTCACTTTTAAAATTTTTTCTCTCTTCCATTTTGGTACCACCATAAATCTTTGTCAGCCCCCTTTATTGAACTCCCCATGTCCTGATTAACAATCTAATGGTTCTGAGAGATGAAACTCATTAATTTTGATTATAGGCCCTTAAAGCAGGCACTAAGTCTTCCTTTAATTCTGATGGAATTGCCTTAATGAAGCAAAGGAGGCTGAAAACTGAGGCCAGCACAGTGCAAGCTGCTCATGCTTGGGGTGGTTGTAGTAACTCCTACTCCTGCTGCTACTCAGAGCAGTAACTCCTCACGCTGCTGCTCTTCAGAGCAGGAATTCTCCATTTCTGCTGCTCTTCAGAGCAGGAATTCCTCATTTCTGCTGCTTTCCAGAGCTGGGTGCCCCTCAAGGATGGACGGATATTCCTGAAAATCCAAATTAACAGGAGGAGAAAAAAATACTAAAAAAAAAAAACCCAAAAACCAAAGCAAAACAAAAAAACAACCAACCAAACAAAAAAGCCCAAAAAACAAACAAAAATGAAACCAACCAAACAAAACACAAGAAAACCCAATCCAAACCCAAAAAAAACCACCAAAAAACCTCAAAACCAACCAACCAACCAACCAACCAACCAAAAGCAACCCCCAAAAAACCTGCCAAAACCAAACCAAACCAAAAATTCCCAAAAGAAAACAAAAAAACCAGAATCAAAACCAGAAAGTGTACGGAAACTTAAGAACAATTTTATTGTCAGAAACTGAGCTGAGAAAAATATATTTACCATGGAGATGAGGCTCAGAGATGCAGATCCAGTGCCTGGAACTTGGCAGAACTCCCCTGTCCACTCTTGTGCATTCCCACACCACCACTTCCTTTCCTATACACAATAAAACAGGATTTTAATAAAATGTCAGGCCAGTAATAAAAGACCATTTTTATTTGACCTTTCAGGAGAAGGTAACTGAATTTGTAGTAAAATAAATCTGCAGGTTGAGTAGAGCTGAGTAAGAAATGGGTTTATTGTGGTGATATTTGGGATATTGTAGTGATATTGTAGTGTAGGGATATTTTTCCTCCCAAATTAGGATTAAGAGTAAAAATCTATCAATTTCTCATAAAATGATTATCAATAAACAGATTTACAGCATTTTGGCAAAATAATTTCTTCCCTTCTCTTCCAAACCGATTCAGCATTGAGCTGCCTGAAGGAAAATCTAAAGTTTGAAAGAAATTAGACTTTGAAGGAAAATTACAAGTTTTCCTTTAAGACACATGAAAAGAATGCCAAGATAACTGAGGCAGGAAAAGCCCTCCAAGATCATGGAGTCCAATCCCCACCTTGTCCCCAGCCTAGAGCACTGAGAGACACATCCAGGCATTCCTGGGACACCTCCAGGGTTGGGAACTCCAAACCTCTCTGGAGCCCCTTCCAAGGCCTGAGCATCCTTTCCATGGAGAAATTCCTGCTGATCTCCATCCTGAACCACTCCTGGAATCAAAAAGACCAAGGCTACTTTCTTCCCTCATGGTATTGATAAATAAGGAGGAGCCACAACTGTTATGGTGAGACCAGGAACAGCCCAGGAGCTGGTCTGAACTTTTAATCCCCAATTCCACATTTTCCAGGAGTTGGTTTGAATTTTTAAACAAACTCAATTCCACGTTTTCCAGGAGTAGCTCAGGAGCTGGTCTGAACTTTTAATCCCCAATTCCACATTTTCCAGGAGCTGGTTTGAACTTTTAAACAAACTCAATTCCACGTTTTCCAGGAGTTGGTTTGAACTTTTAAACAAACTCAATTCCACGTTTTCCAGGAGCTGGTTTGAACTTTTAAACCACAAATCCATGTTCTCCAGGAGCTGGCTTGAACTTTTAAACCCCAATTCCACGTTTTCCTGTTGGATGGGGGCACTCAGACCCTGGATGCCAGCAGATCCATGGAGTGCAGCTCCTCCAACAGCTGACAGATGTGACAAGAGGGCTCCCAACACTGCACAAAAGCCACACGTGATCCGGCTCTGCCACTTTGGCCTTCCAGATCTACAGCCCCAAGCCAAGAAATGGGTAAAGGCCTCATTTGATCCTGAAATATTCCCCATTTTCATGGTAATTTGTGAGTCAGAGATTTGAAATGTTAACCGAGTCACAGTATTTATATAATTTCTAGCATTGTGTGCAACACCAGCAGCAATTTGCGAGGTCACAATATGAGTCTTTTAAATATTCCTGATTCCACAGCCTGTTTAAATCTTCTGCTTTGAAACTGTAATTAAAGCTTTCAGGGAAATCCTGTCTTACTCCCTTTTTGTTACCCAAGCCCTCCTCTCACTCCTCAGTTGCCTACACCAGATCCCACATAGGAACCTGAAATATGGATTTGTCTCCTACACCTGCCACGGAATATGGGCCTGGTAATTGAATTAAAGTTCTCCAAAATAAATTAATTTCACGTAGCAGATGGCCAGCATGGATTTCAGCTTGCTGTGTGGCAGCCAAATTGATTTAAATCAACTCGAGGAGAGGTTGGCTTTAATCAGGTCAGCTGACAGCTATTAGAGCAAACCTGATTGAAATTCAGAAATTTAGGGAAAATAAATCCACCACCAGCCCAACATTCCCCTCCCACAGGGAGCCAACAGATAAAACTTTTAAAACATTCAAATGATTCTGGTTTGGGTAATAAGATTTAGTAGAGCATGGCAGGCTTTTATTTTGCTGTTTAGTCTCCTCTGTGCCTTTTTAGTGGAAAAGGTGCCACATAAAACCAAGCACCACGGAACAAGGGAAGAGGGAAAAGGTCCAATTCTTGGCTGCCTTCAATCAATTTTTAAAACCGTTCAAACGAGACGTGAAATACTACAAAGTCAAAATAGCTCAGTTTTATACTCAGCTCGCACGGCTGTAAATGAAAATAAAGCTGAAAGCAGAGAATTTGTGCAGCAAATATTTCCTTTTTTCCTGTCTTAACATTCCTTTTAACAATTCTTCCCAGAAAAAATCTCTTTGCTGTGCATAGAGATAAGATACAGGTGAGCTTGTTGTGCCCTCTGAGATGCCTCATTAGTGGTTGTTAATAATTATATTTCTCATGGCTCTGGAACAGCTGGGCCTTATCCTCCAGATAGGAATGAAGTCTCTGCTTTCTCTCTTATTTTGAGCATCTTGTACACAAAGCTGGTTCAGAAATTGATTTTCCAGGCCAGCTCCAAACCCTTAATATTTATTTTCACCTCAAAATCCTGGTGAAAGCAACACTTCAGAAGTGTTTTGGGGAAATACATATTCAAGAAAGAGACTGACTAGGAAATAATGGAGTTTTTCAACCAAATGGGATATTTTAACACTTTTCATATTAAAAAAAGAACAGCTTGAGACTCAACTTCATGTCACCACCAGCAATTTCTCAATGTGGCATGGAAAGTGTGTGTGGCATGGATAAATACACCTAAAAAAAACAGGAATCATTAAAAGCCACCAAGAACTGATAAGCTGATAGATCCAACTGGACCAACCTTTCTAGCTGGTTACTTCTAGTCCCAAACAAGACAGAAAACACCTACAGTGTTGCATCAATTTAGTGGCAGGACTGTTTTTAAAATTCATTTTTTACCTGCAGCCTTTGTTCCATAAATCACAGAATACCTCCAGCTGGAACGGACACGTGAGATGCTCAAGTTCCACTTCCATATATTGGTATGTAGAATATTCTGTATTTTTCCTGTAGGAAGTTGTTAGAAAATCGAGTGAGGTTGGAATGGATTCACTCATTAGTGCTGGAGGTGAATCTGCCACTTCTCTTGAGGCAGATTAGGCTAAAAAAAAAGTTGTTTACATTTGATTTGGCTCATTCTTGCATGCCCTTATTAAAAATACCTTCCTATGATCAGTTTCTGTTGCAGGCTGCCATCAAACCACACTTCCAAACCTCCCTGTCTAGACAGAATAGACCAGAAAAATATAAAATTGTGGGGTGTGGCATTGATCAGGAGGAGATTTTTCTCTTTTTATTTTATTATCAGCACGAAGCAAGGACCTGTGTGTGCTCCTCATGCTCTCCAAGGTCATCTCACCTTGCTCTGCATGGGTTAACTTTGCCGGATTTGGATGAGCCACAAAATTTGGGATGCAAACAGAGGGTGAATCTGTGGATGCAGGTGCTGGGGTCAGACTCTGCCCCAAAATCCCTGAGCATGGAGCATCCAAAACCCGCAAGGGCAGCATTTGGCAAACCTGAGCTCCCCTACAAACTCACATCTAAAATATCAGCGGATTGTTGGAAACCCCAACGCTTTCCCCTTCCATTCCTCAAATCTAGATTTGCCATTGTGTGCCCGGAGCTGGGATAGGGGACAGAGAATCCAACACTCTTTTCTGGTTTATCTATTTGCCTCTCTTTCCCCATTTAGCTGCTCTCCCACTTGTGATTCACAACGTTCCAGCCACTTGGGAGTCAAAGGGAGCCGAAAACCGCGGCACAAAAAAAAACCAACTTGCACAATCAAAGGCTTCGAGTGGGTCTTGATCATCAGATCACATTGAACTTCAGACTATTCATATGCAGAAAAGATTGCAAAATCCCAGCTTCAGATGGCTTTGCTTCATTAATGGCATGAGCAGCCACAATTATCAGGCTGTTGTTTCCAACAACGAGCTTAGAAATACAGGGAAACGGCCACAATATCTTGATTTATTGGGTTGGATCTTTGAAATGTCATCTCTGAGGCAACCTTTTTTTCCAGGCAGCTCAAAAAAAAAAAAATCTGTTCTCAAGTTTTTGGGGGAGAAAAATAAAAGTCACACCAGAAAAATCGAGCTATTTTTGTACTGACATGAATGACAAATACATATCCAGAAAAATTCAGCAAGTGGATTATTTTTATATGTCCTTAATTCAATAAGGCTGAATAAGGTGAATAGGAATAAAGTGAGCCAAGAGATTATTTGTTAGAATTGATATCTCTGTGTGAATGGGATTTCCAAGTCCTAGAAAGTCCAATTTCAGGTTGACAGTGCTGTAATAATGTAAAATTCCTTCTGGGATGTTTGCTGTGAACCATTCTCTGTCCTGGAATACAACAGGCAGCCACTTTTCCTGTCAAAGGTGCAAATTAAATCCAGAGATATCCATCCACAGTGCATCATTTTCATGATGAGTTTACTCAGAAAAAAGTGCTGAAATCTGGCAGAAAATAAATCTGCTCAGACATTTTTGTGCTGAATATTCCATACATGCCACCCCAAAATCACGGAATCACAGAATCAAGAAAAAACTTCTGAGGTCACCAAATCCAACCATTAACCTCAGTTTTTAATATCAAAACCTAAAAACTCTTAAAACAACCCCAAAACTCCAAGCAGTGGGGATCTCTGGTTCTGCACAGTTTCTTTGGCAGCTCCAGGAATTCTTTGATTTCCTGTTGATTCCGTTGCTTCCAGGGTGTTTTCGGTGTCGAGGATTTGCATACATCTCCATATATAAATAAACCACTTATATAAAGAAATGAGGTTGGCAGGAGGGTATCAGCTGTTCTGGTCCGCCCAAAATGGTTGCTCATTTTTTCATGGATTTTATAAAAATCCTCAGCACTCACATTTTTTTCCTGGAAATTTGTGATTCCAACAGATCCCCATGCAGGGAATCATCCTTCCTAATGGATATTTTTTGTGAGATCTTTCAGCTTCTTTACAAAGAGCACAGGAGGAATATTTTGTCCCAGCTCTGATTTTTCATGAATTTAATATTTCTATTGGAAGGGGAAAAACTGATTTTTCTCATTTTTACTTTTCAGGTACTGCTTGTAAAAAAAAGAAAGATGATTTCAACTTATGAAATGGTTTAAAAATTAATTGTATCAAATACATAAAGTATCACAGGATGGATTTCCCTGTCATCAACACAAAAAGTTCCTCAAAGGGATTTCTCTGTCCCCACCAACCTAAAAAGTTCCTCAAATATTCTGCTTTGCCTATAAATCAGAATCCCTGCATTTTACAAATATTTCTTTGCACAGAAATGATTTTTTATCTTTTAATCAAAGCAATTTCAAGGTAGAAGCAAGAAGAAATCTCACCTTTGCATTGTGTTGGGAATTCATGAAATTAACTCTTCTTCTCCTTTAATTTCATTTTCCTCTGGCTGGAAAAAAACATGAAAGTTAAGAGGAAAGATTCTTGCACCCCAAAATCCTTTTAAAAATCCTTAAAAATACACAAATAGACCAAGGAACTAAAGAAATCAATGTGATTTGGTGGTCTAGAAATTATCAATTACAGGCAAAATTTAGTCAAGCAGAAACAAAAGCAAACAGGAGGATATCAACGCCCAAGCTTAATTGCTTAAATTCCTTAAATTTCTGGTGTGAAAGGAAGCTAATTAGATATTGATTTAAATAAATGCAGCCTCCTGGTGGCTAAGCACTGGTTATTAAGGGTTCTTGTATAAATTAAAGGCTACAAGGAAAAAAAAACCCAAATATTTTTGTAGCCCTGGTTCTAAGAAAGGCCAAAATCAGTCGCATTCAGCCAGAAGTTACATTATTTGGAAACCTGCTCCTGTTATTGCACCGAGACCCTCATGGAATTCAGAGGGTAAGAACTGGCTGAAAACATGGAGCCAGGGGTTGTAAACCTCCAGGCTGGAATGTAATTATCAGTTACAGGGTTTCACAGCATCAAATCCACCAAATTTAAGAATTTACACTTCCCTGAAATGGTGGCAACAAAATTCAAGAGTGCTGAAAGTAAGCCAATATCATTCTATGGTCTAGGCAATGTGTTAATTTTTAAACCTGATTATACTCACATTTCACTTTAGAAGAACAATTGGATTTTCTCCTGGTGGATTTTTCCAGAATCAGACATTCCAGGGCCATCAGAAATATTGTGAACATTTCTCCTGTGCCACAGATTGGGATTTTATTTCTTGGTGCCTTCATCTAACCCAATAACTCGTGCTGAAATTAGATCAGGCATTTTAGGAAGGGATTCAATCTTATTTTAAGGCTCCTCATATCTGATGCTGCATGAACCACATCCATTAATAATCTGTTCCACTGCTTAATTACCCTTGTTAAGAATACAATTAAGAAATTGTCTGCTTTTTGTTTGACCTTTTTCTGTGTTCAATTCTCCTTCCAGTTCTATCAAAATTTTCTGATCATGTTTCTCCCAGATTCTCTCATAAATAGCCCTGCTCATACATAAATCTATTTAAAACACAAGCTCTCCTCTTCCTTGTCTAGAGTAAAAGTGGCTTATGTAGACTAAAAAAAATTTAAAAGCAAGAACAGAAAGAACAAAGAAACATAAAACAAATTATTTTTAAAAGTGGGTGATTTATTAAAAAGAAACTAAGTGGCTCATCTTGCACCATGGCTATTTTTAGACAGAAGTTCAGCATTTAAGGTTCAAATCCAAGGTGTTTGCTGATGCCCAGAATTTATTGTGGCAGCTCAAGTGCTAAATCCATCATCCCTTGGATATGATGCTCTCCATGGAAATATGGGGAGGAATAAAAGGGGTTGGAGCTGGGGAAGGGCCTGGACCACCAGGAGGGGCTGAGGGAGCTGGGAAGGGTTTGGAGCACCAGGAGAGGCTGAGGGAGCTGGGAAGGGTTTGGGGCACCAGGAGGGGCTGAGGGAGCTGGGAAGGGTTTGGGGCACCAGGAGAGGCTGAGGGAGCTGGGAAGGGGCTCAGCCTGGAGAAAAGGGGGATCAGGAGGGCCCTTGTGGCTCTGCACAGCTCCTGACAGGAGGGGATTTGGGATCTTATCCCAGGGAACAGGGACAGGAGGAGAGGGAACGGCCTCAGGCTGGCCCAGGGCAGGCTCAGTTGGACACCAGCAGGAATTTCCACATGGAAAGGGTGAATAAACATTGGAACAGACTGCCCAAGGAGGTTTGGAGTGCCCATCCCTGGAGGTGTCCAAGGAATTCCTGGATGTGGCACTCAGAGCTCTGGGCTGGGGACAAGGTGGGCATCAGGCACTTGATGACCTTGGAGGCTTTTCCAACCTCATTGGAATTCCACTCCTCAGTGATTCTGGGATTCTCTGGTCCCATAGGAGCCTGTGGGGTCACCCACAGCTCTCTGGGATCCTTCCAGCTGCCCTTGAAGCCAAGAGCAGAGCCTGAAGAATCGCTGCTGCTCCGGGGATTCCTCAGGCAGGGCTCCTGTGGCATTATTTGGGATTATTGACCCCTCCCCACACTCGCATTCACACAAACACCCCAAAGCCTTGCTGACAGCACACAGGTGACAGCCAGAGCACACTTTTTTGGGTGTGTTTGTGTCCCCCTGACTCCCACACAGAGTTTCCATGGGAAAACTGCAGAATGCCTCCACGTGGGAATTTTTAGTGCAGCTCCCAAACCTATCATCTCCCCAAAAAATGTCCTTTTATAGCCCTGTCAATCAGTGTATAATTAGCTGGATTTACATGCAGAACAGATGGGAATTCTGGAAATGTAGCTTTTGCTAAATGCATGTGAGGAGTTAAAAAGAAAAAAAAAAAAAAAAAAGAAGAACCATGACTTAGGGATTTAATATATTTGTATTCCTAATGTGAGGTTGAATTAAATTCAGTTCTATAAATATAGCCAGTAAAATGTGCAGCAAAAATGCCAGGAATTATTAATTACAAACAGCAACAACAAAGTTCTCTGGTATTTAGAGGAGAAAGTAAGAAAATACCACATTTCATGGTGAAAAATAAACGCCAGGTTCATGCAGATGACTTCAGATATCCTTTTTAAGGAGAATTTCCCAAGTTTTAGGGACATGAAATTCTGTCATTTTGGGCTAAGAATTTCCCTACCCCCTTCATGATGCCACCACAATTCACCAGCACTCAGCTATTTAATATTTCTGATTGACTGTATAGAATATATGGATAATTTTACTCTTATCCACCAAAATATCACATTTCACAGATATTTACTCTTTTCCTTTTTTTCCTGTGTCATTCTTTAAATGTATTTTCTCTCTGTTGAAGTCCTGGGTCAGACTGAGTCTCCTGATAAATTAAGGAGATAAAAGAACACAAAAATGTGACTTTTTTCCCTTCTCCCTGCACACTACACCGCTTTTTGACAGCTCAGTTTAGAACAGGAAGAGAAAATAGAATGCCAAATTAAAAAGGAATAAAATGAATAAAAATCTCTGGTTGAAAAGGGGACCAATATTCACCATTTGGGGAAAAAAAACATCTTTTCAGTCCCTGTGAAACTAAAATTACTCACAAACTTACCTGGAATTGCTAAAATAGGGCAGACAGTTACAACAGGAGCTGCTGGCAATGAGATTTTTGCTCAGCCACTGTCCTCAAGGGTTGAGATTCTCAGATAAGGAGCTGAAATTCAGGTTCCCTAGTAAGTAAAAAAGTGTGGCATGAACTGGACCAAGAATTGTGCAGATTTTCTTGCCCTGTGCAGAAACTCTGCATCACAAAGCACTTTAAAACACATAAAATTGAGGTTTTCTTTTAGAACAGAGGCAATTCCTGGGCATTATATTTTGTATTTTATTATTGGAGGATATTGGAGGATATCCACCTCCCTCCCAACCAGCTACGGTGGGAGCACCAAAATCAGGCCCTTTTTATCAAAATTACCATCATAAAAAATGGTTGTAATACGATTAGTGCCAGAATTAGATTCATTATGTTCAAGAAGGAAATGAAGGGCAAAGAATCCAGGTTTGTTTGCCATGGGTATTGGAATAAACACAATAAAGTGCCCAAAAATAATGCACTGAAATGCTAGAACATCACACTGATGAGTGCTCAGTTTTTCCTCCTTGGGGCACAAAGCATAAATTAATTATACCTTGGAAGGCAGCTTGGCTGCAGGGGCTGGGGAGATGAGGGGAAATAGATGGAAAAGACTTTCTTGGCTGTTGGGAATATCCAAGGATGACAGAGGGATTATTTTTACTTCCAATACAAACAAGTAGCCCAGAGTTAAAAATAAAATAAAACCCAAAAGATAATTAAGACAAATTATCAGGGAAAGTGGACCTCCTGGCTAATCACATCTAATGATTTGTTCTTCTGGGCATATTTCTCAGGTTTTTCCCCTCAGAAAGGCATCAAGCCCCATCAGCCTAATTGTGAAAAATGGTTAGGCTCAGATTTTAACACGTTTAGGTAATTCCTAAAGATAGAGAGCAGGATATATTTCCTTCCAAGCAATGTCTTGTTGTTGAAATAAATTGGATCAGATCTATAGAACATAACCATGAACTTATCTGGGGAGTTGAACACAAGGGAATGTGAAGGACACAGGAACTTTTCAAGTCAATAACGTTGCCAAAGCCTGCGTATCACAAAAGTTCAGGTACTGCCACGACAGGCAGAATGGAGAGATAATATTCAATAAATAGAGGGAGAGAAAAAGCATCTGTCAATTGGAAACATGCAACGTTAAACTCCTGAGTCTATTTTCAGAAATGACAGAAATTTCTGCTTTAAGCCTGAACTTTTGATTTATCACTTTAGACAAGAGCTGAAGTTTTATCTCAGGGAATCACAGAATCCCAGAAGGGTTTGGGTGAAGGGATCTTAAATCCCATCCCATCCCACTCCTGCCATGGCAGGGACACGTCCCACTGTCCCAGGTGCTCCCAGCCCAATGTCCAGCCTGGCCTTGGACAATTCCAGGGATCCAGGGGCAGCCACAGCAATCTGGGAATCCCATCCCAGCCCCTTCCCACCCTCCCAGGGAACAATTCCCAATTCCCAATATCCCATCCAGCCCTGCCCCCTGGCCATGGGAAGCCATTCCCTGTGTCCTGTCCCTCCATCCCTTGTATGAATTCCATGTTTAAGGTGATGTTTCTACTCACAGGGACCACCTTCAGAATAAAACTCAAGTTCCATTTCTGCCCAAACTCAGCTGTGGTTTCCTACATGGAAAAATGAGATTAGCAGGTAAATCCTGGTCAGAAAGCAAAGTCTATATTCCATCAATAGAGACCCTCATCAAATTCAATTGTATTTATATTTCTTTGAATTACCAAAACTCAACAATGTGAGCTTTCAATAACAGCTGAGAGATTAACCTTTGTAACATGTTAAATAATAACTTTCAAATGAATCTAGCATTTGTTTTCCTGAAGAGATGGTAGCAGTATGAGGCTTAAGACTTTGATTCAAAAAATTATCATATCTTTATTGAGACAGAGGGAAAAAAATTAAACTTTCTGTATGAATTACTCTGTACATATTTAATTTGTCTAAGTCAACAGGCTTTCCTCTACTTGTTCACATTTTTTTGTATTTAAACAGACCAAAGCAAAGAAAAAAAAACCCTATTCAAAATGAGCAGAAATGTTATTTTGTGTCTAATGAAAAATACGGGATTATGAGGGAAATGCACTTGTGAAATGTAATTAAAGTTTACACCACTCATCCCCAGAATTCAGGTACCTATTTAAAATGGAATATTTATGTCTGCATTACAGGGAGTTATTGTATCTATAAGGACAAATGTTAATTATGGAGGCATTACCAAGACAGGCACAGAATTATTATCATGACTTGCTCGGGGTTCTCTCCACTCTTGAATTCTGGAGAGGAATTGCAGTGAGAGTGGAACAACAAGGTGCAGATGAACAAATGTTCTTCACATCCTGGCAAAGCTTTGCTGAGGTGCTGGAGAAGCCTGGGAGGAAACATCCAATTCCAGAATTCCATCCACAGCACCTGGTGCTGCCTTGAGGGGTTTCAGGAGGAGCCCTCGTGTCTGTCACATCCTCCCACACCTGTGGTAGCTAGGGAAGAGGCGCTGCGGAAGATGTCGCGATGTCACGGAAAGCCAGGACCCTCTGTTCCCCATAGATAAGACCCTCAGTTACTCATAGATAAGAAATTAACATAGGAATGTGGCCCCACTAACAGTAGGAATGTTGCCCCACTGAAACCAGTAACTTTCCACTCCTTACCCAGTACTTTTCCATTCCCTACTAACTATAGATAAGAAAGACAAACCCCTTTTTGACGTAGAGACCCCAAGACTATAAGACCCCAGAAGAAGAAGTAATAAACGCCTTTTGACCGTCCACCACATTGGTGTCTGCGTGTGTCATTGGCCCGAACGGCCCTGGAGAGTGGGCTGTCGAGCTGTACCTCAGAACCAGGTCGCCTGCCTTGGTATAGAAGGCAACACACACCTTTCCTGTGCCTCTCCAGGGATGCTGTGACAGCTTGTCAGGGTGGGATGCCCTCAGAGCTGCAGCAGATCAGGACATCTCAGGGCTATCAGAGAGCACTTGGTGTTCCAGACGAGCAGCACTGGAGACTGAGCGTTGACAGAGATCCAGCCTGGCACATCCCACATTGCACAGCCAGCTCTGGCCAGGGCAGACAACAAGGCAGAAACACTGGCAATGATCTACCCTTGGAGTTCAACAAACAGCCAGCTCTGTGCAGTCAGCAGAAAAACCAGCTCCGTTCTTCCCCTCCAACTTGTTAACCCAGCTTCGGATTGAAAATCAATGTCAGCATCATGCCCTTTGGCTTCTGATGGCTAAAAGTTGGCTTCTGAGGGTTAAAGGTTGGCTTCTGATAGTTAGAAGTTGTTTTCTGATGGTTAAAAGTTGTGTTCGAGTTGAACCCAACAGAACCCATGTCTCCTGTCTATTTTTCCAGGAACAGAACATATTTCTCTGTTCTTTCCACCCTCCAACTTGTTAAGCCAGCTTCAGATTGAAAATCAACATCAGCATGGTGTCCTTTGGCTTCTGATGGCTAAATAGTTGGCTTCTGATAATTAAAAGCTGTTTTCTGATGGTTAAAACTTGTCTTCAAGCTGTACCAAAGAGAACTCATGTCTCCTGTCTATTTTTCCAGGAACAGAATGTGTATCCAATTCTGCTGGGGGTCAGGCATGCTGACAGCAGCTGAACACTCTTAAAAACAGTGTTTTACTGTAATTATGTTCATTTGTACCACAGAGAGATGCAGGTTTTTTGTTAGCACTAAGTTTTGTTTATAAAAATTGCCTTTTCACTCACCAGGTAAAATGACACTATATAAATGAGGTATGCGCTCATGAAACCAGATTTAAAAAACCACAGCATGGCAGAAGAGTAGAAAAGAAATAATAAAGAATGTTTTGCTATAAACACTTATTTTTTACATGGAATATTTACCCATCCCAACCCACACAGAGAGTGCTTTGCACAGCTCAGGTCTGAACATTGGAGGATCAGCACCAAGAATTATTTTAGCTCGGAGCACACCTCCAAAATGAAGAGTTCCTTTTAATCTGTCAGCTTTTATTTTTGTTAATGTTGTCTGGAAACACCTTTAACTAAATGGCTGAGCATGGAAAATTAAAAGTTCTCCAGATGCAGAAGGTTTATGGGTCTTCACCTGAAGCTTGCAACAGCTGGGGAAAGGCAGAGGCACATCTGGCCTGGGCTCCTCAATGGATGTGGAGATTTTCTGTTGGTATTGGACCAAGCCCAGCAGGTACAGTGCTGCAAAGAGTTCCCTACTCTCCTTTAAAAATGAAAAGGGGAAGAAAAGTGCCAAAATATTCCTATCATAGTTCTCTGGACATGCCCCAGCACAGCAAGTGGAGATCTCAGTTATATTTGGCACGTGCCATCATCTACCAAGGAAAACTCTGATTTTTGTCCATGCCCTTCTTTTGGCTTTATGAACCCCTACCCACACAGATACCCAGAGAGGTTCCAGACCTGCAGGTGTTCCTGCACAATCAGACATTTAATCCTTTCAAACAGGACCCAGAGTTTGAAAGAATCATTCCTGCTTCATTTTGGGTTCTGTGCATGCTGAGGTCCTCCGAAGAGGCTCAGTAATTCCCGAGGAGGTGAGGAGGAGATGGGAGGCCGTGGTTCTCATGGGAAACCTTCAGGCTATCAAAGTGCTCCGTGAAATCACCAGGGATGAAATCCATATTTCCCCACTGAGTTAAACACGACCTGACAATGCCAATGAACTTTCAGAGAACTGACAGACAAATTACAGCGTGCGTGTGCTAAGCCACGTCGAAACCTTCATTCCTAAAAGCCATCCTGTCAGGAGCTGTAAACACTGATAACACCCAGGATCGTCTTCCTCCCTCCCGTGGCATGTCCTTCCTGCACACAGACTGCTTCCAGACCCTGCAGGTGATTCAGTTAATTGCTCATTAAAGTCATTCTGACCTGGAAGAAAGTGAGGAACACCGAGGTGTTTCTGGCCACAGTCAGGAAAGGTTTGTTGTTTTTCTCTGAAGATCTCCACCAAGAATCTGTCCCTTCCCACACTGTCCTAAATTATTCCTCCACATATTCTATGTTTGAGGATTTGGTTTGTGGAGTTCTCTGCATTTATTTATTTATTGCTTTTATTCCCTCAAAGTTATGAGGAAACAAAGGCAGCCCACAATCTGCGTGTTCATACACACATCAGGAGGAATTTCTCCATGGAACAAAAACGGTGGTCAGGCATTGGAATGGACTTCCCAAGGAGGTTTGGAGTCCTCACCTCTGGAGATGTCCATGCAAAGCCTGGATGTGGCACTCAGGGCTCTGGGCTGCTGACAAGGTGGGGATCAGTCACAGGCTGGACTCAGAGGGGTTTTCCAAGCTGAACAATTCCAGAATTCTGGATAGAGGACACTGGGAGAGGATGCATGATCACAACAGGATTAGGCTGGATCCCTCTTAAGGGATCTGGGTTTTGCTAAATCCTTCCACACCTGTAACCACAGTCCAACATTCTCCCTGAGGGGAGAAAAAGTGAGGAGAAATGTTGGTGACCGATCTCCAAAACACCTTTTAAGATCTGTATCACCCCTTTTCCTGCCAATATTCATCCTCCCTGCCCAGCTCCTGTCCCTATTTGCCATCCTATCATTGCCCATTTCACCTCCTGCTGAAACACCTCAATCTCAAGTGGGAACACTTCAATTTGGAATTCCCAGCCCTGAGCCAAGACAATTCACTTCAGCCAATGCTGCAAAATGAACATGAAATTGCAAAATGAACAATATTTGCCCTCTTGTTTTTTATTTATTCCTACTTCAAACCAGTTCTGTGCAGATCAGATTCTGCAATCATTACTCATGTCCCAGGATGTTTTATTCATATGCCAAACTCCTGTCAGACCAAATCAGACAATTCCAAGGAAAAAGTGTCCTTTTGGGGGAACAAAGAGCAGGGAACTGGGCTCATAGTACCTCATGCAATGTTTGTCCTGGCTGGCTGACACAGCATTTGGCTGGGAAGCATCAGAAATGGGTTTGGATTTTTGGAAAAAGTTTCATAGATTCATTGTTTCTCCAGGAAAGTGAGAAATCTTGCTGGGAAAAATGACAATCACCCAAAGTGAACAAGGAAAATGTGATGATTTTCTGCAAGAAAAAAAACAAGATTTATTTTCAGATCAAATTTTATGCTGTTGTTGCTGTACTTTTGGTGGCGAGAAAGCTTTATTTAGTCACCAACCCAATTTCCAGGGTGTTTCAAACAAGAGCTCTGGTTTGGCTGTCCCCCTTGCCTTTCCCCTCCTTTCACCATATGCTGATCTGACATTCCAATCCATCACAGAGCAAGGCTGTCAGATCCTCCCTCTGGAGTTCTTACTAAACACTCCTGCAAACAACCACACAGCTCTATCGATTTTACAGCAAATAATTAAAAAAAAAAATTTAAAAAAGCAATTGCAGCCAATCCAACAAGATTTCAGGGGAGACCTTGCAAGCTTTGCTCTTTAATGTTCCAGTAACCTGGGTTATTAACAGCACTGATATCAGTATCACATCACTGATATATTGAAGTCAGCTCAAATTTGGGCCTGACAGAGAAATCAAACATCTGCAGAGAAAACATTGTGCTTGAGGTGGGAATGAATGGGTGCAATTCCATGGCCTGTGTTCTGCAGGAGATCACACAAGATGATCATAGTGCTGCCATCTGGCCTTGAAAATCTATGAATCTGCACTGAAATTCTCACTTGAACTTAGCTGACCTCTCTCCGAGCCCATCTGTAGGTTGAATATTCCCATTAAAATGCAAGCCAGGCACACTTCACCAGCCTCAATCAGCTCCATTTGATGGAGCCACTGATGCTGGATTTTGGCAATGAAAAACCCAAGAAAACACGAGAAAAAATAAAAAAAAACCCAAGCATTTCTACCTATAAATGCAAACAGCAGAAAAATTATAAACTAACACCCCCTACAGCCACCAGAACATTTTAGGGACTGCCACCATGAGGAACTGCTGGCACTGAATTCTGAACAACCCTGGATAATCCAGTGCTGATGTTTGCATGGGAAATACCCCAGGAATTAACTTGGCTGAGGTGGTAGAGGAAGGCTTGCACAGAAAGTGGTTGGGACCACAGCAAGCAAAGGAACGGCAATCACACAGGTTTGAAGTGAGAAAAGTGTAAAGGAACACACAAGGGTAAAAATCTTCTGCTTCAAGTTGCAAAGATTTCTCTTTTTTTGGTAAGAATTGTTCACCCAAGGCCTGGCTTGAAATCAGGAATTAAAAATCCAGCAGAATGGGGTTTTTAAAGAGTTGGAGCAGCAGAGTGAGGTGGAAATCCTCCTCCAAACTGGGCAGCTTCCTGGTGTAGGCTCTCCTCTCCTGGGGCCAACCAGACTTCCAAAAACTTCTCCTGTGTTTCACTCTTAATAACCCTAATATCAACTAACTACCCTGAAAAAATTTTGGAACAAATATGTTTGGTGGTTCTACAGGAACAGTGGGAGCCTGATCCTCAGTTTATTGCTACATTGCATTTAGATATAACCAAAAGTGAAGGGAAGGAAAAAAGGGAAAACCAGGGTATCAGCAGGAACTTTTATTCCTGGGTTTGCTGGGGGGGGGAGGTTGCTTTTAAGTTTATTTGGTTTTTATAAATATATATTTTTGATTCAATGTTCTTCACTCAGCTGGATTTTGGTCCCAATGAAAGCATTTTGTGTAGGATCAAATGTGGGCTATTTCCAGCAAGTTACTCGGGGAAATATATTCAAAAAGAGACTGGATCCTGCTGATGGAAAACAAAAACAAAGAGACAGGCCAGGAAGGAGATGTGAAGAGAAGGAAGTAATGAAAGGAGCATTTGGGGCCCTGCTATTATTACACTGTGTCCATCCCCTTCTCCCTCACTCCCAGCACTGTGGGGTTTAATTGTCCCCTGAAGAAACAGTTCTGTGGAGAAACCCACAGGGAGCAAAGGCTCTGTCAGGGACAACCAAATTAATTTCTCTGTTGGAAGCATGATTGTGACTTCAAACCCCAGAACAATGTATTTTTAGCAGTTTGGACCATCTTTCTTTACAGCAACTCTTGTCCTTTATCCTTCGGAGGCTGAGCCCTGGTAGCAAACACCAATTTAGGGACACTTCAGCCGTGAGGATTGGGAGGTCTGGCTGCAACATTGCCTCAGCTTTGTCAAATGAGGATAAATCCCATTAGAATGCTTTGGAGGTGGCCTAAGCAGCATGAAAAAGGAAGGGATTTCTGCTCATTCAAACCATGCCATCCCACTGTGCAAGGGGATAACGAGGCAGATTTTACAGCAATAAGGCCCACTGAGGCCTGTTAGAGGCTGTGATGTGGCTGCCACCTCCAGAAAATCCTTAACCAGCAGATTATTGGAGAGGATATGCAGAGGAATCCTCTCTCAGAGTTGGTAAATTCTGGCCCTGGACATCTGCTCGTGGCCACTGCCAGGGGAGGGACACGATGGCAGATGGTCTCAGGGCTGTCCCCCACTCTGCCCTGAGTGCTGCCACTGGGCCTGAGAGCTCTCACTAAGCAAAAAGCTTAGAAAAACACAAAATCCCCCCCAGTATTGTATATTAATACGTGTTCAGCAAAAAGAAAACCCTCTGAGAACTCCCTCCTCTCACAGCTGAATACAGAAAAGCAGCAAAGAGGCAGAGGAGGCCTCATGTCTTTGGCCTCAGGTCTTTGGCCTCACGTCTTTGGCCTCCGTTCTCCAGCCTAACTGTCCCATATCAAGGATGTTCCTCTTAGATCAGGCAAACTTGCTCTTTTTCCAAAAAAATCCCTCATAAACCCTCACAAAGGGCAAGGCCTGGCTCAGCCCTATGGACAAGGGTCCCACTCCAAACTTTCCTGGGTTACACAGCAGCTGAGCTCCCCAGGGGTGTTAGAGATCCCTTTCCCATGACATCAAAAGCCCCCAAAATGGTATATGTCCAAATATTCTCTGGCAGGAAACAGCAGGAAGAGATGTGAAGTGTCCTTAGTGATACTTCCATCAGAAAAGAGCAGAAACCACCTTTCTTGTCAGAAGGAATACCTGCACCTCTACAGGATTCTTTCCCAAAAGATCCTTTCCCAAAAATATTAGTGAGAAGACACAGCAAGGCAAGTCCAGCTGCCTGACATCTGAATCTATTTTCTTCTTAGTTCTATATATTTCTTAATTATGAAAATGTTCTCCTTTGTACTGGATACATGGGACTAATTAACATTTTCAACAGCATTTTAGATGCATCACACTGATTCCCAAAAGACCCCACATTTGTACCACACATTTTTCAAAAGCTGTTTTGTGCATGTTCTGTTTATTCTACTTTAAATTGTATTCTTAAAAAAAAAAAATAGATATAAAATCCCTCACAAAAATGAGGGGAAAACTAATCCTTCACGCCCTCAGCTTTCGCTGAATTGTCCAGTGCAATTTGTGAAGTCAGAGAATAAAGTTTGGCTTTGCCTGTCACCCCCATGTCTAAAAAAGCTCTTATGTTTAAAACAATATCAGCGACTTCAGGGCACTCAGAAAATCACAATTCCTGACAAAAGTTTCTGTTTGGTTGGCACAAACCTATTAACTGTGCTGAAAAGAGTGACAGTAATTGCAACTGGCTAAGGGTTGATAAGAAAACTCGGGCTGCTAATTTGAAAGAAAATTTACAGACTGGCAAAGCCGTGTCAGACAAGGGAAGCAAAGATAGCTGCACTTGGTGGGTTTTAATTCAAGGCAAAAAAGAGGAATGAATTCATAATATTTGTATTCTAACAAGAGACTTTTTCAAAGTGATAACTTTATCACCTTTTGTATCTCAGTCCATCAAAGTCTGCTCACAGAAAAATGACCTTTGCCACAGACCAAACCTGACCCTTCCTGCTCAGTTATAAAATAAACATAAATACAGGACAGCAGATCTGACCTAGTAACACTGGCAGAGATTTTGTGCTGCAGGCCCTGAAGCCGTGGCTCGCAAAAAAATTGAGGTTTGTGATTCAAGAGAGAGAACTGAACTCTGCAAACAGAAAATCAAACTCTCCTCCTTGGCCTCAGGGTGTTCAAGCAGGAGAAGGCACCAAGTGCCCCCTCCCACCAGGGCTGGCAGAGCTTCACTGCCCAAATTAACCAAAAATAAATAAAATCTCAAGTCTATAAAGCTGCAATTTCCTTCGGGTGAGGTTTTGGATCACCCTGGAATGGGATGTCCTTCCTCAGCATCTCCATGTCCACACAGTCTCCCCCATCATCACCATCCCATCCCTTTTCTCTTGTGCCCTTCTCCTGCAGCTCAAAAACTTCCTGAGGCCAGGGAAGGCTCCATGTGGACTCCCCTGGTTTGTAGAATTGAATTAAAGCATCTGTGGCTCCTCTGTAATGGGATTATCAGTGTTCTTTTATCTGAGTTTCAAAGCAGCTCAGCAGAGTGACCTTTCCTCGAGTGTTTCCCTCTGATTCTTTCTGATCTGCATTTTTTTTTTTTTTTTTTTGTTAGAGAATGAACTAAAAGATACAGCAGAAACCCCTGGATGTGGCAGGGCTTTCTGGATCCCTGGAAGTGTCCAAAGCCAGGTGGAACACAGGGACAGTGGAAAGTGTCCCTGCCCATGGCAGGGGTGGCACTGGATGAGCTTTAAACTCCCTCCCAACCCAAACAATTCTGGGATTCTAATCCCTGTAGGTGACCACAGCCCAGAAGAGCTGCAGCTCCTATAAAATCTTCTGGAAATTTCTGGGAGTTATCTCTCCCATGAATATGAAACACAGCCTCTGCTTATCCTTGACCAGACACAACTCTGCATTTTAATGCTCCCGGAGCGTTCGGTGGCTCACGGAGAAGAGCACTTTTGTAATAAGGTTTGATAAAACATCACCCTTGGGAGAGCTTGTACATAAACACCTCCAAAGAGTTATGCAAGCCCAGCATGCAGCTCTCATGACAACACATCCATCCAGCATCAACCTAGGGCTTAAAAAGGTTCCACCTCTGCATAGCAATGAGCTTTTCCTCAGAGTAATCCTCGCTCTCAACTAGGAAAGCAAAGGGAAGCACAGAAGGGCCCCTCCCTCTCCTAAATCTTGATGAAATTATTGTTTTTGGGATGAGGATTAAAGCCAAGAGTTTTGCCAGCAATAGCAAACACGTTGTTTGCACAAGAATCACCTCCCCCAAAAGCCAGCTCGGTGTCATCTCAGATTTTTGTGATGCCAGCTGACAGCCAGGGTTTCTAAGGAAACACCGATATTGGGGGAGCTGCAAGGAGAGAAAGAAAAGGACAGAACCTAAAAATAAGTGTCACACGCCTCTTCCAGACATGAGAACCACCTGATAAAGAAATTGTAAACATCTTGGGACGGTAACATTTCTAAGACACCCACAAGGCTCCACCCAAGCAGGATCATCTTGCACCAAACAATAGTTTGCTCAGAGGGAGTTCTGCTTTTGAAATCACCTTCTTTTAAATATATTTAAATATGCTGACTGCATTATTTCTGAAATTATCTAGAATAAATGGGATCATTTTCATTTTGTGCCACTGCAGCCCCCATTAGGACTCAAAGTTTTAAGTGGAGCATGTGAATAGGAATTTCCTGATTTTGAGTATCAACAGTTTTCATGCTGGAAGTATAAGCTGATTTTCTTTAATTAAACTGGAATAGGTTTGGGGAGCAAAATTAATACCCCTCTCCTGGAGCACTGACAGGCCATGCTGGAATCAGACATCCAGAACACTCCAAATGCACTAAAAATTCCCAAAGAAATGACATTGCAGCACAGCAAGTTAAACACTTTTTAGGTCAAGCTGTGGAAGCAAAATATCCTCAGAATATTTTTGGAATGGCCAAACCCTCCAATTTTTCAAAATGTCATTGTTTGTCCAATTAACCCAGGAAATCTTCTCTCAGAGGGGGATGATCAGAGAGATTTCTTCATCTCTGCTGAAATGAGAGCTGTGCTCTGAAAAGGGGCTCCAGCCGGGTCTGTAACAGCACCAAAGACAAATTCCTGCTGAAATAACTTTCACACAAAGCTCACTAGAAGCACTTAAGTATTTCACCATCCCTCCCAATTATGTGGGCAACCACAACCAGTGCACAGCTACGAGATGATTTCACTGAATGTGACTACTGGGCTTTAGGCTATGGATAAATATTCAAGGTTTTACTCCCAGACAGTCACTAATGAACTCCATGTACACATCAGGAGAGAAATATTTGTAGAACTGAAGTCAGAATCTTTCTGTGGGTTTTTAGAAACAGCAGCCAGACAGTTTTTTTGGGGTATAACTTTGATGTTTTGTGCTGTTGGTGTTTAGAATGAGATGCAGAGGACATTGGTCTTTAACCCTTCACTCTGAGCACCATTATTTACCCTGAAAACTCTCTCTGCATCAGGGTTCCAATAATTCTTGTGCTGGTATTTCAGGTTTCCCAGAGCAGCTGTGGCTGCCCCTGGGTCCCTGGCAGCGTCCACGGCCAGGCTGGACAGGGTTTGGAGTAACCTAGGACAAGGGAAGGTGTCCCTGCCATGGCAGGGGTGGAATGGGATGAAGTTTAAGGTCCCTTCCAACCCAAACGATTCTGGGATTCTGTGAAATCAGAGGGGAACAGCCTGTGGAATCATCAAATGTTATTCTCAGAGGAGTACAGGGATCTACCCCAAGGAGAGAAGCAAATCTGAGCTGCTGTAGGGAGGAGATCGGTGGCTCCTTTTCCCAGCCTGCCTTTCTGACTTTATCCAGGCTCTTCCAGCAGGCTGGGAGAGTGTTCTAACATGTGGAAACTCATTTGTAAGTGCTCCCATGGATCGTGTGCAATGAAAGGACTCATCTGCTGTCTGAGGCAGGTTAAAGCTTTACAAATCCGAGCAGACATTACCTTGGCTCCCCCTGCTCCTGTCTGGAACAGCTCCAGCTGGAGCCCAGAGATGGGTTTCAATTAGCAGCACGCACTCAGCTGAAATGGAAAGCAGGATAAAAAAGCCCCCCTTGCTTTTTGTCTCTCTCCTTACAGCCAGAACCACACAAATTGATTTGTGCCGTTCCTGAATTTGGTCTTTTCCAGGTCTGATTCATGATGATAAAGCAGCAGAAAATAAATCTTCATGGCTGATTTAGCAAGTGGGCAGGACAGCCCCCAGCCTGACTGACCACCCTGAACTTTGAAATGCTGGATCTCCACCACCATTGCCCTCCTTCCTGAGGCTGCAGCAGGGGAGAATCTCCAGTCCACTCCAAAGGTTGAGGAGATGGAGTGGTTTCCATCTGAGATGTGATTATGGTGGATTAAACTCTTCATTTCTGTGACAAAGTCTTGGTAAGGGCAGGAAACCACTCTGAGGAAGTTTAGAAATACCTGCAATTGCTTAGGGATTCTTGGGGAATAAAAAGGGGAGGAGAAAACATGAGAGGATGAAAAAGAGGAAAATTTTCACTCGTGTTATGAAGCACTCACCAGATTTCCAGACCTTCTCCAGGACACTCCTTCCAGGGACACTTTGGGACCTTGGACAGCAAACAGGAGAAGTTCCCCAAAAGTTCATGTCCGTTCCTCTTGGTTCCAGGAGCATCTTAAGCTTCTCATGGTGCTCCTCACTTGATAGAATCATTAACTCTAAGATCATCAATTCTAATCATTAATCATGAGACTCTTCATTAGGAACCCAGGATTCCTTTAAAATTAAAATACAGTAGATCAATAAATATGAGACCTTGTCCTAATTTCTAAATAACCAAATTTTTGTGATTGATGTACATATTTCACTTTTAATTCTAAATAATGGGAAAAATCTTTAGAATGGTAACTGGGAAATTTTAGAATTAGAATTCACATTCTCTTCTCCCTTCTCATTTTCCTGGTAAATTTTTTGCATATCTCTTGGTCTCTAAAATTCCCTTCCATGTTTCTCCACACAAAATAAGAAATATGACTCCTTTTATCTCTGAGCACATTTCCCAGTGGAGCAGTTTCAACCCCAGCCTCAGCTCGCTGGCCACAGTGCCTGCAAATTGATTTATTCCTCAGAATGGTCAAACTTTGTCATCCAAATGCTGGGAAACGCCGTAATTCAATCTTTGCATGTCCTTTAACTTTCTTTTATCTCTCTGGCTGCTTTAACAACTGCTAAAATGTTCAAGGCAAGCTTTTATGTATTTATGAAGCAGCCAAAAGCAAGGCGAGAGATTAGAAGGAAGCTGGATGTGTTACTTAAAGCAGCAAATATGAAAAACAATATTTTGATTTGATTTTTGAAGATTAACAATGAAGCAGCAACAGAATCCCTCAAAATATCACTAAAAAAAACCCTTTGGTTAAACCCATGGTCCAACTAAAGGCTATAAAACCAAAAAAATCAGTGTTTATTTCTCTTTTTTCTCTAATAAGTTGAATTTAGGAGGTTTTTTGTCCTTATACAAATGTATTTGTGCATAGATGTAACAAATACATAAATTTCCTGCCCATCTGTTCTGCAGATTTCCAAATGCACAGGGACAGACATCCCTGACCTGTACATGCTCAACAAAATCCCTCTTTTTAACTGTAAAATGTTGCTAAGCATTTGTTCATGTTTTATGGAACACACCAACTTGTCTTGCACTTTTTTCTATTCCCAGCTCTCCTCACTTATATTTAATGTTCTGCTCTCCACTTGTGGCTTCGCTTCTTCCACTGAAAATCATATTCAGCAAAACCTGCTTCTCTTGAAGCTTAGTCATTATTTCCTGAATTTTAGTATCATTAATCAACTTCTCCACTTTGATTCTGACTTTTAGACCTCGAGTTTTAACCTGTCATTCCCCTGCCTTATAGGGGTGATAATATCTGGGTTTATGGGGATTTTTTTTGTTATGTTGTCATGGAAAAACTTCTTTTTACTGAGATTTAAGGAGGGAATGGATTTGGTATTGTTGGCTTGAATAAAATAGAAATTCCTATTTCTGTTTTAATTTAGTATAGTTTTACTATCTGAACCAGCTATTGGAATATCTACATTTTCCACACACAAGTAATTATAATTTAATATGCAGACTTTACTAAGCAAGATCCATTCCCAAAGGGTCCAAGTGTAATTTCTCTTGTTTATTTCCTTCTGAAAAATATCAAATTACCAAAAGACCATCTGGATTGATTCTGGGGTTTCATTATTTAATTATGCTTTAGTTACAGGGATAGAGGTTTCAGAAGCACTTCAGAACAAATTATATTTAATAAATTATTTCCCTGAATAGAGACTTTTGGTCTGGGTTTGAGACAGGGCCTAACTTAAGGGTAAAAGCTCAGTTTTGATTCATTCAGTAGCACATCAGTGAGAGGAATATTAGAGCAGCCTTAAAGCATCTGAGTGTTCAGGGCAGAGATGTTTATCAGGGATTTCATAGCCCATCCTTCAAACCAGACCTTAACCAAATTCCCCAAGCTGACAGAAATAATAAAGTTCCAGGGATTCTTACTGAAACACTTTAATATCTAAAGATGAGCCTAGCTCTCCTTTCTAAGATCATTTCAGTAAATTAGTATTGAGTTATACAACCTAATGAGGGAAATTAATTTCCTTAAATTACCTTCCGTGAGTGAAAACAGGCATAAGGAATATAATCAGATAATTATTTCTTTTTGCAGAGGAAAGAACCACAGTGAACGGAACAAACTGGGATGTCTGGGATGAAAAGCACTTCATTTTCCTTCCAAAACAATTTTACATAATAATTCTATTTTTATCCTCCCATTGACTTCCATCCAATCTCTCTTCACTTCAAAAGATCTGATGATTGCTTTTTAGCAATAAGATAAAGATAAAGCTTTTTAATTTCTTAGGTATCAACTGCATACAACCAACAATAAATCTAAATATTACCTGTTATGGTTTCTTCCAGGACCTTTGAATTTCCTCAGAAATATTTCTTCAGATAGGAACTTTCAATATAAATAAAGTGGGACAGATTTTACTCCTCCTGTATTATTAACAACTCTTCCAAAAGTGCAGTTTTCTGGTTTTATTTTAGGAGGCATCTCCAAATCCAGGCTTAAGCATTAATATTAACAGCCAGAATATGACCCCGTTGCATTCAATTCCTGAAGCATGCTTCTGTGAATTCATGAAAAGAGATTTTATGGTTTTGAGAGAAAAGAGACAGTTTGAAATTTAAAAAAAAATTATTAAAAAAAGCAACACGATGACAACAACAACCCCCCAAAAGCCAAATAAAGCAACCCCAAAATGGAGCGGAATGTCTTTCCCATTGGACAAGTCTGTCCTGACAGCTTCTTTCCCAACAAAGAATGGGAAGTGCTGCAGGATGGATGCCATGCTGGGCATCCCTCCATGCCGATGGATCAGCTCAGCTCCTCCGGACTCTGCCCCAAAGGACATCCCAGATTTCTGGGGTCACCATGGAATCACCTTCCATAGAGTGAGATCTCATCCAGCCTGGGACGGGGCAGCCACAGCTCCTCTGGGCACCCTGTGCCAGGCTCCCACCACCCTCACAGGGAAGAATTCCCTCCCAGTATCCCATCTGAACGTCCTGTGTGCCGGCATGAGGCCATCCCTGTGTCCTGGGATCTGTAAATCTCCTGCAGCAGGTCGCACCGAGCTCCTGGAAGGGTGCAGAGGGCCACAGCTCCCAGCGCTCCTGGAAGGACACGGCAGTCCTGTGTCATGGACGCATTTTATGAAAAATCCTTTTGCTAGGATCTTTTCTCCTGAGAAGCTGGGAGGCCTCAGGAACAAAATGCAAACAATGGTTATCTGCTGCTGTGGAATGCAACAGGTGCATCTGGGATTGGTCTCGTGTGGTTGTTTTTAATTAATGGCCAATCACAGTCAGCTGGCTCGGACTCTGGTCAGTCACAAGATTTTATTATCATTCCATTCTTTTCCTTGCTAGCCTTCTGATAAAGGCCTTTGTTCTGTTCTTTTAGTATAGTTTTAATATATAATTTTCTTTTAATATAATATATATCATAAAATAATAAATCAGCCTTCTGAAACATGGAGTCAAGGTTCTTAACTCTCGCCTCGTCCTGGGACCCCTGTGAACACCACCACAGTCCTGGAGCCTCTCTCCATGGGTTTCAGCAGCTCAGCAAAGACCTCAGGCAGTGCAATCCCTGCTCCTTGCTGGGGAAGCCTGCCAGCTGTGTTTCCAGGCCAATTATTGCTTCCACAAAGCGCTCTAAATCTGTCAGCAAGCGCAAGTGTGAAGTGCAGAGTAAAAACACCGTGAG
Source organism: Ammospiza caudacuta (assembly GCF_027887145.1). Classification (NCBI taxonomy): domain Eukaryota; kingdom Metazoa; phylum Chordata; class Aves; order Passeriformes; family Passerellidae; genus Ammospiza; species Ammospiza caudacuta. The sequence goes on from NC_080603.1 coordinate 25,722,829, forward strand.
GATTGCGAGCCACTTGTTACCAGAGGAGTTTCTTCTTGCAGAGGGAGCGCTGAGAGTTGGCTTCCCAACAGCAGCACCGCTGCCAAACTCAGGTGTTAAATGCTATTAACACACACCAATATGGTTGTACTCTTTTTTCTTAAATTGGAAAATAGATGTTTATTCTCTGACACATCTGTGGGATGAACGCTTTGCAAGCTACCATGGGAAACCCAGGAAGGTTCCAAGGATTTCTCCCTGGGAGTATGAGGAAAGGGAGATAATGCATTTTATCTGCAGGAGTTACAGTGGATGTGGATGCATTTTCATAAAATAAAAGTAAATTAATGAAAGAGTTGCAATGATTTTCCCAAATGCACAAATCCCCGCATCTTCTCACACCTTTGACATTATTGCTGGGTATGGAATTATGGAATTATTTAGGCTGAAAAAGTCCTCCAGGATCACGGAGTCCAACCTGTGACTGATCCCAGAGCAGTGAGTGCCACATCCAGGCATTCCTTGGACACCTCAGGGATGGAGACTTGAACCCCCCTTCCAATGCCTGACCACCCTTTCCATGAATAAATTCTTCCTGATCTCCAGCCTGAACCTGCCCTGGCACAGCCTGGGGCCATCTTCTCTCATCTTGCCAACACTGAGATGTTTTGCTGAAAGGTGGGAAACTTCTTCATCGGGATTCTTCATGTGAGGAATCTCCCATGTCAAAGCTTCTCATCCAAGGGGGTTTCTTCTCCTCAGACCTGTGATTAAAGGCCGTGTGGTGTCACCTCAGTCCCCCAGAGCTGCTCAACCACTGCAGGTGCTTTGGCTGGGCTGGGTTCCTCAGGAGAGATTGATTTCCATCTGAAGCTTCCAGGTTTAACTCTCCTACAAAACCAGCCCTGACCCAGGCTGAAAGCTCCCACAGACTGTCAATATTCTCAATATTCCCCACGTTTTGGCTCCAGGCTCAGTCTCAGGGCTGGGTGCTCACCCCCAGTGGCTGGAGAGCTGCAATTGCTAAAGATTTGCTTGGAGATCCCTCAGGAACCTCCTGTTTCATGGGCTGCAACTTGGGAAGATGTTGTGTGGGAAAAGGAGACAAGATTTTATAATCAGCTGAAAAAAAAGACAGGATTGATGGTGACTGTCAAGCTAATTATGGAATGAATCATGTCTGGCTCTGCAGTTATTAGTCAAAGTAATTCATTATTTGCTTAAAAATAACATTAAAATTTAACCAATAAAACCATTTATTGATGGCTGGTCTGACTTTTTTTTTTTCCTTTCCCTTGTCTAAATGTCATCCTGGTTAAGAAAACGTGAAAGAAAAAGTCATTAAATCATCTTAGTCATAAAAAATCCATCTTTCATCATTCAAATAAATAGAAAAGTGAGACATTATCTGACAGAGATTTAGGCTTATCAGTTATGCAATGAAATATTAGAGGCTTTCTGCAAGGGACTCAAATAAAACATTATTTTTACTAAAATATTGTCATTATTTAAAGGTAAATAACATAAATAAAGGTACATAAATATCTGGAAATGTGAACTCTCTCCATGTATTTTCCATTTCCATACCTCAGCCTTCTCCCCATCACAGTAACGATTTCTACCCAGACAAAAGTTCCTGCATTTTTTCCCTGTTGAGCTGCCTTGGTTGTTTGGTAATTTCTGCCTTTCCTGAAGAAGTGAGCAGGATTCCAGGGCACCTGGCATGGGATGCAGGAGGGTGACCCCATCTGCACACCCAATCCCCCAAAACTTTCACCTATTGCTTCGTCTCACCTTGGCTTCTCCCCAACAAATCTGCCAGGGGTCCTGGACAAAATATCTGGAGTAGGGTGGAGAAAATAACCGGAAAACAATGGGAAAGGCAATCAGAAAGTTTGGCACTCCTTCCAACGTGGATCCATCGGGATTTGTGGTGCAGTATTGATTATGGCAGTGTCCTGAAACACAAGGTTAGGAAGAGAAACAGATTTTTTTTCTCCAAAGTTAAACTGGGAAAATAAACCAGAAAAGAAGGAAAAGGAGGAAAAAAACCCAGGCAGGTGCATGGTAGCCCAAAAGATTCCAGTTGCAGGGCTGGAGGTCAGTGTGGTTGGATGGATTTTGGCTCCATTTTCACTCATCTGTCCGACGCCTTTACACAGGAACGAGCAGAGCATTCGATTGCTCCTCACAAAATAAATAAACTCTGCCTCCAAATGAGTTAAATGGCTCGAAAACTGAGCTCCTCAGATTTTATTAGGGCTTGAAGAGCTCCAGGTGTTCCTAAGCCAAAATCAATGGGAAGATTAGCTGCAGGAGTCTGCCAGGAGATTAGGGACAAGGCGGGCATCGAACGGGGGCTGATGGATCCAGAGCCTGAGCGCTGTCCCTTGGGATGGGAATGAGCTGCACAGGAGCTCCTTCCCACCTTCCACCCAGCTGGGATTCCACACTGAGCACCACCAACCACCCACGGCACAGGGCTGGAATGACATGAGCTTTAAGTTCCCTTCAAACCCAAATTTTTCTATTATTCAGTAAGAGAAATTCATTAATCTAAAGCTTTTGCATTAGAGACCCCTTTGTCACGCTCCAGATCATTAAAACCTGACAAATTTCCTAAGAACTTCACAAAATCTTATCACGATTCCCAGAAGGGTTTGGGTTTGAAGGAGTTAAAGCCCACCCAGTTCCACCCCTGCCATGGGACCTTCCACAGACCAGGCTGCTCCAAGCCCGGTCCAACCTGGCCTCGAACACTTTCAGCAATATTTCCAAAAATATAATTCCTGACAAAATCCATTGAGGAATACCTTTGCCAAGGCTGCATTTTCACTCTTGCTGTAGCTTTGGGCATGAGCAAACCTGCAGCCTCTGCACCTCTGTCTCCCTAAGGGGATTTCTGTGCACCTCCATTGAAATGCTTCTACAATTCCCACAGGAAATTCAATTACAATTCCCACGGATGGCAGAAGTTACAGCCTGCCATTCCATTTGATTTAATATTGATATTTTTCCTTCAATTGCGTGTCAGTCAATGCCCCACATTAGGATGCAAAACTCCCTGAGCATCTTTAGCAATGTAACAGCTTTTTGATGTATTTTTCAGCACGTTACAAGTCTCGCATTTTCAGATAAAATTGAATTTTTGCCTGTTTTTAATGATCTCATTAATGGCTTGTCAGGTATCTGTGTTTCCAGCAGCAGTTTTGCACCTCTCCATTCCCATCATGCCAGACGTTTCCTGTTGATATTGTTTTGTGAAGGCTAATGAGGCTTCACCTCGGAGCAGGAACGATGTGATTCCACACAAACTGAGAAGAGGTTGAGCTGACAGATATGGATGCAGCAGGAGGATGCTGAAAATGGTAATTTGTAAATGTGTCTGAATTTGTGAGAGGAGTTAAAGCTTCTGTGCTGGCTTTTCCCTCCCTTTTAGTATAGTATGTAGTATATATATATTTAGTATAGGTCACCTCAGCTGTATCACCGCTGTCCTGGACCTTCACCTCTCCAGCAGAGATTAAATTCAAATATTCATACAGCAACAATCAAACTCAAGGAATTAAAAACATCATTTTAAATCCAGTTCCATGTGAAAATGAATCTTTAAAACTTAATATAAGTTTTGACTTAATATAAAGAAAAAACGTGAATCTGTTTTTTCTCCTCATGATTAGACACATTTAAAATAAAATATAAGAAATTCATTAATCATTCCTTCATACTCATAAAGCATTTATCTGCTTGTTAAATGTAACAGAACTTCACTTTTGTTTTATCTTTGCCAGGAGCTACTTCACACAATGAATTTCTAAGATGATCTCAAAAAAAACTTTGCATTAGATAAAGGAAATAAATAGAGAAACCAACTTACTGTCAGTGAAATCAGTTTGTGTTTACAGTAACCATCAACATTACTGTAAAGAATTCTAGGTAAAGATTTCAAGTTAAATTCCAGAGATGGCACAGCCAGACATGTGTAAAGTTTCTGGATGAGTATCCTTGCATTATCCATAGGTTATTTCACGAGCATCCTCGTGTTCAGTCTAAGATCAGACTATAATTTAATCATGATTCAAAGATAAAATATTTGAAAAAACCTCAAACTTCTTCTTACAACGATGGACTCCAGAAAAAAAAAAGCATTTTGGAGCTGCCTCATCCGTGGGCACTCACAGCATCCCTGCTTTTATCAAACATCTGAGATGTGGAATTTTGTGACAAGAACCCTCCACTGTAGGGGTGTAAAAGTGAAGCATCTCCACAGCAATTATCCAAGAAAGGATTTCTGTTCACCCATCGAGAATCTGAGAACTCCCCAAATTAACCCCACAAAGCAGTTCCTTATCAGGGCTCTGCTTTATTTTCAGCATTTAAAACAATGTCCCAAGGTTTTGTTTGAAAGATTCACACTTCCAAAGGGAGCAGCTCTGCCCCTGTGTCTCCCCCAGAATTCCACAAACATCAAAGGCAAGGTGGCTTTGTTCAGAATGGAGGTGTTTTCACAGGGTTAAAGAGGGATAACCAACTCCTCGTGTGCTGATCCTCTCCAAAGATTTCATCCACTCTGAAGATAACAAACACTTAAAAAAGGAAGGAATAACAAGATGGAAAAGGAACATTCAGCACCGTTCTTCAACGGCTTCTCCAAAACATTACGGTGCCCATAGATCCATATGGAGGGTTCAAACATCCCAATCCAAAAAACTGGAGCCTGACATGGCTCCTACTCCAACACAGCTCCATCCTTCATGAAGCTCCATCCCTGTCCCAGCCCCATCCCTGTCCCAGCTCCATCCTTGTCCCATCTCTGTCCCTGCCCCATCCCCGTCCCATCCCTGTCACAGGTCCATGGTTGTCACTGCTCCATTCCTGTCACAACCCCATCCCTGTCCCATCCCTGTCCCATCCCAGCTCCCTGAGGGTTATTTCCCCCCTCCAAGGCCCTCTCCCTGCTGCAGTGCCCTACTTTCCTCTTCTGCTTTGCTAAAGTTTAGATAAAAAACCCACCCAGCCACAACCCCCAACTGCCGCAACAACAAACCCCTGAACAAAGCAGCGAGTGACTACTTTTTAACACGGAACTGAATGTTCTTAAGCAGTTCTGGAAAATAAATAAGACTCAAATCCTGTAATTCATTCTTCTATATCTGAGGCAATACAATGTGCATTTTTTGTAGGTTGGCTTTTTGCTTCCAGTAACTTTGTAATAGTCTTATCCAAAAGATGAACTGCAAATGATTTTTCTTTTTTTCCTTAGGTTTTTGGTTTTTTTTTTTTTTTTTTTTTGGCATAAGGTTCTTTTCTCTCTTGGAAACAAAGATTTAAAGAACAGAGATTTTGTTTTAAGATCTACAGCAAACAGGCCTTAGGTTTGATTATTTACATTTGAATATTAGAAGACTTTAAATAATCTGCCTGTGAAAGACAAATAAATTAAGTCTTCAGAACTGAGAGAACAGAGTTTTAATCGTGTTTTCTGAGAGGAAAAGGATAAACTGTAAAATGTAGGTTATTACTGATCTCTGAAATATCATTGCTGTTGCAGAGTGAGAAGATAGAATGATCTGAAAACTGTTCAGGCACTTAAAAACAAAAAGAAAAAATATTTAAAGTACCAGAGAAACCAAAGGTTTGTAATAAACACAGCACGCTCTGGGGAGGAAGGATGATATAATTGTTGGATGAGTCCCATAATTATAGGGCATGGCCATAACGGACAACAGAGGGAGTAAAACCAGTTCAACACTGTTAAACTGTTTTAAACAGTGTTAAACTGGTGTTCCACTGTTAAAACCAGTTTATTTGCATTGGATTATAGTGGTTTAATATACACATATATACTGGGTTTATACATTGTCCTAAACTAGTAGGAAACTGCAGACCAAAAAACAGTTCAAGTTCATCCTTTGAATCCAAAATTCAATCCTGGCTATCCAAGCAGTTGGTTTAGCTCAGTGGTTATGGATATTGCTCTACCACGGGTCTAATTCCCACATCCCACATGGAGAACTTCACCACTTTTAGTGGCTGTGCATCAGCGTAGGACGAAAATCCACCCACAAAACCAGGCAGTGGGAGCAGTTCCAGTCACAGGACATCTGGATCATCTCTGCATAACAACATTTCCCACTGCCTTAGTGCTGGCCAGCTGCACAGAGGTGCTTTTGGGCCTGTCAGTGCTCCAGGATTCACTCCTGCTCTCCCCTCTCACTCCTGTGCTCCGTCAGCCTGGCTGGGATTTAATGGCAGCTCTGACTGCAGCACCAGAAAACCCAATTATGCAAAATGAAGCTGGTGATAACGGGGCCATTCCTCCATGGGAAGCCTCAATTTTATGGACTGGAAATGGAGATGGAGGAATGGTAAAATCTTATTTACAGAGCAGATCCCTCCCTGGGCAGTTAGAGCAGCAGAGTCTTCCAAGAGTGGCTGCAAACTGATTATCCCAACAGTTGTCCAAGGATTTATTAATTATTTCAATCAGGGAGTCCAATATTCTGTCAGAATAACTTTTTGCTGTTGCATTGGGATGTCTTAAATCTTGACCATCGTGGCTCTGCTTTAAAAATATTCTTTCTAAAAAATATTCTTTCTTTAAAAATATTCTATCTAAAAAAATTCCACAAAACTATTTGTGGCTAGAATTGCCTGAGATATCCAAGATTTCCATGCACTCAAAAGTTCAAAATTAGTTATCTGCTATCCCTACTTAACAAAATCTCCCTGAGTTTGTTAATAAGGAAAGATTTCAGGACAAAGTATCCAAAAATCCAAACACTTGTAATGCTCTCAGTCGTGACCACAAAAGGAGATGTAAAAACTTGACAAATCCTACCTCAGAGGAATCCATCATGTTCCAGCAGAAACAATACCCAGCGATCAGAAAAGTTGTTTGACATTATTCTGTGAAGAAAAGGACATTTGTAAAGGGATTCATGAGAATTAGAACCAAAATCTGAAAAACAAATAGGATTTGCTGATGAAGCTCCCATACAGAAGTTACGAAATTCTCCCCCAGCTTAAATCTGTTAGAATGCATTATATAAGGACGTATAAAATCAGCTATAATCTGTATAAATACAGTGCCTGCAGCTTTGTTCATGGAGGAGGGACATGAGGAATTACATCTCTTCCTAGGGAAGTTCCCCAGCCAGGAATTTGCCTGCAAAATTGAAGACAAAATACGTGATAGGAGTACAAAAAGCAAGAAAATAAAGGCCAGAAGGATGATGGAGTGCTCAGAGTGCATCAGCAACCTGGCTCCTATTTTACATGTAAATATTGTAGCAAAACCAGATTTTAGGAGTTTGGGGAGAAGTTAAAAAAGTAGATTTGCACATGAGCAAAGATGACTGATTTATTGACTGAGTATTTTTCAGCTGCACACGGGAGCTGTTGTCCCAGTGTGATCCTGGCAGGAGCCAGGCCTGGAAGAATAAATGACAAAAATAAGATTTCAGAGATGTACCAGCTGTTAACAGCACTAGAAACAAATCAACCTATAGGTGAAAAATTTAAAATAGAAAACCTGGCTGAGAAATTCATAGGACTAAATTCCATGTTCCATAAAACAGACTGGGAAAGGCATTATCAGCTGGTTTTTCAGCAGGTAAGATAGTCCTTATCACAAAAGATGTGATATGGACAAGACTTATGTGTAGAAGCAGATATCAGAAACCTGCCATGGAAACAGCAAGTGAAGCCTGAATACCAGAAAAGTTTTATTAATGTCTCTTTTTTACTGTTCCTCCATCTTTGCTTTCAATTTCTGAATTAAAACATTTTGATTTCTGCCAGCACTGACACCATGCTGAACTTCACTTGCAAGAAATCTCTGTGGCTCGAACGTGTCCCAACATCCTTTTAGCTCATTCCCACTTTCCCTGGAAACTCCAGGAATTGTTCCACTGATTCCCAGAGAACTCAGGCCAGGAATTGTTCCATTGGTTCTGAGAGCACTCAGATCAGCCCCAACACCCTTTTAGCACATTCCCACTTTCCCTGGAAACTCCAGGAATTGTTCCATTGGTTCTGAGAGTGCTCAGATCAGCCCCAAAACCCTTTTAGCGCATTCCCACTTTCCCTGGAAACTCCAGGAATTGTTCCATTGGTTCTGAGAGTGCTCAGATCAGCCCCAAAACCCTTTTAGCGCATTCCCACTTTCCCTGGAAACTCCAGGAATTGTTCCATTGGTTCTGAGAGTGCTCAGATCAGCCCCAACACCCTTTTAGCACATTCCCACTTTCCCTGGAAACTCCAGGAATTATTCCATTGGTTCTGAGAGCACTCAGATCAGCCCCAACACCCTTTTAGCACATTCCCACTTTCCCAGGAATTGTTCCATTGATTCCCAGAGCACTCAGATCAGCTCCATGGGACTGGGAGATAAATGTGTTACACATTCCAGAGCCAATCCTCAAAAAGAAGCTGCAGGAAGACGAATGCCTTCACAGCCATGGTTTGCACAGTGCCAATAAAAAATGGGGATGAGAAGGGATTTCGACTCCAGACAATCTATCCTTAAAAAAAAAAAAAAAATCTCAGGGAAAATGCTGCATTCTTCTTAATGGCATGTGTGGAAGAGGTTTTACAGTGACTTCTGTAAGCCAGAGAGAAGTTTGATAAGAGAATCCATGTTTAATAAGAGGATCAATGTTTACCCCTGAAAGAATTTTTCTACCAAGGTTGTTGACAATTGGTTCTACCAATTCTACTCCTGAAAGAATTTTTCTACCAAGGTTATTGACACAGAAGCTGAGCAAGAAAGAAGGATAAGTAAGAGAAACCTGCAACTGCCTGCTCCAATGAGCAATTCCTTTGTTTGCCTCTCGTGACCAATGAGTGAAGTGTTGACTGAAGAGTTTTGTAAGAATGAATAAAAAGTATGTGTGCTATAATAAAAACAGTTTGAAGCCTTCTGAAAATGAAGTGTGTTGCTTTGTATTGTCTCCATCTCACCTAGGACAGGTGTGGACATTTCTTCCACTCAAGGAAATGTGTGTGGATCAGGGAGGTTGTGGTTGTCCCATCCTTGGAAGTGTCCAAGGCCAGCAGCCTGGAGAAACCTGGTCTGTGGAAGGTGTCCCCACCCGTGGCAGGGATGGGTTTTAATCTCCCTTCCAACCCAGACCACTCTGGAATTCTATTTTTTTCAAGGCTTTTTCATCAAGGTTTTGCTGCTGATCCAATCAGGCAGCACAAGGTGACTCAGAGCTGGCAGGTCACAAAGAAGTAGCAGAGCACAAAGAGCAAGTGTGTATTTCAAATTAGTTCTGGTCAATAGAAGGACTTAAAGATTTACCCAAGACAATTGTCAGATAATTTCAAATAATGGGAGTATCTGAGAAAACTGGTCTCTGCTGGTGGATGTTCTCTGAAATCACATTGATCCAATGACTTATAAATTATTTATTCAGCTGTGCCCTTAACCTGAAATGTGGGAATTATTGATTTTGCTTCATATATCATATCATGGAATCCAAATAAAGGGAAAAATACCATGAAAAGTGGCAGGGAAACAGCCTTTCAGCCTGTGTTTATCTGCCCTGTAACAGAGAAAGGTGGGGAGTTTTCAACAGCAAATTTAGGGAGTGATTCTGACTTTGGTGGCATCTGCAAAACACCATAAAGAGGATTTTTCTGTAGACTTTGAATAGCAGAAAAATACTTTTTGTTTCAGATTGAAAATAAAAATATTTGACTAATTTCAAACAGAACCACTGTTCTTAAACTAAAATTTCAATATCCAAGGAGAGCAATGAAGGGTTTGTGTCACTGGATTAACAGGCATGGTCTAGGAAAAAGCAATCAAACTTTAAAGAGAATTTCTGAGGAAAAGCTGAAAAGGTTTGTTTGTTTTTAGCACTGGCTTCCACAGAGAACAGTAGAAAAGGACAGCAAGAAACAACAATACCATAAGTTACAGTTAAAAAAAAATAATTATGAATTCCTTCTCATTAATATATAATTACAAAGAAAACACCGTGGAGTGGTGGACACCACCTTGGTGAGGGGGTACAGAATGAGCTTTAAGCCCTTAGAACAAAACCAGAGATTTCCCATGGGCCTTCTGGTCCATCAACCCTTCCCTGCTCATCCCTATCCAGATTTTTCAAGTCTTCCTAGGATGGGAAGCTCACAAGGCTCTAAAGTTGTGTCATTAAAAAACCAAAAAATTAAAAAAAAAAAAATCTGATTTAAAAACTGTATTCCCATGTCCCACAAAGGAAATTATTCACTTTTAAATATGATGGTTTTAAATATTATATTTTAAATAAAGTACTCACTAGTTAGGTGACTTCTTTTGACTGCTGTGAGAATCACAAAATCTGTGAGAAACACTTGGATTGTTTATTTTTCATGTCTTCATGCAGCAAAATTTAGGAATCACCACTCCAAAGTGTCTCCAGCTGCTGGAAAATACAGGAAACAGATATTATGGAAATGCATTATTCAATATTTTGGGGTTTTTTGGTCAAATATTTTCATTGTGTTGTAAATTAATACGGTTATTAATTCAAATAAACCCTCAAAGTCCTGAAAGCAGGACTCAGCTTTGAGGACACCTTGCCAAAATTTTATAAATTCCTCTTAAATTTATTAAAAGATAGTTCATAACCTAAAATATAATACAGGGCTTAAAAATAAATCATTTGGGGGTGCATGGGGATGTCACATCTATGGAATGGAACATCTCTTCCTACAGGGAATTTCAATGAACTATGGAGGAAGAATTGAGGGTTTTATTCTCTGTCCCCTTCGCTGCTCTGGAGTAAAATCCATCCCGTGAGGGCCAAAAATAAAAAAAAAAAAAAAAAACAAAACCAGAAAAAAAAATCAATATATATATTTCTTCTCTCAAATCACAGTTGGCAAATGAGATCCACATTTTTTTGGGAGAAATTGCTTTAGCACAAATCATCTCTATCAAATGAGATTTCAAGTATCTTGTGTTTCCAAGGTTTTCATGGCTGCTTATATAATACAGTTACTCTATAGGAAGAGTCATCTCTGTCCTGGATTTGTTGACATTATCTTAGCATCACATTTCACATTTTGGGAGATATTTTGGCTGCACGTGCTTGGCTGGTGCACTCTGGGGACTTCTGGCATTGGGTTTGCCATGGAAACACCATTGGCCAAATTTTCCAAAGAGAGGCACCAAGATAATTCCATTTTCCACAGCTGATCCTGGACAGCAGGACAGGAGGAATTTGAACTGATCCCACTGTGGAAGGGCCACGCCAGGAAACCACTGGGAAAACGCTGATTATTTCACCTGCTGAGTGGAATTGCCTCTCAGAGAACTTTGGGCGCTGCCAGGGACACCTGGGGAGTGCCAGGGTGACAGGGCAGGGAGGCAGCACAGCCTGAGGTCACAGACAATGGGATCACTCAGGACTGGATGGATAATTTAACGTCGGGTCTTGTTTGGAATGTATTGTCCTGCTGGGTGACATCATTTCCAGCAGGGCTGGGAGCACACAGCGTTTTATGGGGTTACATCTCAAACACAATTCTTTTTCTTCTGCTAAGCGGGCAGGAAGGCACCGCCCAGGACAATCAAACTTCAAAATGTTTTTGGCAATGGATAAAATTTGATTGTTGATTTTTGGGACCTCCACCTGCAGAGCTGCCCCAGCACAGGAGGGACCTGGAGCTGCTGGAGGAGCCCAGAGGAGGCTCCAGGATGAGCAGAGGGATGGAGCAGCTCTGCTGGGAGGAAAGGCTGGGAGAGCTGGGGGTGCTCACCTGGAGAAGCTTTGGGCTGAGCTCAGAGTGGCCTGGAGGAGCTGCAGGAAAGATGGAGAGAGACAATTTCCAGGGGATGGAGGGACAGCACACAGGGAATGGCTCCCACTGCCAGAGGGTAGGAATGGATGGGAGACTGGGAATTGGGAATTGCTCCCTGGGAGGGTGGGGAGGCCCTGGAATAGATTTCCCAGAGCAGCTGGGGCTGCCCCTGGATCCCTGGCAGTGCCCAAGGCCAGGCTGGACACTGGGGCTGGGACAGGAAGGTGTCCCTGCCATGGCTGGGGGTGGAATGTGATTACTTTAAGCTCCCCTCCCACCCAATCCATTCTGGGATTCTACGCAGAAAACCACGAACTTTGCAGTTTCAGTCCCACTCCAGAGTTTGTGGATCCCCCTGGGCTCTGCCAGAGTTTTTCACTTACAGTTTTTCCCTCAAAGACCTGAATTATCCAAGTGCCAGCTGAAAGCTCCATAACCGTGTTCTGTTGGACAAAGCAGCAGGAGAGGCACTGAAATTTCAAATTTTAATATTTTACCATTTATTTTCTTTTTGCGAAGAAATGAAATTTCACAGAACTGCAAATTAATGGAATTTTGTCTGCCAAAAGACAGCAGGATTTGATTTTTTTTTCCTCCGAATTGTCAGAAATATAGAAGAAAGCCTTTTTCTCCTAAAACAGGAATTATCACTGAGTAGAAATAAACACATTTTACAATTTATGATGCACCAGTGTTCAAGCTCCTGAATCAAAACATTGCTGTTTGGAGCTGCGCCTTCCTTCACCTCCTTTTAAATCTCTTTTGTAGCACAAATTCCTTTCTTTTCTCTCTTACAGGTGGAACAGGGGCTGATAGCAAAAAATTAATCTATTCAACAGCAGCAGAATTTGTCAAAGTTTGATCTATAGCTCACTCTGCCTCCAAAAAACAGCTTTTCATAGAAAGTTGATGTGTTTTTTTCATTACTGAGGCAGCTCTCTATTTCACACCAGCGTTCCAACATGTGCTATTGATCCGTATATTGGAACAATTCTTACAGTTCAGGCTGGCCTGTGGGTTTATCAAACATTTACTGGCATTTTCTCCAAGGTCAAGGCCATGCACGTGCCTGGATAAAGCCAATGAAACACACGGGGCATTGTATGGTTCTATATTATTTAAAAATGAGAAATACTTGAATCACAAAAAATACAGATTTAGAGAGTAAATGGATTCATTTAAACCACATTTTGTTTGGGTTCGTTTGGCAATGAATCTGGACTTAAATTCAGATGTAGGGTTTGAAGACCAAATAAGTCTGAAATATCTGATTGACTTCAGGCTGGCTACCCTGGATCCAGCCACACAACTGAGAGGAGAAGAATTGTGTTCCCCAGCTGAAGACAATTCCACCCAGTGAAAGGCTGAAGAGTCTCAATTTTGAACAAATTGACACCAAATCTGATGGGAGCTCTGGGAACCAAAACTCCTCCCCGAAGGGCAGAGAATCACAGAACCACAGAAGGTTTGGGCTGGAAGGGACCTTAAAACCATCCAATTCCACCTCCTGCCATGGCAGGGACAATTTCCACGGTCCCAAAATGCTCCAATCCCTGTCCATGCTGGCCTTGGGCACTTCCAGGGGTCCAGGGGCAGCCACAGCTGCTCTGGGCACCTCCCCACTCCCGCAAAGCGAAATTTCTCCCCAATATCCAATCACAATCTCCCCTCTTTTATCTTAAGGCCATTTCCCCTTGTCCCATCACCCTCTGGAGCACCTTCTGTGTCCTCTCCTGTGAGCTCTGGATGTTCCTGGTCTCATTTCTGGTGATCTCATTCCCTGCTGAGCATTCCAGTCCTTTCCTGGGCCGTGCAGTCAGTCCATAAATCTGCTCTGGTTTTATTGACAGCACCTGCAAAGCAGGAACACTGAGATTCTTCAAAGCCACCTTCCACCCACCCCATCCTGAATATGGAATGATTTTCACAGGGAAAAAACCTCCTCAGGATTTCACAGAGCAGCCTGGCAGTGGTTCCTTGTTCCTGTAAACAATTCTTGAGGCGTGTGAAGAGCTGCAAATGGCTCTGCTGAGAATCGATGCCTCTCAGGTATAAAGGGAGGCATTGTCACAGGATAATATCTCTGCTTTTCCCCTGCTTTTTTCAATACTGGCAAAACAAACGCTCGGCTTGAAAATAATTCTCACAATATTCTGGATTGCCACTTGCTCGACAAATGTGAGCAAGTCAAAATGAGAGGGGGGATTTGTCATGGCAGGACCAGCTCCAGAACTAAACACGAGCCACGTCCTTCCCAGTGCTTTGTGTGCTGGGCAATCTGCTCCTGAGCTGGGGAAAATTGCCAATGTGGGGATGTCCCAGGTGCCACGCTGGGTTTAAACATTCAGGTTGGAAACAATGACAGAATCCTGCTAAGTGAGAAAACCCCTCAGCTAGGGAAGGATGTTGAGATGCTGGAGCATGTCCAGAGGGGACAACCAGGCTGGAGAGGGGTTTGGAACACAAACCCTGTGAGGAAGCCCTGAGGGAGCTGGGGGTGCTCACCTGGAGAAAAGGACACTCAGGGCTGTCCCCATCACTCTGCAGCTCCTGAAAGGTGCCTGTGCTCAGCTGGGGCTGGGCTCTGTCGGCAGCAGCACTGACACAGCCAGAGCACACAGCCTGAGCTGTGCCAAGGGAAATACAGGCTGGATAGCAGGGAAAAGGTTTTTCCAGAAAGTGATGAAGTTCTGGAATGGCTGCCCAGGGAGGTGGTGGAGTCCCCATCCCTGGGTGTGTTTAACAAAGCCTGGATGTGGCACTGGGGGCCAGGCTTTGATTGAGTGTTGGGGCTGGGTTGGACTCGATGGTCTTGGAGGTCTCTTCCAACTCAGTGATTCTGAGAATTCCGTGAAGACATCTTGTGATGTTTATGGAACTTCAGAGGGATCAACATCCCAAAGCTTTGTTACAGGACTGGGTTTCCTGTAATGACCCAAAGTCCCTCTCACCAATTCCCAGGCAGTCTGGAGCCTGCTGTCCCTTTGGCATGGCCCTTCCAGAGGGAATTTACAGGCTCTGCTTCTTCCGCTGCCTTTTTCCCCAAAATTTATGTTTAATTTGGGTCAATCAGTTTCCTTGTCCTGTAACCCCTTCCAAAAGGGAACAGATTACTTCAAAATCAAAGCGCAATCTAAGAGTTCAGTCTGGTGCACTAAATGGCATTTCCCATAAAGAAAGTTGATGGCCTTTCATGATCAATAAATTAATTGGGAAAACAAACAAAAAAAGCCAAGGGAAATGGATGCTAGTCTCAGAGTTTTGAAGATTTAACCATGAGGGGTAAAGGAACCAAAGCAGGAACCGTAATAATGTAGAAAATAGGAATTATATTGCTGTAAGAAGTCTCAGATATTAAAATATTTTTGAGTTGTTTTTTAGTGCAAAAGCAACTTAAAAAAAATGCTTAACCAAATTCTGCACAGGGTCATTCTTTAAAATGGTTTTAAAATGTTATTAAAATAGACAAACCCAGGCACAAAAGAATGTCTGTAATTTTAGCAGATGATTACTAACTGCACTAATTAAGTAGCTTTAATTGACTCAATCCAAGTCAAGAGACAATTCTTGTGAATATTGCTGCAAGACTCAGCAATCATCATTTCCACAAAGTAACTTTTAAATGAGTTATCCTGCAGCTTCTATTGCTCCCAGTCCATGATTTACAGATCCTCAGGGCCATGGATCACTGCTGAGGCACTGGAGGCAATCAGCAAAAGTTTGGTCACTGCTCCTACACCTTCCCTGGAAACTTTGGAGGGTCCCAAGATTGTGGAAGATAAAGAAAATAAATGGGAACAGAGGGAATATATTTTCTGTTTTATTACTTCATTGAGCTTTCTAAACTTTTGAGCACTTTTAAAATATCAAACCATATCTTCCAGCTTTCCCCTGAAGAATTCCTTTTTTTGTTTTCCTGCCCTTCTTAATTAAGAGATGGAATATTAAAAATTCATTTAAAGGCACAAGACCAAAATATTTTAATTTTTGCAACCATTGCTTCTAAAAATTAATTTAGATATCTTGCAATGTGACCTAATCTGATTACTGAAAGTGGGCAGCTTAAAGTCATGGAATGGATGAGATTGGAAGGGACATTAAGGATCACCCAGTGCCACTCCTGCTGTGTGAAGGGACAAATTCCAGTGTCCCAGGCTGCTCCAAACCCTGTCCAGCCTGGCCTTGGACACTTCCAGGGATCCAGGGGCAGCCACAGCTGCTCTGGGAATTCAATCCTCACAAGGAGGAATTTTTTCCCAATATCCCATCAATCCCTCTGGCAGTGGGAAGCCATTCCCCACGTGTCCATGAACAATAAAACTCCCTCAAAAAATCAATTAACCAACAGCATCCCCACCAAACTATGGATGAGTGGAGACACAATCCTAGAACAGGAAGCATCAAGGTCTCATTTTCTGCTGTCTCATGGTCCAGTGGGATTCCTTAGGATATTGGGAAGGAATTCCTGGCTGGGAGGGTGTCGCAGACATTTCTCCACAGAAATCCTTTCTTTTGGATTTCTGTGTCTTCGGGAGGCCAGAGGCCTCCGAAGACAAGGTAAACAATTATTATCAGCTGCTGGGGAATGCAACAGGGGCACCTGTTTTGGTTGGTGATTGGTTCATGTTTTATGTTGATAATTAAGGGCCAATCACCAGTGCAAGCCAGGGGACTGAGTCCTTGGCCACAGCTTTGTTGTGGATTCTTTTCTATCTCTTCCTAGCTAGCCTAGCTGCTCTGCAAACCTCTCTTCTTATTCTTTCTAGTATAACTATAATGTATTATATCTTATATTAATAAATTCAGCCTTCTGATTCTAGAAACAAGATTCACCGTCTCTCTCTCACCAGCTGCGCCCACTCAGGCGCGGCAATAGGAGGGTGGGGGGTGCCCAGAGCAGCTGTGGCTGCCCCTGGATCCCTGGCAGTGCCCAAGGCCAGGCTGGATTGGGATTGGAGCACCTGGGACACTGGAGGGTGTCCCTGCCATGGCAGGGGTGGAATTTGATGAGCTTTAATGTCCCTCCCAACCCAAACCAGTCTGGGATTCTGGGATTCATCCCCACCACACCTTAATTTACATCTGAGGCCCGACAAGAACAATTAGTCCCTCTACTTGCCATGAAATGCCTGCATGGATTTGCAGCCTGGTGTTTTATTGCTGTTCCTTCCCTCCGACCTGAATGCATTCAGCGTTCCTGGCAGCCAGCAGCATAAACCTCTCACTCTTTTATTTGCACTCCCCAGCTCTCTTATTTATCTTTCTTTTCAGAAATTTCAGGCTCAGAAGTTTAACAGAGCATTATAAAGTTCCCTTCCCAGGTCACCATTGAAAGGACCATGTTTTCTCATTTATAGCCAGTGTTTTACAAGGGATCAAAACCTCCAAATTGAGAAGATAAAGATCTTACCTAAAGATATAGAAAAAGCTTTGTACTAAAGGAACAACTTTAAGGCTATTTTACCTCAAACAAATGAAAAATCTGGACTAAAAGTGCAAATATGGAAAAGTAGCTCAGTTATTTCTGAATCTTTGAACTGTAACTGTGACCACCTTGGAAATTGTTTAAACATATTTATTTCTGGTGCAGTCTTCTCTAAAAGATAGAAAAACTAAAGTTTTGCTATAATTTGTTCTCACTTTTTAAATTCTTTTCTTTTTTTCCTGAAGATATCCCAGAAAAATGTTTGTGGCCAACATTCTGTAGTAGGTTTAATTCATCCTCTTCTAAATAACTAAAATGAGGGAATAAATTAATCTGAAATCTGCTTGTCCATCCCTGAAGAATGTTCTTCTGTTCAGCCCCACAATGTTCTTTGTCCTCAACTTTCTCTGTGGGGGAAAACAAAAATATGAAATTAAACTCACCATTTTTAACATAAAGACCTGCATCCCATTTGGTTTTTCTTTTAAATATGGTGGTAAAATTCATAAGGGACAAGACTGACAGTGCTGACACCACATTCTCCTTTTTATTTACTGGTTCTGGGAAGGGAAAGTCACAGTTTTAGTCAGCTGGGAGCTTGGCAGGGCAGTTTCTGGTTGGAAAATCAACACATAAGTAAGTAAATAAATCGAAGCTCTGTCCAGATTTGAAATCCAGCTGTCAGGGGTGATGTTTTAGCACCACACCTGTGAAGTTTTACAACCTTTCCCTTTTTTAAACCTGATTTCTCCCCGTTCAGCCCAGGTGAGTGAGCACAGAGCAGCGGGTGATGCTTTTCTCAGCACGAGGAGCTGCACAGAAAAGAGAGGAAAAAAACCCCAAAACCACAGGGAACAACTGCAACACAAAACTGAACCAAAGCTGAGCCAGCCAGGAAAAGCACTGAAACAACGAGAATGTATCACAACTGCAAGGAGGAGTAAAGAGGGATAAATAAACACTGGTAGCACAATGCCAGAGCTTCAGAGTTCTAATGAGAGCAGTCATTGAAAAATT
Organism: Ammospiza caudacuta; assembly: GCF_027887145.1. Lineage (NCBI taxonomy): Eukaryota > Metazoa > Chordata > Aves > Passeriformes > Passerellidae > Ammospiza > Ammospiza caudacuta. Next base: position 25,741,049 of record NC_080603.1, read on the forward strand.
GATTTTCCCCTCTGTGCTGCTTTTGATGTGAATTCCAGCCATTTGTTCCCTCTGTCGTTTATGGAAGGAAATCTTTATATTTGAGGAGAAGGTCAGTGCCTTTGCTTGGAGGGGTGGGCTCTGCAGTGGGGTGGGTTTGGCATGTTAGGGATGGTGACAAACCCAAAAGTCTTGGGCTGATGCACAGTTTGAAAGGTGCCAAGAGCAGCTGGAGGCTGGAAAAGGCTCCAAAAAATGTGGAATAATGCTCGTGGGAAGGGAAACCCAGCAAAGAGACAACATTGTGCTACCTGTATTTATTTATCCCTCTTTACCTGTGGGAGAAAGCATCTCCCTTTGCCTCAAAAATTAAGATGTTATATGGCCCCATCGTGCATTTTCCAGCTCTTTCTACCAGATATTCTTGGGGAATTATTAAAACTGCTTCATGCCTGAAAAAATAGGATTTAAAATCAGAAAGAACTGACAGAATCTCCTTCCCTTCATTGCCAGAGACTTAGGCTGGGGTTGCAGCAACACATCCAACACTGGCCCTCACACCACTCACCCCAAACACTCATTCCCAGCCAGCAATAAAGATTTGCAGAGTTCCAAAAAAATCACATTTTCCCTCTCCTGAGCACACCCCAGACCACCAGAGCAGAGGGTTGGACATGCCTCCTTCAGCAGCCAGCGGCACAGGAGTCCCTCTGGCTCAAGAGCATGAATAATATCAATAAACTGGGCTGCTCAGCAGGAATAACATCAATAACTGGGGCTGCTCAGCACGGCCCTGTGGCAGCTCACACGCTGCTGGGGTCAATAACAAAGATTTCCTCTAATAGGGCTGGGCCAGGGCAGGAGCACAGAGCCAGAGCAGAGGATTCACACCAGCAGAGCCCTCTCAGCAGCTGTAAAGTAACAAAATGCAGAATGGGTCTGTTTTCCCAAGTGAAGCGAAAGGAATGCAGAAATGTTAATTCAAGGATGTGAAAAATGCCGATTATTGTTATTTTATGGTTGGCCTTGACTCATTCTCTCAAATCAGCACCAGTTCTCTTTACCATCCACATGTCCACACACACCTGTACTCAGAAATCCATATTTATGAGCTTTTTGGGTTCTGCCCCACAGACCAAAATTATTCCTCTCCAATAACCAGAGTACAAAGAAGGAAACAGGATTTTGCCCAGGCACAGCAATTCTGGCCCACTGCTCTTTGCTGCTTTTCAGCTGGATGTCACTTCAGATTAGCAACTTCTGCCCAAAGTGCAACACAAGCCCAACAGACCAATTCCTGTACTTTTCTTCAAAATTCTCCATGCACTGACGCTGGATAAATGAGACAGGTAATGTTCTAATACAGTTACGGTGACATAAATCAGGAAAAATTAATCTTTCTTCCTCACCAGCAATCAAATCACATTCTGAGCTGCAATAAACCTTTAGGGTAAATACTTGAAGACTGGAGGATGAGTTAAGGGTGTAAAATTGGGCTAAGTAATGAGTAAATAGGTGCATAAACTGCATATAAATGTTTGATGAATGAGCTGAAGAAGGGGAAAATTATGTAGGGCAATGAAAGGGAGCACAGCTTACAGGGAAATATCTCCCTGACAGTGACATATTAGATTGTAAAATTAGGTTATAATATCAGATTGTCTCTCAAAGGAAGAAAGAAAAACATTATCATTCAGATAACTGAAGATATGATGGGAGAAAATACCCCAAAAGCTCAAACATGCAGCAAATATCCCATGATGTGAGGGGACAATCTGAAATATAAATGGTGGCAGAGTCCTTTCTCTTGTTTCCCAGTTTTCCTGCCATGAACACCAAGGGGATGATACAAATAGATGAGACATCTCCATTTAAAATATATCATTTATACAATAATCTATATATTCACATTGTATAAATAACTCTGTGCAGAGGAGAGGCTCCTCAAGCCAAGCTTATTGAGATTCCAAGAACACCAGACCTTGTTCTCCTCACAGGAACAAGAATATTTTGAGGCCAATTTGCATTTCATGGCCAGGGGCATCATTTGCAGGTGACTGAACAATCAATTAAAACAGCTTGAGTAGGTTTTTCTGCACAATTTTTTTTTTTCATAGAACCAGGTCATTGCTGCTCGTTCACATGGTTTGGGGCATTTCAGACATTCTTAACACCAAGTTCTCCTCAAGATTGCTGGTGCTGATGTATGAATTTAGATTTTATTTTCCCCAAGCTGGTGAGGAACTGAACCCACCCCTTCCACCAGCCCCAGACATCGATCAGCCTCAGCAGGGTTATGGATCTGTGCTGCTGCAACTGCTCTTCACTAATCAACATTTATAATTTCAGTGCAGACCACAAAGCCATCACAAAAAACACCAGTGGTGACTCCATAGCCTTGGCTTTGGATAAAATAAAAACCAAGTCTTTGAGGGTAGGAAAAAAGTGAGAAAAAAACCTTTGTGGTTTGTCCAGAAAGGGCAGGGATGTCCCAAATGCTGGAAATATTCAAGGCCAGGTGGGATGGGGCTTGGGGCAGCCTGGGCTGGTGGAAAGTCACCCTGCCCAAGGAGGGAATGGAATGGGATGGGCTTTAACATTCCCTTCAACCCAAACCATTCCAGGATTCTGAGGCAGTGAACAGAATGGATTTGGAAGTCTGAATGGATTTTGGTATAACCCCGTTTGCCTGGTTCAGAAGCAATCAGCTCTTGGTCCATGTGTTTTTTATAAAAATTTTCACAATTTCTCTCAGTTTTGTGTTTTGATCAAGTCCAGCCTCATTCCAGGAACATTGTCAACCTTCAGAATTTTGTCATGTAGACAATCTGCTTTATTGATTTGAATTTAATAATTTAATTTAATTTAATAATTAAAGCCTCGTCCTTGCATTTACAAAATATAAACATTTAAAGCCTCATTATTTAATGATGTCATCTATTGCTCTGGTAAAGCAATCAAGGCAATCGTTGCCCACTCAGATATGTAAGGAATGTCCAAAACTACTCCTTTTACAGTTCACGAGGGAAAAAAATGCTGGGACTGAGAACATTTTTGCAAATCAAACATCTCAGTTAAAAATGTCACTCTGTATCAACTGATACATTTTATTCTGGATCTGACAGGTTTAAGTAAGATTTGTATGTCTGTTGAGTCATGTTTGAAACCCAAATCAATTTGGAAGCAGCAAAAAATCCAATTGCTGTCCTTTGCAGAATGTCAGAGTATCACCCCGCTGCAACCGTGCTGCCAAGAAAAATAAGGGAGAAAAGGTAAAGAAATGGAAATTGCCAATGGTCCATAGATTTTTTTTTTTTTTTACATGACAGGATAAGTAAGAATGGCTTCAAGCCAAAAGAGAGCAGGGTTGGATGGGATGTTAGGAAGGAATTGTTCCCTGTGAGGGTGGGGAGGGACTGGCACAAGGTGCCCATCCATGGAAGTGCCCAAGGCCAGCTTAGATGGGGCTTGGAGCAGCCTGGAGGGTGGGAGTTGCCCCTGCCCATGGCAGAAGGTGGTTATTTATTCAAATTATGGGGGTTTCTTCTGATTAAAATGCATAATTAATGATTTCTAAAATTTCTACAGCTTCTACGTTTGCATTCTCACAACAGCCTCATGAACTTCAACTGAGCACACAAATCTAGGAGAAAACAGGGCATGAAAGGGGGAACAAAATCTATAAAAGTATTTAAAATTTGAGTAAATCTAAATGAGGGCTGAAAACCTGAATGCATTTCACAACCTCTGTTCACCAGAATTGAATGAGTTCATCAGAAACGTGAAACCAGGTGAAACAAATCCTGGCAGGGGGTTGGAATGAGACCTTTAATACCCCTTCCAACCCAAACCATTCCATGAGCTGAATTTTTAAATCAAAAGAGGGACTATTTGGCATGTTTCTCCAGATCTATTATGTTATTTATAAAGATTCCAAGTGCTGCTGCTTCCCTGTGTGCTATGGAGTCCCCTCAGGGGCCCAGCTCAAGGAAAACCTCACCCCTCCAAAAGAAAGGAAGGAAAGGAAGGAAAGGAAGGAAAGGAAGGAAAGGAAGGAAAGGAAGGAAAGGAAGGAAAGGAAGGAAAGGAAGGAAAGGAAGGAAAGGAAGGAAAGGAAGGAAAGGAAGGAAAGGAAGGAAAGGAAGGAAAGGAAGGAAAGGAAGGAAAGGAAGGAATCTTCAGAGGTGGTTTTAATTTTCATTTTCTATAATTAATTTTCTGTGTGTGCACTTTACCCACACAGCCAATTCGTCATTGAAGGGGATAATTTACTCTCCTCTCCACAGGCTTCTGAGCAGCCAAATAAAAGGCTGGGGCTATTGCAGAGCACGCAGTCCTGATGAGAAAGCAGAAAAACCAGCGCCACCGCAAACCCTCCCCTCACCCCGAGCCCTTTCTTCCAGCTGAGCTCCAAAAGAACTTCCCATCAAAGCCAGGAGAAAACCAGACACAATTTGAAAGCTTCACCTGACCTCTTGTTTCCACAGGGTTGTGCCTCGGACCTCTGGGTCCCCCCAGCTGCCTTTGTTCCCCTCTGAAGTTCCCGCGCAGGCAGCTCCCTCCCGCTCTGCTGGGACACCAGCGGCTCCCTGACCTTCCCTTCAAACAGAAACACACAAAAGGGAAAGGATGAAACCAGCTGGAGCAAGAGGAGCACTGGGAGCAGGCAGGGAACGTGTCGGAGCTCCAGCAGCACTCCCTGGTTTGGAGCATTTTAAGCCCGGCCCTGCAGAGGAGGCTCAGGCCTTGCTTGCGCAAATAATAAAATTTTTTATTAACTCATCTACAAAATATTTGTGCTTGGAATTGAACCAGAAGCAGGGATGTAAAATATCCCCCTGTACCTGGGGAAAACTGTGTCCTGAGGAAGCCTTGGGGCCGTCCAGCCTTCAGTGCACTGAGTCCTTGCTGTGCCTTAGAAGGGATTTTGGATCCTCAGGGGGTAAACTGAGGTAAAACCATTCTGGGACAGAGAGAAAAGCAACCAAAATCACACATCAGGGTCTGCTAACAAGGTTTGGGTGTCTAAATAAGGAGGGAAACGACCTTGAAAAGACAGATTTGTTACAAGTACTACAAATTCAGGAGGAGAATTTTCATATCTATTCAGTGTTACTACAGCAGGCAGATGACAAATTTTTGAGCTGTTCTTTAAAAGACAAAGCTTGGAAAAAAAGGCAAAATGTAAGTATCAACTACGATATTAAAAGTGAGGTAATTTTTGACATGGAAGCATCTCAGAAAATACAGGAAAAATAAAAGTGCTATGAATAAAACTCTTAATAATATTTAAACATAATAAGAGGGTTAGTGAGTGGTTGTGGGGATACAGACATTGCTGTGTCTCCTAAAATGAATCCATTTTAAGAGCACAGGCTTCTTAAATCATATTTTGCATCTCACTCCTTGCTAATGTTCAAATCTGAGCATAATAACCCAGCTCCCAGTGCTGTGTTCTCCTGCTGCTGCCTTTTCATTTTACAGCCCCAGTTAAGCACCATTTCTTGGAGCTGAACGGAGCTCGATGCCTCCTCTGCAGAGTCTTTTCACAGCAATAATCCACATTTTTCATTTGCAACATCAGCCCATTGCTGATGGGGGAATATAACCAAAAAACAGCATTTGTGAGGGGGAATTTTAGTTTTCCATCAATTTGTTTGCTTTTAATTTCTCAGACAGTTGTCAGGAGAGAAGATTGCTGAGGGGGAACAGGTTTTTCCTGTCGTGTAGGGGTTTTGAACGGGACTTGAGTTCTGCAATTTTCACCCCATCCTTTGAATAATCACAGCCATAATTTGATGTCCAGAGTCACTTTGGTTTATTTTTTACCTCCTATGACTTGAATTGGAGGTAGTACCAAGTTCGGGTTGGATGGTGCCAGAAGAACAAACATTGGCATCATGAGAAGGGTGAAAGGTTCTTTTAAACCAACAGAAGCCTTGTTTTGAGCTAACATTAGGACTTAAAAATAAATCTTCTCCTTTTAGGGCTTTTATTGAAAAGTAAGAGACCGTTCAGGGAGAAAAAGAGCCCAAGATCAACCAAATAAACTCATCAGAGGGAGAAGTTATTGAGGTTGTGGAGCATGGAAATGTTCAGTGAAAGTTTTCCAAGCTCCTTGAGCACTGACCTTGGGAATTCCACAGAACCATCTGCTCCTGGAATCTGGGTAACCTCAGGATCAGGGAATATGAATTTCCTAAGGGCTGGATTCTTGGGGGAAGCAGAGCCAGCAGAACCAACAAAATTTCCCAGCCTGGAAATCTCTGGAGTTATCAGCACGGATAGTGAGGGGAGGCTTTATGATGTGCAGGGCAGAGCTGATTACAAAACTCACTTGAAATGGATGATAAAACAGGGAGAGACGGAGCTTGGCTGGCACTCAAAATTTAAATAGAGCATAAAAAGCTGTTACTTTATTATTTCACGAGGAACTAAAGGAAAGTAATCAAGAATACTTGTATACAACTTATTGTATTAAAAAAAAAGAGAGGGGCTGTAATTCAGATTTTGGAATCCAGCAGCTTTATGAACTAAAGCAGCAATAAATCGAAAAATAACAAAATGAAATAAAATTTAGGAAGCTATTTAAGGACAATTTGAATTAAACAGCGTATTAGTGAGCATTTGAGTGAATCTATGTATTTTTATATCACTCCAGCTCTTGGTTGGGTATAAACAGCGGGATAAAACAGGAAAGTTAAACTCCTGGAAATCACAATTACTGAATTTTATAACGGCAATTTATATTTACAGTGTTCACTGCTCAAAGCTGAAATTGTGGCAGCTCTGTCTCTTTGAAACCTGCTTACTACAAAACACATTACCTGAAGGTTTCAGGAAAACTCAGTCTCCCATAAACAAATCCCACATGGTTGGCCCCAAGGCTTCCCCAGGACACAGAGTTTTCCCCAGATACAGGGGGATGTTTTACATCCCTGCTTCTGGTTCAATTCCAACAGAAATATTTTGTAGAGGAGTTATTATTTGTGATTTCACAGAACAGATGGGCTGGAATCTCAAGGTTCCTGGACCTTTAATCTAGCTGGGCACCAAGGACAAATGATCCAAATCTCAGCCCAGGAGCACAAACCCCGTGGGCTGGAGAGAGAAAAACAAGCAGGGTGGGACTGCCTGGGCTGAAGCTGGAATGGGACAATGAACTGCAAGGTGCAAATGGAGCAGAGGGAGAAGAAATTTCAGTGAACACCATGTCAGCAACACCAGGATTGTGAGTTCTCAAAAGAAACAGGTCATAGAATCATAACATTAAATTAAAATAAAGTTGGAAAATATCTCCAAGATCAAGTCCAACCTTTGACCGATCACCACCCTGCCCTAAACCAGACTGAAACGCTGCAACCTCTTGAACTTTTCCAGGGATGGGGACTTCCAAAGCTTAACCACTCTTCCAATGCAAAAAAATATTCCTAATATCCAGCCTGAACTTCCCCTGACACAACGTGAGGCCATTTCCCATTGTCCAGTCACTGGTTTACTGGGAGAAGAGGCTAAGCCCTGCCTTGGAATGTTGCAGAAGTTTTACAGAATACAATTAATTTTTTTTTAATTAGTGAAAAAATTATGAAGTTTACCTTAAGCATCAGGGTTTTCTCTTCCATGAGAATAAAAAGATGGATCAGAGCGGTTATTGAACTAAAATTGAAAAATACCTTTAAGCAAAAGCTGTGTGAGCATCTGACCTCAGGTCAAAACATACAAACTTTACAAAAGCAGCACCTCAAAGGAAGGAGGGCATTGATGCCTTGTGCAGGCTGCCCTGGGGCAGAGGCTGGGCAGAGCCCCAGAATAAAGCAGGGATTTATCCAAAGGATCTCCTCCATGGATCCACCTTGGGCAGCACCAGAGCCCAGCCAGGGCTGCACCCAAGATGAACCAAAATGGCCCCAAAATGCACGAGCGCTGCCGGGGTCTCTCCCTGGGATCAGCTCTGCTCCATTTGCACCTTGCAGTTCATTGTCCCATTGCAGCTTTAGCCCAGGCAGTCCCACCCTGCTTGTTTTTCTCTCTCCAGCCCACGGGGTTTGTGCTCCTGGGCTGAGATTTGGGTCATTTGTCCTTGGTGCCCAGCTGGAGCAGGAATTGTTTTGTCTCCCTGCTCTGTGCACACAGCTCACCATCCCTTGAGATGAAGCTCAGAATTATACACTAAATCAGCACAGAATTTGGAAAATATAAAAGCTAAAACCTGAGGCATCAGTACCACCAGTGCACTGCTTCACTCCCATGTTTTACCAGGAAAGCTTCCCAGAGATAAACAGGCAGGAGGAGAGGGAGGGATTAGGATGTCTTGCACCTCTGGCAGCCACTTCAGTCAGGCAGGGAAGGTGTGAGACATCAAAGCAAGCTCTCCTCTGATGGTGGTGGTGGCAGCCCACACCTCGTTTGACATCTGTAATTAGTGTCTGGAGGTGCCAGGGAGTGAGGACTCTCAGCTGCAGCCTTTGTCAGAGACAACAAAGAGCCGCAGAGATGCTTCTGTTTAGCCTTGATGTACTTTGGGTTTTCAAAGCAAACACAAGTGTTAAATACAGAGCTATGAATAGGCTGGGGGAAGGGGAGGCCAAGCAGCGCTAAGGCTGGAGCCAAAGGACTGCAAGAAAGACTGAGAAATTTCTTTTGTGCTTTGATTTCTTCCCCCTCTGTCTCTCAGTGCTTATTAACCTGTTCCTGCCTCAGAGCAGCCACATCTCCACGGTTCTGGTGGCTTCCCATCGCCATCATCTGCCTGGGACAGCTCTGCTCCTTCCCAAAGTGGCTCAGGTGAAGGCTGGGGGCCTTTCCTACATCTCCCTTTTCCAGAGGATCAGTGCTGATCCCTCCCAGCCTGCTCAGGACTTGTCTCTGTGGGTTTGGCAGCTGCCAGACCCCCGAGTGACACTGAGAGGACCAAGCAGAACTGCCCAAAGCGCTTCTGCACTTCTGCCTTTTGCATCACATCATGGAACTTGCTGAAACTGCAGTGACAGCAGATGTTTGTCACACACAACCAAAAAATGAACCCTGCAAAACCCACAGAGAAGCCAACAGTTGTCAGATGGATTTCTCTCCCATTCCTCAGCCAGAGTGTGCCTCAGAGCAACTCAAGGGCCACCAGGAGCATCAGCCTGCTCTTTTCTCCAGCCATCTTATGTTTCATACACAGATTTATCCTGCCTGAAGATTGAGAAGTAAAAATTTACACAAAGCTTCCTCAATTTGTTGTTTCCACAGAAAGATTCTTCCCTGTGAGCGTTAAAGGTGTGTCATTCTCTACTTTTGAGCTGCAAGAAAATAGAAATGGGAGGAGAGAGGGGAAAAATGAAATAAGGAGAACAAAAATTTAGGATGGATAACAGGAAGAACTTCTATTTTGTAACAGACAGATAAAATAAGCTTCAAAATAACAAATTGGTCAAAACACTAGAAATAAACTACAGAGAACAGCTCCTGCCCTGGCAGGAGATGAACTTGTTTAGCAATCTCATCTCCTGGACAAGAGCAGCTTTTATCCATCTCCAACCTTAGATTGCACCAACAGAAGGAGAAGAGGGTATGGACAGCAAAGGAAATATCTTTTGGGAATTCAGGCTCACCACTGGCTCTCTGTCCTCAGGGACATGGTTATGAAATGAAAAACATCTCCTGGAGCTGCCATGATGGCAAAATGAAAGAGAAATTCCTGTTTGGGAGATAATGTTTGTGAGAGAGGGGGAGACAAGAACAGAGGAAAGTCAGATTTTCGCAGCTAGAAATGGCTCTGCTGTGTCTGGGCCAGCAGGAACCTGGGACAAGCAAGAAATCTTTGTTTAAGGATTAATTGGTACCTTTCAGCAGCACAGGGCTCTCATCAGTGGGAAGCCTGAAAAAAGAGATTTTTGAAGGGTAGCTTCACCCTCATGATATCCCAGTGACTTCAGAAAGGGATTTGGGGCTTCTTAAAAGAGAAGGATCCTCCCTAAATGCCACCGTACCCATTTATCCACTTCTGTTGAAGGGTTGTCATTAGAATATGGGGATATTTATTTTATACAGAAAATCAAAACGAGACTTCTAAGAGCTTACCTGGGGGAAAAACAAAATGGAGCTCAGTTTTTCTGGAGGGGAAAAGCAGTGTTAGAGTGCATCCTAAAATATGCTGGTGTTTGGGGAAATGCAGGAAATTGCTGAGGAGATGTTCTGAACATCTTTGGGGTGTTCTGCTTTCCCTCTCTTTCTCAGAATTAGGAATTAGTTTGTACTCCCTGGGGAAAGATCTTAGTCGGGGATGACACGAATTTTCCCAGATTTCCAATAAAGTCTCACAACACCAACGCCTCTGCAACAGCAGCCAGGTCTCCTCATTGTGTCAGCACAATTCTCCATGTCTGTGTTCCTGGGGAAACAGATCCTGAAGAGGCAGAACAGCAGGAACAACCTTTCCTGCAAAATGGAAAACCAAGAAAAATATTGCTTTCCTTCACAATCCCCCAGTTTTAAGGAACAGAGCTCCCACAGAGGTGGTGCAGACAACAGGAGCTTCAAAGGTAATTTCCCAAAGCCAGAAAGCTCAAAGTTAAAGAACTCACCAGAGGGGAAATGTATTTTTAGCACTTTACAGATGGATCGTTTCATTTAGAATATCCCCTCCTGAAACATCGCCGAGGTTTCTCCTAAGTGAAGTCACTTGGGCATCCAGGGAATTTCACATCAATAAAACAAGTCATGCCTCTCCTGCAACTTTTATGACTACAACCAGCTCCTTTCCCCTTTCTCCTTTATTCCTTTCTGCTCCTCCAGCTACCTCAGCTCTGGAATTGCTTAAGGAAGGAAGAAAAAAAGAGAAGACTATTGAGGTGTGAGCTGCACAAACTGCCCTTCCTTCTCCTGCTCCCCCAGTATTCCTGCTGCTGGGATCTCCACTCCTCAGAATATTCTTTGGATGGAATCTAAGGGTCAAGTGTGTCAAAATTCCAGAGTTCTAACCAAAAGAGGGTGTGACGGTTCTCAGAGGGGTCTGAGGATGAGGGAAGAGATGAGGATCTGACTCCATGTTTCAGAAGGCTGATTTATTATTTTATGATATATATTATAGTAAAACTATACTAAAAGAATAGAAGAAAGGATTTCATCAGAAGGCTGGCTAAGAATAGAAAGGAATGATAACAAAGGCTTGTGACTGAGACAGTCCAGACAGCTGGGCTGTGATTGGCCATTAATCAGAAACAACCACATGAGCCCAATCCCAGATGCACCTGTTGCATCCCACAGCAGCAGATAACCATTGCTTACATTTTGTTCCTGAGGTCTCTCAGGAAAATTCTGAGGAGGGAAAATCCTAAGGAAAGGATTTTTCAGAAAATATCATGGCTACAGGAGGGCAGGGTTGGATGGGGTATTGGGAAGGAATTCCTGGCTGGGAGGGTGGGGAGGGCTGGGATGGGATCCCAGAGCAGCTGGGGCTGCCCCTGGATCCCTGGCAGTGCCCAAGGCCAGGCTGGACATTGGGGCTGGAGCACCTGGGACAGTGGGAGGTGTCCCTGCCCATGGCAGGGGTGGCACTGGGTGGTTTCAATGTCCCTTCCAACCCAAACCATTCCATGGCCTTGCTGAGACCCCGTGTGCTGTGCTGGGATCAATCAGATCCCATCTCACCCTTTCCCATTTAAGCCCCTCAATCCCCTTTCCCCACACATTCCTGCTGGAATGGAGGACAGGATAAAAGGCTCGGAGCTGATTTGTGGTCTGGGGACTCCTGCCAAGAGCTGGGCCTTGCTCCAGGAGCACAAACCCAACCCACAGCCCCACCTGGCAGGGTCACCTCACAGGGACGGCAGAGCTGCACAGAGCCCCAGCCTGCACGTGATTTATTTGGTTTTAGAGCCCCTTATGCAGATCCAGAATGGATTTTTAAGCCCAGAATTCAATACCTCCAACACTCAATTTCCTGCTTCCCAGCCCCACAAGGATCCCATCTGCAGCTCATACTCCAGGAGCTCGGTCTGTGACCCAGTTTGATGAGTTTTACACATCCCCAAAATGAACCAAAGCCTGAAAACCGATGGCTTTTCCCATCCTGTTGCCTGTGAAGCTGAACTTTTCCATTAACATAATCCCAAATGGAAATCCTATATTTTAAGGTGATATACATTTATATAAATAGGGAAATATTAAAAGCCAATTTGTTCAGCACGTTGAAATCCTGCTTTTAGCAGTCAGAGGTAATCAGTTTGTCATTCCACAGAAAGCCAATGTGCCTGGAATGAAGGAGCTATTCCATTCCTTTCCTTTCCCATATAAAAAACATTCTGGGATCATGCATGAGGGCTCCTGGTAAAAGTGATGGGATTCTTCCAAGCATTACATGGCACTTCAAGAAGCATTAAACTCTTACCCTCCCATTTTTAGTTCTTGCATGTTTCATCAAAATCCTGATTTAAAGCGAAGCAGTGAACAACAGGGTTCTAACAAAAGAAAGTTTTCAAAAATAGGCGGTGAAAAACCCAAAGTAGAAAGTATGAACCACTAAAAGTGTGAAATATTGATTGTGTTTTAAAAATATGGAGCAATGAGGCAGTAATTTACAATTAAATACCACATTTAGCATGCTGGGTGTTCAGAATACAATTCAATAATATAATTCATTAATAACTCAATAATATAATAACCAATATCCTAGGGAAATTAATGTTAATATTTAGCCTGTTTATTAATGGCTAAAAATGAAGCTGCTATAAATTTGCACCAGGGTAGTCAGTAATGATGCATTACTCTTATTATTTCCCATTTACAAACTCATTTTTTTGTGCATTGTACCTGAAGTTCCCTGAGGTACAGTTTTGTCCTCAAATGTATGGATAGAAATTTCTGGCAAAATAAACCAAACTAAACAAATAACCAAGGAAAGCCACCAATCATTGCTGTGTTCTGAATTCACACTCTGCACTGATTTGTTTCAGGAAGAAATTATTTCCAGAGCTGTTCATCATTTCCATGTGAGTCAATTATTCAAAATAATTCTCTTTCTGCTCCCACCTCCCAGAGCCTCACTGGGCCCATAGTGAGGATGAAATTCCCAAAAAGCCCTTTGGAAAGCATTTCATTAAAGGGTTTAAATTTCTGTTGCTGTTTTATATCCTCACAACTGTCCAAAAGAGATTTTATTCACGGCTGGAATCTGTCCAGGGCTGTTTTACCTCACAGAATGGGAATCATTAAGGTTGGAAAAGCCCTCTGAGATCTTCAAGTGAACCAAAATTGCCAAGGCCACCCCTAACCCACATAAATTTTAAATCCCTCCAGGGATGGGGACTCCATCCCTGCCCTGGCCTTGAGAATTTTTCCTTAACAAATTCCTGCAGGAATTTTCCCCTGAAATTTCAATCTAAACCTCTCCACATAAATTTTAACCCTAACCCACATAAATTTTAAATCCCTCCAGGGATGGGGACTCCATCCCTGCCCTGGCCTTGAGAATTTTTCCTTAACAAATTCCTGCAGGAATTTTCCCCTGAAATTTCAATCTAAACCTCTCCACGTGGGAATCTTTGCTTCCACAGCTTGTGGCAGCTGTGATATTTGTGGAGTTTGGTGTGGAATCTGTGTTTTGGTCTGAGAGGAGCGACTGTTGGGTTTTGCAGTCATTTCCCAGCCCTGTTTCTCCGTGTGGATGTTCCACATCCCGTTCCCTGCAGCTCTCCCTGCCCACTCCCATCCAACTGCAAACACACTGACTCATCCAGCCCAGCCCTGAGAGAAATCCTGTAAGAGATCCCACTGATGGAAAGGCTGTAACTGGGAGAGAATTCACACCCAAAGGAATTTTCTGACCCTGGAACACAAATTATTTGAAAGTACAATTATACTCTCATTTATACTGAAATTATTCCTGAGGCAAACAAAATTTTCCTAGTCTAGTTTTTGTCTGAGAGTTTAATGGATGTTTTGAGGGGGCAGGGAGGGATAATGTGGATTTAGTTTTTCTACACCTGATGTTTTCATCTTTGCCATTCTAATTTTTATTCTAATTTTCCCCTAAATTTTGGAGGTGAGTTGTTGTCTTAAATTCCTTAAGGGTGCAGTGGGAATTAAAAGCACAGGTGCAGAACTGAAGGAAATATTCTATGGCACCAGCAAGGGGTCCACTGCAAGTTTCAATATATCCTTTGAGTCCATTTAATAAATAGGAATTTCAGGAATACCTCCTCTTTGAACCAAGCAGGGTGATCACCTCTCCTCCCATTACTTTTCTGCATCAATTTAGGGACTGCCACAAACAATTTGGCATTAAAAAATAGTTTGAATTTTACACTCTGGGTGTTTTGGAATAGAAAGGATCCAAGTGCTCATCCCCTGAGTTATCCCTGCTTTGAGTTTGCTCCAGATCACCGCCTGCCCTTCTGCTGAGACATGTGAAAATCAGGCACGAGGCTGCCCTGCCACATTTCCTCCAGCTCCTGGGAGTTAAAACCTTTCCTCTGGTGCTGCTGGTTTACATTTTGTGCAGCTGTAAATTCAGTCCTTAGGCAGGAACTGGAATTGAACCTGAAAGCAGAATTTTTGGCCTCCAGACTGATTCATTCCATCAAAACATAAAAACCACGGGCTGCAGCTAACAGGGGAAACACCTGTACCACCAAAATGAGAAGTTTTCCACAATATGAGATTTTGGGTGTGAAATGCTCAAAGTGAAGCAAATCCTAAATTGAATTTAGTGCAGAGACATTAAGTTCAACAGAAGCTGCCAACAAGAGCACTTTTTCTGTTATTATGTCGTGTCCTGAAATTACATGAAATGAATAAATGTAAGGATATCAAGAACTACAATTGAAAAGATATCTCCTGAAAGCCTGGCTTATTTTGCTTGATCCAAAGTGAAATTTAAAGAGCTGATTGTAAAGATAAACACAACTAATTATTTCAGCCAGTAGGAATGAAACTCTTACCTTTGCTTTCAATCCAAGCTTCTTCCTGCCCCAATCCTCTCCCCTCGAGTTTTTTCTTCCCAAGTCAAGATGAAAGAGGTTTTCATGGATATCCTGCTATTCCCAGGCCTCATGGTGCCAGAACTGAGCAGAACAAAGGAATATGGAATAAAGGAACACAAAATTTGGGGAAGGTTGGGACAACACATGCAGGGAAGAGAAAGCTGCCAAAGAATTTTTTTAGGTGTATGTGGAGGTCACAGCAACCTCAAAACATAAACCAACAAAGAGAAAAGGAAACCAAAGGACCTTGTTTGGATATGGCAGCTCTTGATTTGTCACAGCACAACTTCTCGCCTCTTTCTGAAAAATGGCTCCAAAGAGAGAAAAAATACCTGCGATAACTGTCCAGAAAGGAAAAATTTACTTGTTTTAACACGAGTTTCTCAGAGTTCTGAACCATTGGCCTCAGTCAGACCACAATCACTGACCTGCAAGTGACTCCCTTGCCTTGGCCATGGCACCTTGTGTTGCAGTAAGGTAGAAAAATTATAAAGAAAAAAAATATAAAATTATAAAATTATAAAATTATAAAATTATAAAATTAGGCCTGCTCTGGCTGGCCTGTCATTTCTTCTAAGCCAAGGCAGCCCTCTGCAATTCCCGTGTGGAAGCAATCCTGTGTGAGCAGTTCATTCACACAACAATCCATTCCTGGGAAAAACAACCAGCACCTGGATAAACTGTTTGTACACCCTGAGAAAAATGAAAACTCTCTCTCACAGACAACTTTTCAGCACCTACACACCAGGGTTGGAGTGACCAATAATACAGAATAACAACTTGTTACTGACCAATAAAGGGATTGGCAAGAGAGCTCCTGACCCATGGGAGTCACACACAGGGCTGTAAAACTGGATAAAAATGTGAATAAAGAATGGGCTTTTTCCACCATGAGGAAAATGGAGTCTGTGTGATTTATTCCCATAACCCTGAGCTCACCCTGCGGGTGCAGCAGCCTCACCTCCCTGCCAGTGCCACCCTCAGAAGGCCGTGTCCGCTCTCTCCTTTACCAACAGTGCTGCATTTGGTATTTCTGCAAGCACTTGGGCTGAATCCCCCATTTCCCACAAGTTTCTGCAGCAGAAATTCTGATTTTTTCCCATGAGCCTGTTCAAATTCTACTTTCATGGCCTCTGTTGAAATAAACCCCTCAGATTATTCCACTGCAACGGCCTCACCCTTCCATCCCTCACCTCCCTTCTGCACAGAGGGGAGCTGTTAGAATCCAACCTTTACATTTTTATTGCCACAAACACTTTTTCCTTTTCTGAGCGTGTCATTCCAGCCCTCCCAGCTCCCTGCAATATCAACCTTTTTCAATAAGGGATACAATAATTCCTACAGGGCACGGCTCCTGTACAAATAACCAAGCACAGCCTCAGAGATAACGATGTTTTCCTCCTGCCATTTCCCACCTGAGGTGAAGGTGGGCATGTAAACCAGATGTTTTGGGCAAAAAAAAGCAAATTCCTAAACTCATGACCCAGAAAAAGCCTCTTGTGGGTGTCTCAGGAGCTGGAGGGACATCCTCCATGATTTATAGCAGCAGGCACAGAACAAAAACCAGAACATTAGACAAGAAAACAGGGTACTGCTCATTGAATATTATTATTATTTATTAATATCTATGCAAGATTCACAAGTGTTTCTCCTTCTACTCAAAATAATACCTCTAACTGTTCTATTTTTTTTTTTTTAATTCAGACATGCTTTAAAATTCAGTTTGGTTTTGGGAATCGAGGAGGGGAGAAGGCAAACAGATAAACAGGGATTTTTAATGTGTTATTTATTCAAATACATGGGGCTGAGCAATAGATCTGCTGTTCCCAGATAATGCCTGACTCTTGCTGTAAGAATGGATGGAAAATGCTGGGAAATGCTTGTTTATCCCTCTCTTATCTGCAAGTCAGATCAAAGCATCAGCTGTTTAAAGAAGTTGACTTCACCAAAGGAATGAGCTCTGGTGTTCCTGAGCCCTGCCAAAATAAAGGGATTTTGATATGGAAGTAAAATTTCAGTGCAAGGAAAAACACTGTCTGTTAAAGGATTGGGGTAATCTCTTCCAGCATGCCCTGGGATCAGAATGGAAAATATTAAAATCCCCTCAGTCCTCCCTTTCCCATAGAGGAAAGTAGAGAAGCATCACTGTCCGGGACAGCAAGGCCAGCCCAAGTCCTGGGGGCTCTGATTTGTGCTTGGCCAAAATAATTATTTTATTTTCCTTTCTTCTTTTTTTTTTTCCAGCACAATTCTGTCTCTTGTTTAGGCCTCTTAGAGAATTTGGTTCTGTTTTTTCAGGACATTTTAAAGAATGGAAGAGATCCAGCCCTGCACAGTTTAGCAAATATTCCAAAAATTCTGCCCCCTATTCTCTGAATTCTGATTTTATCCAAATGGGGCAGGGAACAGCTTCCCAATAATCAAACCACACCAAACCTGGAGGCTTTAAGCTCTGTTTTCCACCCTTCAGAGAAGATGAAGTGTTTGCTTACTTCTGTGGCTCCAGAAAAGGGATTATGAACTTTCTACCAACATCTTTTATCAGCTGAGTCCTGGCAGCTCCAACAACACAGGTTATTTAGGAGCATCTGACAGCAACAATGTGGGACAATTAAATTCAGCTTTTTGTCAGGTGTGTTCCTTCGCCATGGACAGGAGGAATGACTGACACATGAAAGGCTCAAAACGCTTCTTTTTACACAGCTAAATATTTGCCTTCACCCTTTTTGCTCCTCTTCCTCAGCCTGCTGATGTCCCAGATGTGGGTGATGGGCCCTCAGAGCCCCAGGTTTCCTGTCATGTTTCAGGGTTACAGGAATACAAGGAGTAACGCACATTTTAAAGGAGGATTTCAAAGACAATGTGCACAGAGCTGGAAAATCCAGAGGAGAGCTTTCTGCTTTCCTCTGCTTCTTGCTGTGTTGTGCCTGACTGTATTTATAGCAATTTCCAAGAGTTTATGAAGCCAGAGAGCACAAAACCAAACAAATTGCATTCAGGGCATCAGTTTTCATCATTGCCAAGCCCCCCTGAAAGCCCAGACAGATTTGTTCCCGAGTTCAGGAGCATCACACTCTGCTAAATATAACTCAGTGAGTTGATTTAGCTGGGAGGAGACACCACAATGAAATCTCTTCCACAATTTTACATCCATCCCGAAACACAGGATGTCTTTGAATGGAAACTCAGAGATTCAGTGGAATAAATCAGATTAATCTCTTTGGAAAGGCAGCTCAAGAGCAAAGCCTCTCAGTTTTTTATGTCGTGGATATCTTAGAGATTGGATGGGCAAGTGAAATTCAACTTGTCATTATTTCATTGTTTATATTGAGTTTTTAAATCCTCCAAGGGGATAAAAGACTTGGATTTGCTCCATTACACAACAGAAGCCCTCTGAATCCATCCCCACACTCAGAACCTTTCAGGTGGAGTCATATTCCCAAGGGATCTGCTGGGATACAGGACAGTAGCACCCAAATTTTTAATGCATTGATTGAAAATCCTTGGAATTTGATTGGCAAAAAACAGGAGACAAGAAGAACAGAACCAGTGGCAGAAGTTTTAGTGCATATCCATTTCCTTCCCCTTATTCTAAAATCAAGTGCTTCTGCAAAAAGAATTAAAGCCACCAAGAGAAAACTGCACATAACAATCAAGTTTTTATAACAGCTGCTCCCTAAGGAAAAATACCAGGGATGTGTAAAACGACCTAAAATTTCACCAAAATTAAAGAATATTCACTCAACCCAGTCAAAATTACAACAAAATGTTCTGAACAAGAGCTGTCACCGAGAAACAAATCGTACCCAGGGTATGAAATGTAGCTTTTCCTGATGCTGACAAGTAAACTTTGGGGTTTGAAACACTTCTAGTCTACGTTTATAAAGAGCACAGTGACATTTTCCACATTTGCTTTACCAAGTCTCTAGGGAGGGTTCAGGATGAAGAATAAAAACTTTGAGAAGAGACTGAAAATAGCAGCTGAAGGCTCTGTCACATCTCAGAAAAAGCATTTTCCACTTCGAGTTTAAACCCGATTTCTTTCAAGGGTTGATCTTAAACAGCGACGTTCAACCCCAACCACTCCAAGAAATGGCTTTGGAAAAAGCCAATTTTTAAATGCAGTGTGAGAAACGACAGCTCTGAAAGAGCAGAAAACACCCAGACACGAGCCAGGACTTATTGATTGCTAAGTCTGGAAGCCAGGTAAGCAAAACCACACAGAATTGTCCACAAGAGCTGTTAGGGAGCCCTCAGAAATCATGGAATCTCCTTTTCCATCATTGCCGGCTCTCCAGAGGAGCAATCCCACCACAGGATCCATTCCCATCCCTGGATTGCAGAGCAGGAATAGATGGATCAAGTCAAGAAACCTGATCTCTTTGATTTCTCATCAAAATAAACATTTTTTTTAAGAAAGATATGATAAATTGGGTAAAAAATACCCACCCCTGCATCAGATATAACCATGGGACTTCATGGAGGAGCTTGATCCAATGGGGATGGAACAGCTCAAGAAACGTGATCTCTTTGCTCTCTCATCAAAATAAATATATTTTTTAAAGAAAGATATGATAAATTGGGTAAAAAAAAACAAATGGATGAGACCAGAAAATGAGAAGAAATTTCTTTCCTGACTCTTTGTGATCCCAAGGATATTTGCTGCTCCAAGATTCAAGGGTGGGTTTTAAACAGTGGAATTCCAAATCTGTTTCCAGAAAATCTGGGAAATCTCCCACAAGGGCGTCCTTGAATCAATTCTGCTTTTGCTGATTCCTAAAATATGGAACACAACAAATAGAAGAAACTTGCCTTCTTTGTACCACACACACCACTAAAATCAATTTTTCAGTTATTCTAGATTTCAACAGCTCCTCTCGAATTCCCAAATAATAATTGAGGTATTATTTCCATCCTCTAATTTAAAGCCACTCAAACCTTTGTTTGTTTTTTCCAAGCAGCCCTAAAATAGGCAAAAAATCCTTGTTTGGTTTTGTACCCAGGACTGTCAAATAATTTTTTCCTTTCCAAATCCATTAACTCTTTGCTAACCTCAATAATCCTGTCTAACTTGGATTTTCCTACCATTTCATGAAATTCCTGTAGATCAAGCCAACAACTTTTCCTGTTCAGTCAAAAAAAAAAAAAAAAAGAATTTATAAAATCTGCTTCTTATTGTTTTTGCCCCTGAATAATTTTATAAAACCTGCATCTTTTTACTCTGAAATTTTAAAAAATCTCCCTCTTTTTGCTCTTAAATCTCATAAATCTGCTCTTTTTTGTTGCTATTGTTTAGCCCTTCCCTTGACTCATTAACAACCCATTTCAACCCAGTCACCCTGGAACAAAACTGGAGGCTGAGAAACCTTCACCACGCAGAAAAATGATCCCTTCATCCCAAACTTGTTCTGTCTTTCAGCAGTTTTGGAATCAATAATGTTCTTTAACCACCTCTGACACTTTGCAGTGCTCAACTGAAACCTTGGCTGAAAACAACGAATAAATGAGGCAGAACAAAAAGAAAAACAGATTTTCAAGTGTTCCAAGCACGCTTTTGCTGTAGAAAAACCACTGAAAAAACATGGATTTTGTTTTTTATAATCAACCCAAATGGATATTTAAGGAGAGTTGGATCACAGATTAATATTTTTCTGTGAGTAATTTGAAATAAATGGCTTTTAATATGAAAAATATGAAATAGTGCTTGCATTTACTTGGTTGTGGTGGTGATTTTCATCTTTAATTCCTTTTTTTGGTTTTGGGTGTTTTTATGTATTCCAACATTTATCTTTTTTAACCTTTCCTTCATTATTGTCAATGAAAAAGACATTAATTACCTGTCCAGGTTAAGGTTTAATTGACTTAAATGTGGCTCTACCTCAGTTCTCTGTGACTGACACCACATTCCTCATGAATATTCCATATTTACCTGGAGTTGGCTTGAAAACTTGGAGCTGAAAATGAAAAAGTACAGGGAAAATTATTGTACAAAGATTGTAATCCTGATCTGGTGAATAGAGCAGATTGTCTGCTCAGAATTAATAATAATGAGAATAATTAGAACAATTACAGTAGAATAATAATGAAAAATATGAAAAAGTATTAATAAATTTTAATATAGTAATTGTAACAAAAATAATAATTTAAAAGACAACAGCATTGGGTCCAAATAAAATCCACCAGCATTTTTTTTTTTTTACAGATCTTGATTTGTAAAAATCAAATTTTTACAAAATTTTTACAAATTTTACACTCACCAAATTAATCCCATTTTCCCTGGTCTCTTGTGGTACTTCCCAAGGCTGGAGCATCAAAACCTGTAGGAAAAACTGGAACACTTTAAAACCAGCCAAAAAGTGTCATTTAGGATGTAAGAGTCCCTATAATTTATTCAGCCATGGAAAGTACCCATAAAATAAACATGAAATGGAGGAGAAGACAATTTTCCTGCTATTCCTCCATGGATTTTTGTGGCTTTTTCAACTTTCAGTGTTTTAAAAGAGGCATTTTTCCATCTCAGAGTAGCCAGAAGTTTGCATAAATCCCTTCTGTTTGCTCCTTCTTCCCCAGTTGCTTTAAGGCTAAGACTGAGCTTAATTATCTCTCGAAGCACAGGTCAGAGTTTGGGGTGAAAACTCTGAAATATCCTATAAAAACAGATGCTGTGGTTAGAAAGTACTTGTGAAATTAGGATTTTCACTGAGAACCTTTTCCTCCGAGCCAGCAGATGCTGAAAGTCCTCGAGAGCAGAATTTGATGAAGAAAATCTGTTTAATTGGAAATCTTGCAAAACAAGCATCACTTCCCAGGCCACAGATATTGCCAAAAGCTTCAGAGGTAAAATAAAAAACCAGGCTTGGAGGCAAACAAAACTCTCTATAATTTTTTACTTAATAGTTGTAAGTTTTTTACCACATTCCTCACACAGAGGGAAGTGAAATTACTTTCCAGAAGAGAGAAAAGAGTTTACAGCGCAATAAAATCAGATTAAAAAAGCTAAACTAGCAATAGCAGCTGCAAAAAGAAGTTTAACACAGGCACACAGGCTCACAAATCCAAGCTGGACAGACAAGGCAAAAGCTTCCAGGAATTTTATGGGAGAGTTAGCACAGAATATTATGGGGTGAGTTCAGCACTTCCATGCACAGATCCAGCCCTGTAAATCTTGTTTTAATAGAATGATATTTATTTGAGTAGGCCCACGTTGGAACCCTGGTTACTGAGAATTTTGGATTTCTGTGCTGGCAGGCACTGACCCCCAGGAGAACACTGCATTGACCTGAGGCCGTGGAGAAGGATCCCAAAATGGAATGATGGAACTGGGATTGTGGGTGTGGGGTTTGGATAGAAATGTGTGATATCACAGGGGAGAAACTTAGAGTTTAAGGGTTTAGAATACAGTAATAGATATAAAGCAAGATGGAGGTTTTAGGGTGGAGGCTGATCCTTCTTCTTCACCTTCTCCTAGTCCTTCTTCTCCATGGGTTTGGGTGGTTTTGCGTAATTGGATTAAAAAGTCCCCATTGTGGGCCATGGGTGGTTGGTTATTGGGTTAAAAGTAAAAATAATTTAGGTGTCATTTCTTAATGGGACAGTTTGTCTTTAAAAGGCCTTGTAGAGAGAGAGACGGGGCTCCATTTTTAGCCTGTTAAAGTCAAATACTGCAGAACTCACAACTTGAGTCTGTATCATAGATAAAAACTAATAAACATCTCAGTCCCAACATTTAATCCCAACCTTGACAAAAAGAAGCAAAGACTCCACAGGCCCAAACTTTCATCCATTCCCTGAACATCAGCACACACCGCACTTGCACAGATGTTAAGGCTAAATTCCCATCTCACCTGGATTGATGCATAAACTTTTTTAATGGGAGAGCAGCAGTCAGGCTTTCCTGCTTGTGGAAAAGGAGGAGAGGAAGAGCTGTTGAGATAAAGCAAATTCCATGAGATAAAATTCCATCAATTGAGGCAGGCAGGGCTGAGCTGGTGACTGACACACACAAGGTGTGCAGGTTATCCCAATCTCAGCACCAGAATGTGCTAAAATATCGAGCAGGGAGCTGCTATCTGGTGGAATATGATAAAGTTGGTGAAACTTGGAAATTGGGAGATAATCAGAAAGGAACAGCAAGTGCTGGTATCTGAGCTGGGGGTGGGCTTGCTGATAAAGTAGGAAATATCTGGATATCAAACTCAGCATCAGAGGCCTCATAGAGCAACTCAGTGTTTTATCAGGAGTGTGGAAGGCACCATGTGGGAAAGATCCAGCATGGATACAGGCCCTGAGTAACCAGGAGAGTACCGGGAATTACTGGGAAGTCATGCAGCAGAAATTCATGTGACAATTATACTCAAAGAAAACTTTCTCATCCTGCTGCACCATCCTCATTGCCCTCTGGGTAGGATTTCCCCTGCACTCTAGAAAACCCCTCAGGAGAGCTCTGTTGCTCTGTTGAGGGTCTCTCCCCTCACAGTCACAACCCCTGCCTGCAGATCACATCAATCACAATCACATCGTTTTTTAGTGCAATCCCACAGCTTTTAGTGCAATTCCCAACATCATGAGTCCCAAACTATGAATTTCTGCAGGTGAGGCAGATCACTGGTGCAGAGGAGCTGATTCCCAGCTCGTTTCCAGATCCCTGCTCTGCTGCTCTAATTAGCAGACACGTCCACGCCTCATTTCAGCCTTCATGCTTTGCTTGTTCTTTAAGAGATCCTAAAGCATATGCTCAGCTGCACATTATGGGTTGGAACGAGAGCTGGAGGCATTCCAAACTCCAGGCCTGACCAAGTTGTCTGGGGGAAAGAGGCACTGCATGTGAAGCTGCAAAGATAATTAAGTCGAGTGTCAAGTGGAGTAGTTCCTTCCCCCGGAGCTGAAGCTCAGCCAGGATCTGCTGTGAGAGGACACTGGAACCTCCCTGAAAGCAAGGAGAGAAATGGGATCAACTCCAACAGGGGAAAATTGTCTCAGGAATTGCTGGGATTTGCACTGGTGGTGTCAGAGGAACGCACAGCCCATGGATGTGGGGTTAAATCATTCTGATCTTCTCAGAAATGAGAAATGTTTCTCTTGGATTCCAAATTATATCACTGTTAATGCCAGAGCTGTGTAAAACTGCCCAGACTATTCCCATTTCACAGCTCTCAGGCGCAGGGTGGGATTTTTGGGGTGTCCTGTGAAGGGCCAGAACTTGGGCTGGATGATCCTCCCTTCCCACTCAGGATATTCAGTAGTTTGTGATTCTTACTAATGGAGTAGCTGCTCGTATGTGCAGGATTACTCCGTGGATACTCACAGCCACTACCAACTCATTAATCAGAAATATTTTACAGAATGAAAGTCAGCTATTGTTTTCTATTGTCTTTCAGGCATTCAGTTATCAATTCCCTTGCTGCAGCCAACCACCAACAAATTGTTTGGGTTTTCCTTTTCTTTTTTGGATTGTGATTCTCAAGCCTGCCCTAAGAGGCCAATTAGCTGTTTGTAATTAATGACTGGTTGCTGCTTGTCAGAGCAGTGCCCCTTGTCCTGAGAGGAGCACCTGGGTGCTCCCAGTGCTCTGCAGACACTTCCCTGCTCATTTTGATGCCTTTCAGAACCTGGCAGAGACACTGATACCATTTTCTGTCCTGGTAAAATTAGAATTCACGGTCCAGTTGTCAAAGGACAAAATGGGAATCTGTGCAAAGACCTGTCACTGTGGGAATTCCCTGTGACTGGCACAGATGACAAGTGTTAATTAATGTTTTTTTCTGAAGGGACTGTCATGAATGAGCGCTTTTCCTGTCAGCTGTGAAAGAAAACCCTTTTCACTCCTGACAGGGCACTCAGAGACTTCAGCTCTTTCTTGGGCTCCTGGAGTTCTCAAGCTACATCTTCAAAGAGAAATTATATATGAAATTAAAAAAAAAAAAAAAAAAGAGCAATTCAGTGTCTCTCTGTGAGAGATATTGGCAGGGAAACAGAATTGCCATGACCAGTCCAATGGGATGTGTGAGAGTTGCAAGGATTAAGGACATTGCAATTACAAAGATGTGCAGATTCCACCTAAAAGGGTCTGATCCCAACTGTCCAGCTGATTCCAAAGTCCAGCAGAACCTGTTCAGGACCCTCTTAACAAGTAAAAACCTCCAAAAATGCAAAAAGGCTGCTTGAAACATTGGTATTAAATATGAAGAGGAAAACTGACTCTGCACCCTGTGCATGGGACAGCTGAATTTACACACCTTCAATCCCTCCAGGGCCAAAATTCCAGCAGCAGGGAATTCAGGGCCTAGAAAAGATGCATCCATGTAAAAATTAGGGATAAATGCTATGGAAAAGGGCTTGCACACTCTCTAATGTTGGAAGTGGACAATACAAAATTCATGAGCAAAATTGGCAGAGAAGCCTTAAACTCACTGAAGACAAGAAGCTACAAAAACAAGAAGATGCTGTCTTAACAAGATGCCCTTAAATAAAAGGATTTGTCATGGTAATAAAAAGTATCAGCAAAAATAGATTCAGCTTCAAACTGCAGCCAAAAGGAGCAATTCTTCCCCAGCAAAATGAGATCAATGCAGGCTTGGAAGTAAAGACACACACAATGAGTCTAAATGGCAAAGAGAACAACAAAATGAAGGAAAACAAGGAGATTAGCTCAGGAAAACAATAGGCAAGAAAATAAAACCAGATATAACAACTCTCTTGGGGAAAAGAATATAAAATAATATAAAATCCAAACAAAGGGAAGAGCCTGACCAAGTACAAACAAATGACAATGGATGCAAGAAAAATATAATTACAAAAAGGCAGTCAAAATGTTGAAACACTACAGATTCAAATAACCACCCAGTCAATACCACTCCAAGAGAAGATGTGATTTTGCAGGAATAAATACAAGAACAGAGCATGCCCTCTCTAACAATAGAAAAGTTACCCAGGTCCTGTGTCCTTTCCCAAACTTTCTAAGGAGATTTGAATGCTTTACTTCCCAGACATCATCATCTGCTCTGGGTTCCCATCAATACCATTACTCACAAGGCTTTTGTGTTTTCCCCAGCATTTTGTGAGTCAGCCAAGACAGGCCAGGGATAATTGACAGGAGTCACTCAGAAGGAACATTCCAGACCCAAAGCAGAGCAGGGAGGTGAGTGGAGATGTTCTGTTCTACCCCTTGAAATGACATCACAACAAGACTGACTTTGTGTTTAAGAACAGGTCATTGCTTTTTCTCTGAAACAACTGGGAGAGTTGGTTTCTGATGGGAAAGGCTGAGTTAAATCCAGTATGTATTGAGATCAACAGGAAAAAAATGGCAAGTAGTATTTTTGTGTTGATTTCAGACATGGGAATACTTTTTCAACAGAAAACCCAACAGAAATGAGGTTTTTGTGTGGTATTAATTGTTGTAAACAGCCAAATAAGAAGCTGAGTTCCAACATAAGCTAGAGAAAATATTTATCCCTTGCCCTGACCAAAAACACAGCTCATGAATTAGTGGAGGTGACGAAAATCAAATCATACTTTGCACCAATCCTTATTTCTTCAGCAAAAACAGATTTTTTTTCTCAATGCTAGATCTGAAATATTTTCATAGAATTGTAAAATCACAGAATTGGTAATTTTGGACAAGATCTTTAAGATCTTTAAGCCCAACCACCAGCCCACCATCATAGTGGTCACCACTAAACCATGCCTTCAAGTGTCACACCTCCTGGTTTTGGGATATATCCAGGGATGGTGACTCCACCATTCCCTGGACAGCCTGAGCCAATGTTTTACAGCCCTTTCCACCTAGAGATTTCTCCTGGATTTCCAAGATTTTGCCCACATGGAGCCATCCATGGAAGTGGCTGCTACAAAGCCTGGCAGAGGATGAGCCCTTTGTTCCTCTCTGCAGCCACCTCAGCTCCTTCCACTCTTGGTGCAAATATTGGGGTTTTCTGGATATTCCTACTGCTGGCTCCAAAGGCTAAAAGTCCCTGGCCACCATCACAGGGAAAAATTCCTTCCTCATATTTTATCCAAACCTACCCTCTGCCAATTTGAAGCAATTCCCTCTTTCCCTGTCATTACCTGCTTGTCCAAAGTCTCTCTCCATTTGCAGGAGCTAAACTGAGGTTTAATAAATTGAGGTTCAATAGATTGAGATTTAATAAATAATTAATTTATTAATTACCAATTTGGTGATTAATTCATTAATCACCAACCCCAAAAAAGGAATTCTCAGAGCAGGTGAAAACCTCTCTTGACTCTCTGCATAGTTTTGAATTTTGACTTATTTGGGAGAGAAAAGGGACATAGGGTTGGGGAAGAGAGATGGTGAACCCTTTATTCATTTTCTGACCTTTGGATGGGGAAGGAGATGGTGGAAAAATCCTCCTGGGAATGGGGCTCTGAGGGACACCCCAACTGCCTCATGCTTTGTTTTAACTGTTAATCCTTGCTTACAGTACACACTTATGGCTACTAGGCCAGTTTTTTGGTGTGTTTGGCATGTTTTAATAAGTTTTTTTTCTCCAAAGTGGGTATTATTTAAAGATACTCAGGGCACATGTTTTGCTGACATCCAAGTCCATCTCTTTAAAATTCAGGAGTTATTTACTCCTCACTCACAGTTCTTTCTTCCCCCTTTGCAAAAGACATAAAAAACACACTGTAAACTCCCCATTCTTTCTGGTTATTGATTGAGTGGCTTCTGTGGGGAGTAGATGCAGATCCCACATGTGCAGTCCACTGGGATTGTCTCTTTTCTGTTACATGGTTAAAAATAAATCAATTTTTCAAAGACCAATGCTTCTGAAAGTGGTTTAGGCCATAAAAAGAAACATGCACTTACCAGAACTAACATCAGGAAAGAGATAGGGAGGAGCTGAGTTATCTTTGGAGTGATAACAGAATGGGAGAGCAGTAGCTGCTGAATTTCCAAACTGCATCAGGCATTCTCCATGCACTGGAAAAGCCTCAGGCACTTCTAAATATGCTGGGTTTATTCTGTCCCATGATGGTATCAGAGGCTGAGCTAAAATTAGCTTTTTCTTGCCTTTTTTTATTTTTTCCAGTTTAGTTGTTCAGGATCTTTCTCAGGTGTGGTGAGGACAGGTTTGCACTAACTGGGTGTTTCAGGGTTTGAGCCTCCAGCAGATCCATGGGAACTTCTCCTGGTCCAGACAATTCTCTCTTACAGGGGGAGAGAATATCTGTCTTGGCAAACAGCCCTGGTTTAATGGTTATCACTGCCATAACCTCAATTCTCTCCTCACCTACTCTGCAGTTCCCCAGAATCCATCCTAAGAGCCAAACCCCTCTTTGGCAGTAACAATTCCGTTTTTGGCACCCAGTTCCTTGCATTGCCCCAAACTGCAGCTCCCAACGACAGCAATTCCAAGTGTCTCCATTCCCAAACCCTTTTAAAGGCTGCCCAAAACAAGGAAATGAAAAGCCTGCTGGTTGACCTAATTAGGTATTGCCAGGTTGTGCCTCTGCTCCACCTCCCATGACCCATTAAGCTACAGGGCGTCATCTCCTGTGAATTAATAGGCTCAGAGTATTTTGAGCTGGGCCTCCTTTAACTGTGTTACAACCAAGCAAAACCCACAGACAGCCCCAAACAAAAGAAATGGTGAAAAATTATGGTGAAATGGGGATCAACAATTTACCCTCCTTTACAATCTCTTGTTTATGGGGGTCTGCTTCTCACCTTGGGATTTCCTTCCACAAAAAACGAGCGCGGAACTGCTCGGTCAACACATTCCTTACTTCCCACAGCACCAATTCCTCATTAAATTACAAAGCAAGGAAACAGCCAGCCAGGAACTGGAAATACAAACAGCAGAATAAATCCTAAAAGTCTATATTGACAATATAGCAAACTATATTGAAGATTTGCTTTGATGTGTCTTCATTTTGATGACCATGAGGGCTAAGGTGAGGCCTACCTTAATTTAGCTGTTATTGACGGCACTGAGACAACCTTAAAAAAAAACACCCACCCAAAAAACAGCTCCTTAAGCAGAGCTTTCACTTTCAGAGAGGTTTTGGGTACTCTTCTCTCTGCAGGCACACTCCTTTCCCTGGTGCTCCCTTTCCTTCAATCCAAAGCTGGAGAGCTGTTGAGCCAGGCCTAAGAACAAGCTGCAATTAAACCCTGAGGATGCTCTACCCAAACACAATCCTTCAGGACAAAAGGAGGCTGCCACATTCCAGGGACAGCGCTCTCAGGGGAAATTACACCTCGGTGAATCAGTGCAAGAGCAGGTGCTCACTCTTTGCCATGGAAACAGGTGAGGGGACACATTACAGAAGGAATTGTTTCAGTGGAGAGGCTTCAAGAGCAGCAGCCTGATTGGGAGACTGAAGGTGAGAAAAGTGGCATGTTTTGAATTAGTCCCAGGCAGAAGATGCCACCCCCCTGAGTAGCTCTTGTCTGAAGCACCCACAGATGCTCAGGCCACACCATTGTTTACAGAAATCACAGTGTGAAGTCATTTACTGAAACAAAACCGTGTGGTGAGGAATGGAGCAGTGAGCAGCCTGATCACAGCAGTTTTTATCCTTGGCTTCCCCCTGCCATCCCCACATGAGCTTCACAGGCAGAAGAACCACCCCTGAGATCAGAAGTGTTCAACAAACCTTCAGATGTTCGTGCTCCATCCCACCATGGTGTTATTGAGAGCTTTGATGGGTTTGATCCCTGCATCCACAGCCATCAATCCCACTGACTGATGGCCATGCACACCACACCTGGAGAAGGGAATCAGAAGGAAAGAGCATCCCAGGAATAATTCAATCTGCATAAAACACCTTTCCTGCAACTGCACTATTCCCACTTGTCATTAATTACGACATTTACAGCAATTTCTTAATTGATTTGAAGGAGGGAGTCGTGCATTTGGGGTTCTCAATCAATTCTTCTCCTCTCGGTACATTTAACTGCTGCAGAGTTTTCCACAGCTATTTTGTTCTTCACAGCTCCTTGAAAAACACCTCAGCCTCCAATTTATTTCCAGTCATTAAAGCAAAATCTTTCAAATGGACAATATGATTTATAAAGTGGGAGAGATACTTTTATGCACTGCTTTATGAATTCTAAGCCTTCAATATTTGTTACAGCTCTTTATTCATTTGGTCTGAAAAGCCAGGAAAAAGAAAAGCTCACCGCTGAATAAAGAGAGAAACGATTCTCAGCTTTCAAACAATGAGCACATCAAATTAAAAAATCATTTATTTTAGTGCCTGCTCCGTCGCAACAGTACACAATTGTGGAGCCTTCAGCTGGCACATGGATATTCCATGGCTTTGAGGGAAAACCTAGAAGTGAGAGACTCTGGCACAGCCCAGAGGGATCCACAAACTCTGGAGTGGGACTGAAACTGCAAAGTTCATGCTTTTCTTCCTAGAATCGTAAATGGTTTGGGGTGGAGGTGTCCTTAAAGATCCTTTTTTTCCCAGCACCCTGCCCATGGGCAGGGACACCTTCCACTATCCCAGGCTGCTCCAGCCCCAATGTCCAACCTGGCTTGGGCAGTGCCAGGGATCCAGGGGCAGCCACAGCTCTCTGGGCACCTTGTGCCAGGGCCTGCCCACCCTCATATCCAGGAATTTTTTCCTCATATTTTATCCAATCCTACTCTCTGCCAGTTTGAAGCCATTCCCTCTTTTCCTGCCATTACCTGCTCTTGTCCAAAGTCTCTCTCCATCTTTCTTGTAGCTCCCTTCAGGCCACAACTAGCTCGTCTTCTCCTCTCCAGGCTGGACAATCCCAATTCTCCAGCAGAGAGGATTTCCCCACAGCAGAGCTGTTCCATCCCTCTGCTCACCCTGCTGCCTCCTCTGGACTCGCTCCCACAAGTCCATGACTCTGGGGTCAAGGTATTCCAACATCTCCAAAACGCTGAACCACATCCAGCCTCTCTGGGAAAGGGAGCACAGTTTGTGCTGCTCTGGTGCACAAACCCATCTCTTCACAGCCCCAAATACCCCAACCACATCCATATTTCTCCAAAGAGCTAGAACAATTTGTTCAGCTGTCCCAGACTAAGGCTCTTCATCCTCCCCTCCTCCTGTGTGACACTGCTGCTGTGTGAGCCTCATGCTCAGTCCAGGAGGATCTTTGCCATTCATCCTGGATCCTGTTCCTGCCCTTTCATTTCCCACATAACTCTCACTCATCCCTTTTCATCCAGCCATGCCTTTTCCAGTGTTTTCTGTCTCAGCTGTTTTAATCTAATCTTTCCTGCTGGCTCAGGATGGCTCTGCTTTCAGCCCTCATTTATCACATAACCCCATGGCAGCTTTACCTGATTTCTGGGAAGTATTAAAATTTTCTCTTTATTGTTTTAAAAATCTATTATGAACCTCTTGACTCCACTGCATTGTGCAAAGAAAAATAATTATAAAAATACCCACTCTCTTTAATACCAATAATTTGTCATCTACTGAGAATTTTTTTCTAGGTATAATAGTAGTTTAACTCATTAACTTTATGCTAAGTACAGCAATTTTGCTGTCTCCTACCCAAATATTTCTAATATTAATGATACAGCTTAGATAAAGTGATTTAAGTAGTTGTACATACAGTGTGCTTATGCGACGATAATTAATTACCTCCAAGATTGAACTCCAATCTTTCACTTCCAATTATGCTTTCATATTTCTGATGATCAGCCTGCAAGAGTTCTTCTTCAATTCCATAATCCAGTTTGACATTAAACCACAACTGACTGGGAGGGAGGAGGAAGGAGTTGTGTGCCTGTGATGCCTTTTGGGGCTACCTAAAACCAGAGGGCAGACAAAATTAAAGCAATAAAAAGCGGTTCTGTTGATTGAAGCCCTTCAGGTACATCCAGGGCAGCCCAAGCCCCCCAGGGCCTACACCCAAACTGCCCCACGGCTCACGGCTTTCACACTTTTATAACTTTGGGCCATTTGCACTTTGGGGGTTCATCCTCCAATTCCAGCTCCAGGTAATGAAGGCATTGAGCCCCAGTTTGCTGCCCCAACTCACTTTTGTTTCCATCTCTGGGCCCTGAGGCAGTGAGGTGTCCTTGATTGCCAGGCCTGGAGAGGAATTGTTGTGTCTGCCCCCAATGGGACAGCAGCAGCTGGCACTGGGTGTGGAGCTCAGAGTTACACACTAAAGAACTGCAGGGCTACAGAGAGATGGAAATAGGAAAGCTCAAATCCTACAGCATCAGTGGAAGCAGGAGGCCAGAGCAGCAGGGATGTGATGTGGGAATAGGTGAGGAGGCTCTGCCTCCACAGGGGTGCCAGGAGAAAAATCTCCTTGTGTTTGTACAAGCTGGAATTGGACAATCAACCCAACATGGAAATGGACCAAAACTTGTAAAAGTGTGAGAACTCGTGACCAGGAGTCCATCTTGGCTTCATCTTGGGCACAGCCATGGCCAGGCTCTTGTGCTTCCCAAGGTGTATCCTTTGAGGTATTTTAATAAATCCCTGCTTTATTCCTTTAACACTGCCCAGCCTCTGTTCCAGGCACCCTCTCCAGGCATCACTCCCTTCCCAGCTCCTTGGAGTGTGCAGCTGGGAAAGCCCCAGGAGAGCCCGTGGGGAGGTTGAGTGCAGCACAAACCTTCTCCACAGCCCAAAACTCCAGGGCTTCAAGGTTTTGACTCCACGAGTTAATACCTACAAAGTTCTACATTATAACCCATCCCTGGAAGTGTCCAAGGCCAGGCTTGGAGCAACCAGGGGTAGTGAAATGGGCTGGGCTTTAAAATTTTTGCCAAGTCAAACCATTCTGATTATAAAAAATAAGAAACAAAGCCCGCTTGTCTCTTAAAATAAGAAACACCTGCAAAGTGTGATTCAAACATAGCTAAAACTAGGACTGGAACTGAAAACTGGTCAGGAACTTGTGCAGCTTTTCCTTCTTTACTGGAACTGTGAGAGCCTCCCTTGCAAAGATGAGCCTGGAGCTGTTTGCTCACACGAGGAAGGTGCTCAGGACACCAAGAGAAGCACCTGGACATGATCATCTCTACCTCAGTCAGGAAAAACTGCTCTGACTTCTTTGCAAAATCTTTACGGCCATATCATAGCAACAAGACAAAAAGGCTCCAAAGTTCTTGACAACTCATTCTCCTGAAAAAAAAAAAAAAAAAGGTTTTTTTTTCAATTTTATTAACACATTGTGCCTAAATTCCATGAAATTGTCTTAAACATACACAAAATGAAAACTTTCAGGAGAAAATCACCACAGACTACAACTCCAAGCAGTGCTGTCTCCAATAACTCTCCCACACATTTCCAACAGCTGAAACAAACCAGGACAACTGCACAATATTCAGAAGTTATTCCAAACTTGACTCAGTGGATTCTTTTTAAAACAATCAATTTTGCAAATGAATTAAAATTTTAAAAGCCCTAATAACTGCAGATGATGAGCACTAATCTTGGTCCTCAGCATCCGTGGAAGTCTTTCCCTCCTGCCTGAGCACCACATGTTCAGAATAGATCAAATTTTTCCATCTTTTATTTGCACAGGTAGGGATTATTCAGTTTATTCAAGCCAATTATCTCAGCGTGATTCATCATCATGATGCTCCAAAATAAAAGCAATCATGTTAGATTGGTGCAATTAAAAAGGTATTTTTATTTTTGGAGGAAAAAAATAAATTACCTGTTGAACTGGGAACTTTTCTCCAAAGAACATCAGGGTACTTGTTGAACTTGTGTGAAACATTTTTTCCTCTCCCTCTCAAATGCAGAGCTCTGAGCTTTCCCTTGGTTAAATATCTGTAAAAATAAAGCTCTACTTTGTAGACTGAGCTAAAATAAAATGTTATTGGCCTTTTTTAATCACTAGAAATCTCCTGTTTTCCAGGAGCAGCAAGCAGAGCTCACACACAGCACTGCAGGGAAGGCACTGAAGGAATCAGGGACCCAGGAACCACTCCAGGGAAGGACAAGGGAAAAGCTTCCATTCCAGGAGGTTTTTCTCTCAGTCATTCACTTCCATCTGCTAATTAAATATCATTTAATTGACATTCCCAGCTTCTCTGGGCAACCTGTTCCACTGTTTGAGCACCCTCTGTAAAGAATTCCTTCCTAGCATTTAATCTGCCTCTCTTCATTTTCAAATCCTGTCCGTACCAAAAGTCCTTTTTACAAGCATCCAGAAGGTACTGAAAGGATTCAAATCTTGCACAAATAACAAAGATTTAATTGATTACTGCCAATCCCTGATCAGAGTAGACATAACGATAAAGGAAGCACAGAAATTAGGGATAGCAAGTTTTAGAGCTTACAGTCATTGCAGTTCACCTCATCTTTGTTCTTAGGGATGGGAAAGGGATTCTGTAGATATAAAATCATTTATAATCTAACCCAGCTGTGGAGAGATTTATTAATAGTTGGTTAGCTGAGAAAGGCCACACTGACATAATGCCGCTGGTTAAGCTGAAGGAGGAAAGTCAGCAGTCAGCAAGCTGAAAGGAAAGGTCAGCCGTGACCTTGCTGCAACATGAGGAGAGGGAGTAGAGATTATTCCTGAATATATCCTGAGAAGATGTGAAAAGTATCAAAAGTAGAACCATAGGAATGCAGAAGTAGGCGTAGGTGCTGATATGTAACTGACCAATCCTGAGCTCAACTTTTGCAATATGTATGAAGCTCATTATGAACTGTATTTAACCCGCCGTACTGATCAATAAAATCGGGCCTGTGATGATCAAATTGATGTCCGGGTCTCCTTCCGTCGACACCCAGCTACCTGACCAGGAGTTAAAGGGCATTCTCCAAACCCTTTTTAAACATCAACAGGCTGGGGGTATCCATTGTCTTTCTGGGCAGCTGATCTGGGTTCAGATTTCTCAGTAAAGGTCTCAGTTTAAATTTTCTTAGTAAAGAAATGCTTCCTGCTGCCCATTGTAAACCTTCAGAAGAGTTCTGAACCATTCCCACCAGTCTATCACTGGATCCCAGGGGGAAAAGTTCAGTTTAGGTGCTTTTGTGCACATATAAATACATGCACATGTGTCAGTAGCTCTGCATTCCTCACAGAAAAACCTTTGCAAGTGCAAAAGTCACAGAGAGGGCCAGAAACCTCGAGGATGTAAACAGAATAAGAAACTTCATTGCTTCAGTCCCCTTTGGTTTGCAGGGAAAGCAATTTGTGGAGGCAGTGGGCAGAAGGAAATGCAGAGAGGAGCTTGCCCAAACTGAAACAGCAGCCTCTGACTGCAGAGCAGCACAAAAACCCAGCAAATCTGGCAAATTCCCTGCGTGGCAAAGACACTTCTGCACAGACAACGGGCTTCAACCAGGAATTGGTGTTCTGCTCATAACTAAACTAGGCTGTGGCTGAAACAGCAGCTGCAGCATCTGGAAATACCTGAAATGTTCTGATATTTTTAAAAGTGTCTCTCCACATTTGATGGTGGCAGAATCTGAAACTCATTATCGTCCCCACGACTGATTCTCCCTGTTTGTCTTCTGTAAAAGTCCTGTGCTCTGGCAGGGCTGCAGCAACTGTGAGAACAGATTAAAAGCCTGGATTTTTCAGGCTGCTGGAATGCGACAAAGCAGCTCCAGCAATGTCCTATTTGCAAGGCTATAGGGGCAGACTGAGAGGGTCTGGGGTTTGGGGTGGAATTATCC
This sequence comes from Ammospiza caudacuta, assembly GCF_027887145.1. Lineage (NCBI taxonomy): Eukaryota > Metazoa > Chordata > Aves > Passeriformes > Passerellidae > Ammospiza > Ammospiza caudacuta. The sequence goes on from NC_080603.1 coordinate 25,776,607, forward strand.
TAAAACCAGTCAGGAGCCCCAACCTCAAATCCTTATCCTGACACTGAGGTCAAAATGTAGCTCAATGGTTCGGGAGGCATTTGCCTGGCTGCCAACTCCATCAAATTATAAAACTTTCCATGGGGTGGGCTCTTTTCCCGTATTCCTCCTTGGAATGTGTGCAGATTCCTCCCTTTGGTTTGGGGGATGCTCATCAAGGGTATCCTCGAGGTCCAGTCCTTAATCTGGGTGAATTCCTTCAGTCCCTAATAATGGTTTCCTTTTGCTAACTTTAATATAATTAGTTTAATATCATGAACTATCCTATCTTATACTATAATCATGATCTTATACTATAATCATGATTTTTGCTTTTATAGCCTTCCATCAACCTCTAATAATTGTTTCTCTTTGCTAAGCAATATAATTGCATTAATATTATTATTAACTATAATTAATTGACCTTGCTTTAATAATATTTTTAACTAAAGCAATATCATTGCTTCAATATTATTCATGATAATTAATTAATATTGCTTTAAAATTATTATTTTTAACTACAGCAATACCATTGCTTTAGTATTAATATTAAATATAATTAACATTGTTTTAATATTATTTTTAACTACAGCAATATCATTGCTTAACATTATTTGATATAGCACTATCCAATCTTATCCTATAATAATAATTTTAACTTTTATACCCTTCCATCAACCTCCAATAATTGCTTCTTTTTGCTAAGCAATATCATTGCTTTAACATTAATATTGACTATAATTAACATTGTTTTAAAATTTTTTTTAACTAAAGCAATATAATTGCTTTACTATTAATACACTATATATATTTCTATTTATTAGTGACAGAATTAACAATAATAAATTACCTTTAAAAGTTTTAACAAGGTTCCAGAAATCGCTTCTTTGTGACTTTAGCACAGGAAGGACAGGGATAACTTCCCAATTTTTCAGTGGCTGCAAAGATGGTTTGCAGTAATTATTGACTGCCTTAATTGATTATTTACTGATTGGTTCCTTCTGGCAGTGGTGAAAAGACCAATATCCCTGCTCCAATCATCCCAAATCACAGGAATTTGTCTGGATCCCAGAAATTTTCTCAGGAGATTTACCTGACCCTGCCTTTCCACCCCCTGTTCCAGGAGAATTCCATTTCAAACCCTCCTTTTAATTGCCTGGATCTCATTTGAAATCAATGCCTGCACTTCCCCCTTCCGTGTTTCTAATATTGTTGCCAAAGGATCGGGACAATTTCAAATAATTATCTTTTAATTAAGGCTGATTTTCAGTGGAAGTCAAGCACAGCCATTTAGCAACTTCCCCATCAGTCCCCAAATAAGTTCCCTGTGATTATCTGGAGCCTCAAAAGCAGCAAGAACCAGGCACTGGTGTCACCTCTTGTGAATTCTGTACAAGAAGAGTAAAAAAAAAAATCTCATTTCTGACTCACTGAAATGAGGAAACTTGGGACAGGCAACAAAAAAAATAAAAAAAAACAACCCCAAAACTAAAATTCATCACGTTTATTCTCTTTCAAATGTACCAGGAAGTACCTACAGAGCAGAATTTACAATCCCAAACCAAGAGAAGTTTAGGAATGGGTTGGGACCTTAAGGTCCCTTCCAACCTAAACCATTGCAGGATTCCAAGATCCTTCCAGGTCATGGCTTGGATCCCATCAGAGCCAAGGTTTTCCCTGAGTTCCCAGTCAGTCCTGCTGGAATTTCCTGGCAGTCCCAGCACTGCAGGCCCTGCTCCACAGCTGGGAGGGTTTTCCATGCCCTGGACACCTCCCAAATTCCAGCCATGGGATGCTTTGCTCTGAGCACAGCCCAGCTCTGCTTCCAACAACATCCCCATCCTGCAGCTTCACCTCTTCCCCCACTAAAACAACAAAAAATAATTAATTTCCCTGTAATTTTCAACTTCTGGATTTCCTTCACCCCTTTATTCCAACTCCACCAGGCAGAGCCAACATCCCAAACTGAATTTCCTGTGGAACTGGGATCTCTGAACCTTCAGTCCCACCACGTTTATCAGGTCTGGCTCCTCTTCCAGGATGAAACCCAAAAAATTCCAGCTCAGGAGCCTGAACAGGGAGAGCATTTTGCTTCACCTCCAGAAACACTTGAAATTATTCTGAAACTCTTCCTGCAGTCCTTGCCAATGGAGGAAATGATCCAAAAATCAACGGTTTTGGCTTCTAACACAGAATTCAAACATCTCCATGGACTATAATTCACTCTTCCCTTCAGACCTATGAACACCCAGCCCATCGGTGGAAATTTAAATTAGGATTTTCCTTTTAGCTCATCCTTGATGCAGCAAGCAAAGTTTCACCTTCCAATTTGCAGAGAATTCGGGGTTAATTATTTCAAATTAGAGATAAATTCATATTACAACATTCCTTTCAACTCATCTTTGATTTAACAAGATAAGTTCCGTTTCCAATTTGTGGAGAAGTTGCCTTTAATTATCTTAAATTAGAGCCAGATTGTTTTACCTTCCCCTATTTTATCCCGTGGTTTTTGTGGTTGGAATGAGGGATTTATTTCCATACTTCAGCTTAAAAGAGAGACGTTACGAACCACGGGCTCGGAATCGGTGTCAAAATGTTTCAGCTATTTTTATGCTAAACATCATCGCTATGGAAACGCCACAGTTAAATTTCATGTGAATTTCCAGGGATTTTTTTGCAGTACTGAACAGCAGTAGAGTCCAGGCTGAGTTTAAAGGGGGGAAAAAATAGGATTTTAGGTGCCTGCGCTGAATTAGAAAATATTTAACCAAAATCATTTTTATTGTTATCATTGTGGTTTTAACCACACCCAGACAAGTCGCGCCCATCACACCAGTAAAAATTATGGCAAAATGGACAAAACACACTGAAATCCCCTTAAAATTAAAACATCAGCCAGGTCCAGCTTTTTACGGAAAAAAATTTGATTTTTTTGCCCCTTATTTTGATAGAATAATTTGAATTTCAAGGGTTTATTCTCGGGGTTTCCATTATGTTTTTTGCAGCAACAGTGGGGTTTTGAGGGACGAAAAACAGGAAACAGGTGAGCTCAGCACCTCTGGCCCATCCTGGGGGAATTTCTATTTTTCCAGGATAATCAGAATTTTCCCTGCCATGATTGTGGATCACTGGGAATATTCTACAGGGCCAGTCAGCACCTGTGTCAGGACTGAGAGCAAATCAAATCAGGGAGCTCCAGATTAGGAGGATCTGCCCAGTTTTTTCCTGCCAGGGTCAAAATTCCAGAGTGACAGCAAAAGTGTCATAATAGGGTGCCCAAGTATCAACCATGTGGGTCAGGGGAATAAAATAAAGTTTTACAAAATAAATTAAAATTAAAAATTAAAATTAAAAGAAAATTGGAATTTTTAAAATATTAAATATTATATATTATATGTTTATATATAAATAATTTGTTATTAAAATAACAAATTTTAAAGCAAATCCAATAAAATAAAATATGAAATAGAATGAAATAGAATAAAAATATAAATTAAGAAAATAAAAATTTTAAAAAATTAAAATAAATAAAGTAGAAAATAATAAAATTAAAAATAAAATAGAAAATGGAAAATAAAAAAAATTAGAAGTAAATTGTAAAAAAAGTTTAAAAAGTAAAAAAAGTACAAAAAAGTAAAAAAAGTAAAAAAGTAAAAAAAGTAAAAAAATTTTAAAAAGTTTAAAAAAGTTAAAAAAGTAAAAAAGTAAAAAAAGTAAAAAAAAAAGTAAAAAAAAGTAAAAAAAAGTAAAAAAAAGTAAAAAAAAGTAAAAAAAAGTAAAAAAAAGTAAAAAAAAGTAAAAAAAAGTAAAAAAAAGTAAAAAAAAGTAAAAAAAAGTAAAAAAAAGTAAAAAAAAGTAAAAAAAAGTAAAAAAAAGTAAAAAAAAGTAAAAAAAGTAAAAAAAAGTAAAAAAGTAAAAAAGTAAAAAAAAGTAAAAAAAGTAAAAAAAGTAAAAAAAGTAAAAAAAGTAAAAAAAGTAAAAAAAGTAAAAAAGAGTAAAAAAGTAAAAAAAAGTAAAAAAAAGTAAAAAAAAGTAAAAAAAAAGTAAAAGTAAAAAAAAAAGTAAAAATAAAAGTAAAAAAAAAAGTAAAAAATAAGTAAAAAATAAGTAAAAAAATAAGTAAAAAATAAGTAAAAAAATAAGTTAAATAAAATAAGTTAAATAAGTAAAATATTGTAAAGATACTGTATGGACCATCATATTTTACACCCTGAGACAAAGCAAACAGCTCAATAGAGACAAAGTTCTCTCATGATTTTTACTGTCTCAAGCAACAGTAAATCCCACAAAAAATCCTGTGCTTTGCTAATAAATCACATTTGTAGAAAGAACCTAAAAATCCCCATTGCCCACCTGAAAACTTTCTGTTCTGATAATTCTTGTCACTCAATAAACAACATTTAAAACAAGGCTCAGCAATCCTGACAAAACCAAAGCACATTTTAAACCAGAATAAAAACTCTAAAACCTCATCCCGAAAGCTGCACCTCTGCAGAGCGAGCTTGGAGACAAGAAGGGGGAAAAGCAGAATTTGGGTAACATTTAATGGAATTTTTCCCTGTTCTCACATGGGGTGTCCCAGCAGCAGCTCCCAGGACTGGAGTGCTTTGATGGGAAGCATCCATCAAGTTAATTACTGCAATTATTTCCTTGCTCCCCAGGAGTGCTGCAGGCAGCCCCAGGTGAGGGTGAGCAAGCATCACCTTCAGCTGCAGGGCCGAAATACCAGAATTTTCTTGAAAAACCCAGAGCTGGCTGATATTTCAATTTTAAGAGCATTTCAATGTGTTTTGTACATTTTGGCACAATTTTTATGTGATAGTCGTGGCTTGTCTGGGTCTGGGCAATTAAAAGCACAGAGATAAAATTGGTTATGGTTAAGATATTTCCTAAGTTGGTGCAGACACCTAAAATCCTAATTTTTCCCCATTAATCCCCCAGGATGAAAGAGCATTTGGAACATCTGGAAACCCTTCTGGATCCAGGCAGAAATTGCAGGGAAATCTTCATTAATTGAGGAAAAGAGACCTCAGAGCCCTTTTCAGTGCCTAAAATGGATTCCAGGAGAGCTGGAGAGGGATTTGGGACAAGGACATGGAGGGACAGGACACAGGGAATGTGTCAAGGGGAGAGCACTGAGCATTTCCTCCCTTAAATTCAGAATTCTTTACATTTGCTGTTGTTGCAAGATAAAAAACAACCAACAAACAGGTGGAAAACCACTCCAGCTTCCTGAAATCTTGCACTCACATCAACTACACACTCTGGCAAATATTTTATGCAGTTTAGGGGCTCGGCTGGTGGGGAAAAAAAGCAGCTCTGCTCCCTCCAGGACCATTCTTTGGAGATGTTATTTTTAAAATCTCTGTTCCTACTCACCTAAGACAACACCTACACCCCCAACTCATGCCTGGTGACACGAGATTATCACATTTTCATACAAGGCTCCTCATGTTTCATTTATAGGAGCTGTGCTTCCTGCTGGTTTTTGCATTCTTGGAGCTCAGCTCCAGCTGATCTTTTTGTCTTTTTTCTGATCTCGCTAGTGAAGGTCAAAGCAAACTCAATATTCCTTCCAAAAACCCAGTTTTGGAAGGGGCTGAGCCCAGTTTCCCTCAAAACTGGGGAATGAAGGATTCCCCAATTGGAATTGAGGATCAAGTGGGAGGTGGGAATCAGCTCCCCTCCCTAATTCCCCAGCCCTTCCACTCTTTTCCTTTCCTTGGAAAAGGAAAATATGATTTTTCCAGGCTCAAGGGCAAAGCTGAGGTGCCACATGATGAAACCTTCCCCATAAACTGCAGCCTGCCTGGGTGTGCCATAAAACTCCTCATCTTGCCTTGATTTCATTGCTTTTTTCCCCACAAAAATTGCTTTTTCCCCCCATCCATGGCAGTATTTGGAGTATAAATTCAATATTAAAGATCTTGATGATTTTTTCAGAGGGAAAAATTTCCTCCCTGCTTATGTTCTCTCTCACAGCTGAGAAAGTTGGTGAGGTGAAGGATCAAAGTAGTTAAGATTCCAAAACTTCCCTCCAAGTGCAGCTTTCAGTTTGCAGCCTGTGGATACAAAGGCTCACGTGGAAAATAGAGGGGAAGGAGCCCCTTGGGCACTGCCAGGGATCCAGGGGCAGCCACAGCAAACCTGGGAATCCCAAAATCCCACCCCAATCTCCCCTTTCCCTGTGTTCTGTCCCTCCATTCCTTGTCCCCAGTCCCTCTCTTGGAGCCTCTTCAGGCCCTGCAAGGGCTCTGAGCTCTCCTTGCCTCCATCACATTTCCATTCTTGAACATTTTCCTGCATTTTCTGCCTGGATCCAGAAGGGTTTCCAGATGTCCCAAAGCTCTCTCCATCCCCAAGTTGTGCTGCCCATGCCCCCTGGGACAAAAATTCTCCAAGAACTCCAAGAAAGTTCTTGGATAAATTCTATCACAAACCATTACCTGAAAATGAATGGAAATGTATTTCCTTTTCCTCTTATATAAAATATAACTTAAGGGACAAAGATTCAGCTATTTAGCTTGGGCAATCCTAAAAAGGATTCCCTTCATGCCACATTTCCAGGCCTCCTGTATTTTGTGCCCCTTAAAAGGTTTTAATATCATTGAAAATAAGAAAGTTTTTGCCAAGTTCTTTGCACAAAATACTCCAGAGTTTAGAAAAACCTTTGCCCTTTCAAGTGTTTTTCTTTCAATTTTCATTCTTTTTTAGCATCTGGACAGGATAAATAATTTCTAAGCATCCCAAGATGTTCATATAGCAAAAGAAAAGGGGTTTGGGGTTTTTTTTCTCTCTCTTTTTTAACCCAGGTGTTCTCAAGAGAGCATTTGTACAAACTGGTGTTAGACACGGTGCCGTAGGAGGCCTGGAAGAAAGTTTCTATTTGGAAATGCACTTTGCATATCAGCAATGAATAAAACATTGCCCTTTGTGTGCACATTATATCATGGAGCATGACTAATCCGGGGATACATTCTGCCTTCTCTCAATTCCAAAAAAAAAAAAATCAGCAGATTAGCTGGAGTTGCCATTAATAAAAGCTAGATTGTCACCTTAAGACTCAGTTTAAAATGAAATAAAACCACAGGGGCTGCTGAAGGCTGTTCCTGTTGGCTGCCCAGCCTGTCAGGATTAATATTTCTGTAAAGATGAGGCCTTCATTCTACCTGACTTTTTTTCTTTTTTTTTTTCCATTATCATTTATCATTATCCTCATTGGTAAGCAAAGGAAAAAGTCATTCAGACCTTCCTGAAGACTTTTTAAAAACTCCTTAAATAATGATAATAATGCTTAACTTAAAAAGGATCATTTTTAATGGGTATGGGCTTGAAGCTTTCTTTTCTTTTTGGAAAGTTTAAGGCCAGGTTGGCTGGAGCTTTGGATGATCTGGGAGAGTTGAAATTGTCCCTGCCCATGGCAGTAGGTGGAACGAGGTGAATTTAAGATCCCTCCCAACCCAAACCTGTGATTCCACGAATCAGACACAGTTTTTGCTTTAGCACCTTCAAAGGTTGAGAATTGCATAAAAATCAGTTTGCAAAGCCCTGAGAAGGAGTAAGAACTTCCAGAAGTCCCCCTCAGGGTCTAGGGAATGACAGAACAGGCTGGAGGAGCAGCACCACGTCCTGTGTGAGCAACAAATGAAAAACCAGAGAAAACTCTGCTCTCCCAGCAGCTACCAGTGCAAACACTGCAGTTTAGTTGCCAAGCAACCCACTCATCCTCCAAAATTCCTGTTCAAGTAGCAATAAAATCACTTGTTCAAAGGGACTGCAAAACAAAAGCAAGTTGTGGCTCTGCCGCCCTGATTTGCTCGGCAAAGCAAAGCAAAAGGAGAATCTCAGCCCCATCCAAGATTTATCTGACACAAATAGAAAGCACATTATGAAATTCCAGGTGCCAAAGACATGATTTCCTCATCACACAAGCAAGAAGTGCAGGGCTGCAGGGATTAATGCTCCAAAACCTGCTTTGGAAAGGGGGAAAGCTCCCAGCGCAGCCCTGAGGAGGGCCCAGCTCTGCTCCGGCAGACCAGGCCTTCCTGAGGGGCTCCTGAACTGTGGGGCAGAAATTACAGCAAATTTTGGCAAAGTGATCACAGCTGAGTGATTACAAACATCTAGAGGTGGTTTTGATCACAGAATGGGAAGGAACATTAAAAACCACCCAAGGCCAGCCTTGCTACAGCAGGGACGCTTCCACCATCCCAGGGAGCTCCAAACCCCAGTGTCCAACCTGGCCTTGGGCACTTCAGGGATCCAGGGGCAGGAATTCCATCCCAGCCTGGAATTCCTCCCAAAATCCCATCCAAGCCCTAATTTCTGTTGATCTGAAGCCATTCCCTGTGTCCTGTCCCTCCATCCCCCGTCGATTGTCTCTCTTCATCTCCTCAGCTCCCTCAGGCACTCCAAGGACAGAAATTTCTCTTTTCCAGGCTTGGAGCACCCTGGGATAGTGAGAGGTGTCCCTGCCCGTGGCAGGGGGTGGAATGAGATGGTTTTTAATGTCCCTTCCAGCCCAAACCATTCCACGCAATTAATTAACCCTCCTCAAAGTTTTAATGAGCATTTTTTTCCACAGGAAAAATTCAGTTGTTGCTATTTCTGTCCGTGTCTGTGACCCTCCCAACTCATCCTCGTGTGATGGAATTCACAGATGGAAAATAAATTTGGCATTAACCTGCATTTGCTGGGTGGCAGAAGTTCTCTCTGGTGCTCCCCATGACCATTTGCTGAGAGCAAGGATCATCAAGGATGTCCAAAATCCCAAATGTCTCCAGCACAACGTTTGGAACCATATGGCAAAATCACATTTCTTGTCAGCTCCTTGCTCCACATATCTGACAATTATCTCTGGAAAACATGGAGCAGAGCATATGTTAGACAAAGAAATATGGAATAAATAATAATAATAAATAATAATCCCACATTATAGACATTTCAAGAAAGCCATGAAGAAAACAGACCAAGAATTTTGCCACAAAACACAAAAAATGGAAAATAAGGTTCCCTCCATAACTCCATGGGATGTCAGCAAAACATTCTTGGTTGTTCTGTTTATTTGTTCTGATTGGTGCAGATTCAGAACTTTTAAAAAAAGACTTAATAAAGGTTTGGATGCAACCTTTCCATAGCAAAAATAAGATTTTGAAGAAATAAATCTTTATCCAATGCTACATTAAGGACAAACAAACAGCAAAACCTAATAGAACCAAATAATGCAAAAATCAATGGAAATTTGGTGCCTGGTTGAAAAATCTGCTTTTTTTTTTCATATATAAAAAGGTCAGTTAATATTTCCCAGCATTTCACAAACACATGAAGGGCTGAAAACAGAGAATGGGGAATCACATTCCTGCCTTGGGGATGTTTTCAGGGGCACTTGAGAAATACCAAGAATTGTGCTTTGATTTTCACCATTTGCACCTCTCTGTGGCATCAATTTCAGAACTGAACTATGCACACGCAGGAATTATTTAAACCCTGGGACAGGGAAAACCAAACACGCACAGCAGTTACTCAAACCCTGGGATAGGGATTAAAAAGGCCCAAAATGACAGGTTTAAAAAAAAAAAAAACCAAAAAAATCAACAACCCAACTTATCACAGCACTGAAATTCTCTAAGTCATTCTTCAAAATTTAAAAGCAGATTAAAGAAATTCTTCAATTAAATCTCCTTTCATTTGGGATAAAATTCCTCAATCTGCTGGAGCAGTTTGGAGCCTTTTAGGCCCAGATCCTCACTTGGCCAGGATTGTAGCCAGAGAAGGCAAATTATCCCTAGAAATTCTCCAGGAAAACAAACAATTCCAGTGCTCTTTTTGCTGTCTGGATCCTTCATTCCTCGTGATCTAATCACATGTTTATCCTGACATCACCTGGTAAAAATTGAACTTAAGCAAGGTTTAAACCAATTTAAATGTCAATTCCTTTGATTTAGCAGAGGGAGCAGATGCATAAGAAAGCAGAATTACCACAGCCCCTCCACCTCAGAGCCAATTTAAAGCTAAAAATACCATTTTATTTTTGTGTTGAGATGAGAAAAAAAAAATTAGGAAAAAAGAAAAAATTAGAAAAAAATTAAATTTAATAAAAAGAAAATTAAGCTCTTAATTTTTTGTTAAGAGCAGAGACAAAGCTCAGGTCTTCTTTGCCATCCAAAGGAGGTCCAGCCCTTCCTGGGGATCCCATCTGGATATCTGGGTTATTTGCTGACCTACCTGAAGCATCAGCTCTGTAGCAAAGGGATTTCTGGTTGCCAGGGCTCAGGAAAGGCATTCAAATACAATAAAATGAAAATGAATTCACAGGTAAAATAAGGAAAAGCCTAAGATAGGTCAGGAAATGAGTATGGGAAAAAATGTTAATATGCATCCTGTGCCATGGTGAGGCTGAATTATATTTTGTGTATAAATAGAAACAATAATAAATCTTTGTTTAGATTAACACTACTTTCAAAATCACCTGATTTATTCTAAAAATGAAAGAAAAGTGCCTGAAAAACATGGGTAAAAAAATCCAATCAAAGAGTTTTTGAGTTACAAGTTCCCTGTTTTCCCATCAAACTCTTCATGGAATTGGATGTCTCTGAGAAATATAAATGGGGCAGTTAAGAATTGTTAATTATTTTTGTTAAGAATTATCTCATGTCTGTATCTGCTCCCAGTGATCCAGGGGAGATTTATCCACAGGAGGGATTGGAATTTAGGTGAGGAACAGGGAGAGGAGAGACATGAGAAAAAAAGAGGAATAAAAATATTAACTAAGGGAAATTATACAAATATTAAGTAAGAGCAGGGACATTTTCCACTATTCCAAAGCTCCAGCCAACCTGGTCTTAAACTTTCCAAAAAGAAAAGAAAGGTCTAACCCCATACCCATTAAAAATGATACTTTTTTAGCTAAGCATTATTGTTGTTATTATTATTTAAGGAGTTTTTAAAAAGTCTTCAGGAAGGTCTGAGTGATTTTTTTCTTTGCTTACCAAGGAGGATAATGGTAAATGATAATGGAAAAAAATTAAAAGTCCGGTAGAATGAAGGCCTCAGGTTTACAGAAATATTAATCCTGATGGACTGGGCAGCCAACAGGACCAGCCTGATGGAGCAATATAAATATTTAGTAAAGGAAAATATAAATATTAAGTAAGGGAATGGAAATTCTTGATTTAAATTAATAAATTGGGATTTATTACAGCTTCTCCAGCACCTGCAGCTCAACTTCCACCAGCCCAAGGAATTCCCAATCCCATAAAGAGCCCGAGGGACCTGGCCAGCCCCAGCTGGCTCCACTCAGAGCAAACACCTGGACAGAGCCAGGGATTTGCAGGAATGAATCCTCTAAAGGGCTCAGAATATCCAGCACTGTCAACACGAGGGGAAAGCAAGAGTTTTCCTTCTCCCTCGGGTGTTTCCTGGGACAAACCCTCTGCAAGCCATAAAATATGCCCAAGGCAAAGAGAGGAACAAAACCTGGCTCTTCAAGAATCGAGGCAAGTGCGAAATCTCATTCCAGAAATTATTTCATACCTGGACTCACAAATAAAATAACACAATTATTGGAATATCCCAACTTGACCCCAGAAAACTGGGATATTCCAATAATTCCAAGTTGGGATATTCCAAAAGTGTCCCAGCACTTTACTGGGACGTGGGAACAAGTTGTGAGGTTTAAATCAAAATTATGTAAGAAACAATAAAATTCACCTGAAATAAGAGATAATTTGTCCATTTAAAAATAGGAATAAGAGCAATTTTAGCACGTCACTGACCTAAATCATTTTAGAGAAAGTTCAGGATGTGAAAGGAAAATGAAGATTTACAACCTCGCTCCTATCTCTGGTTGTCATTCCAGGGTTGAGTTGGAGTTAAAAGCTGTGGTCATATTTAGGACCCCTTTCCCAGGGATGTCAGGAATGTTTATTCCCAGGGAAAAGGAAAGGGGGATTGAGGCAGGAGGCACCGAGTGGGATTTTTGGGAGCTGGACTGAAAGCGAGGGAGGAGAAAAACTCATCTGTGAGGCAGAAGTGCCACCTTGTGATTGAACACTGCAGTCCAGGAGGGGCTGGGGACGCAATATTTGAATTATCTCTCCCTCCCAAAACATCTTCAACCTCTGGGAAAAAAGTATTTGAAGGAAATCAGTTGAAAATCCATGGATTTTCACGGGTGGGTGGCACAAGTTTGCAAATCAAACAAAAATCCCATAAATGTTTCTGGCCCTCAGGATTTCTGTGTTTAATCCAGCTTCTAAATGAGAATTAAATTTCCTACTTCAGTGTCCTATAATTAATCAAATAGTTGTTAATTATCAGATATAAAAAAATTACGTCTTCCAGAAATTACTTCCCTTAAAACAATTTCTGTGATTATCCACAAATATCACATGGGAAGGAATATTGCACTTCCAAATGAGAGTGTTAAGAGGATATTGATATAAAATATAAGATTATAGCCAAATATAAAGCCAAAAAATTAAAGTCAAATATAAAGCTAAAGATTATATTCCTTGCACAGATTATGAGAGATTTTACCAAAAGTTAGGAAAGTTCTCTCTGTGTACTGGAAATTTTCTTTTCACGTGCAGGTCATGAAATCCCCAAAATGTATTAAATTATTGTGAGTGAGATCCTGAAAAATTTCTCATAAAAACAATATTTTTACTAAAGATTTTCATGAGAATATGCTCAGCACATCTGGATTTCCCATTTTTTGTAGACACATCAAGTCAACTATTCCTGTTGCCCAATTTCAAGTATATCTCAAATATATTTCAAATATATTCAAATATCGCTCTCTGGACGTGATCAATCTACACAAAAATAATCATAACATGGCAAGAGATGGGGATTAAGATAAACAGTAAAAAAATGTGATGAAAGAAAAATTATTGAAAATTATGTTCCTATTTTTAATGCCTTTTTTCTTAGCCATCCAAGAAATATTCACCTGTTAAGATTTTTATAATAAGATAATAGAAGAGTAAATTTAGGGTGATAGGAGAACACTTAGTATGAAATAATAAAGGTACCAAGAGGCCACCATTCAACAAAGGAGAAGTAAAAAATGGGTTAAAAATGCAAGGTAAATTTACTAAAATTACATTATTTTCATAAATTTGCCCATTCAACCCACCTGGACCTTCTGCTTGGTGAATACAGGATTTGGTTTGATTTATCTCAGTAAAAAGAGAAATTTTTGGTGAAAAGTCCTTATTTAAGGTCATGAAACCTTGACCAACCTTTTAGTGAATAAATTTTCCCTAATTTTCCACACAAAACCTCCCCTGGTACAACTTGAGGCTCTTTCCTCTCATCCTGTCCCTTGTTGCTGAGGAAAAAAGATCCAAAGAGACTCAAAGTCAGCTTTTCCCAAAGGAAGAACCAACACGACCTCAGCGGTGAAACTTGGTGGCAAATCACGTGGGTGCTTTAAAAAGTAAAATATTGAAGGTTATTTCTATCAAATAAAGTCATTGCTAATTTGATCCCTCAGCTCTGTGGAATCCAAATTACAGACCTGTCCCAGCCCAGGAAAATTCAAAGTAATGCAATTATCCTTTTAGACTATATAAAGCCTCCCATCACCATGGCATCCAGATTTATCCTTTCTTAAATAGACACCTTCACCTCAGATGTGCATCAGAGAGAAACTTCTGCACTTGACTTTCTCAAAATTGCTCCCTGGAAATATTTATGAAAGTTCACGTGTGGCTGGGTAGGTCTTACTGGCACCTTCATTTTTAAAGGATTAAAAAACCCCCAAATTAACAAACCCCAAAGGAATTTTACCTGGTTTTGAGGGCTTTTAGAAGCAGAAGAAGCAGGAATTTTAGAAGCAGGAATTACATGGCCAAATCTACATAAAAAGTGATGAAATCTTCCATTATGTCCAATCTAAATGTCCCCTGGCAAAATTTCCTCTCAACCAGTCACTTTTACCTGGGAGAAGGGGTCAGGCCCCACCTGGCTACAACCTCCTTTTGGGAACTGTAGAGAGTAAATATCAGTAGAAATATATTGAAAACAGTCACACAGACTTCTGTGGCCAAGGAGATGTTATTTGAGTTCCAAAATCAACTGATTATCTATTTATATATTTATAAATATTCTATATTTCTAAATATAGAAGACTTTATACATATATATTAATATATATTATGTAATTTTAAAATAATTTTAATAAACTTTAATAAAATGTATAAATATATCAATTTGGTGTCCATTATCAGCACCATTCTCTAAATGATGCTAACAGCTTAAGCCACTTTTATGAGAATATAAACAAACCAATCACACAACAAATTTCCAACTCAGCAATGGACATGTGGACATTTTGGAATAGAATATGGAATGGAATATGTGGACTTTTTTTTCAGGGATTCAGGACAAGAATAAAGACATATTTTGATATTTGAAAACAATAAAAACATAGAATGGCTTGGGATTGGAAGAGATCTTAAAGATCACCAAATTCCAACTCATTCCATGGGCAGAGACACCTTCCACTATCCCAGGGTGCTCCAAGCTACATCCAGCCTGGCCTTGGATGGAAAAAGTATTGTTTTAATTCAACAAAGACATCCTGAAGTACAAAAAGTTCATTTAAGTATCAAACATTATATAATTAACCAAGGTGCAGACAGAAAAATATTAGTCTTTTCCTTATCCCACACATCCACAATAATTTTCCTTAATCCCTGGACTAAACTGGGTTTTAATGCAGATATTCAGGTGCTGCTGGTAAGAACAATAACCAACAAAAACATTTCCATGTGGTATTCAGAGATAAACAGTTTAGGGTCAAAAAATACTGAGAATGAAGACAACAATTGTCCCAAAGATCCAACTGGAAATGTGATTCCCAAAAAATCCAGAGGTGGCAGTTTGCTCTTGCTGATAAGGGTGGAGCACGTGGCTGGAAAAACTCTACAGTGCAAAAACCACATCATAATGAGAGGTTTTTGGCAGAGGATGAGAAGCCTCTTCCCCCATCCTGGAAAAAAATTTAATAAGCAAAACATTCCCAAAAATATCCTCCTGTGAGTTGTGCCTGGTCTGGATTGCTGAGTGCAGCTGCAGCACTGTGAGGTTCAATTTTGAGAAGAAAAATAACAAAAAACTTGGCAAATACTGGCAATTTTTATTTTTATACCTGTGAAAGTTTAGGCCACCTCAGAACTCCGTGGTTGAAAGGCACAAACGAGCTGCTGATTTAATTTGGGATCCAGACAGCCCCAGAACCGCAGCTCCTCTCAGGCTGGGTTTAAGGATAAATCAGCAACTCTTCCTAACCTTCGGTGTTTATTTGCAAAGCTTGCTGGAGTGTAAAATGGATAAAGATGAAGCTCCCATAAAACTTGTGAGTTGAAGAAAGGAAGAATCAGGAAAATAATTGGCCATAAATATGCCATATGGATTTTTTTCCTCTTTTCTGGAGGATTTTTATGGGCTTGGATGAGCTCTCGACAGATAAAATTGAGAAATATTCCCCTCACACTTACTTGAGGGGGGAAAAAATAAAAATCAACCCAAAAAATTGTTCAAGGAGTAAATAGAAGCAATCCCCAAAAGCCATAACAGCAGAAGGATTGCTTAATAACCTCCATGGATTTTAGATCTTTCCACATCACTTTGCCAGGCAGCACAATTCCCAGCCCTGCTGGTATTTCAGGATGCATCTCCTCAGTGGTTCAGAGGAAATTTTGGGGGCAGGAGAGGTTTGGATACCCAGTTTTCCTGGAGGAATCCCTGCTCCTCATGATCCCCAGCTCCTCATCTGCTGCACCCAAAGGGAATTTAAATAAATTAAAACGACCTCAGTGGTGAAAATTGGTGGCAAATCATGTGGATGCATTAAAAAGTAAAATATTGAAGGTTATTTCTATCAAATAAAGTCATTGCTAATTTGATCCATCAGCTCTGTGGAATCCAAATTACAGGCCTGTCCAAGCCCAGTAAAATTCAAAGAAATGCAATTATGTTTTGATTTAAACAGTTTAAAATCCTAATTTCAAGGAAATACAATTTTTAATTCAACCTAACCCTGCTGATTTGAGTGATCCTAGGTTTAAACCTAAGAAATCCTCATCAATCAAACATCTGGGAAGGTGAAGAATTTCCACACAGGATCTGTCCCAAATCCTCTGTCAGCACCACAGAGGAGATGCCAGGTGCTGGATGAGTTTGGGAATGGCAGCATGAAGAAATTCCCAAAATCTTCCAGCCTGGTGCAATATCCAATAAGGAAACACATCATAAACCCAGCATCATGCTTAATTAGCAGGCAGATTAATCTATAATTGTTTCATCCAATTAGGTCATTGTATATATAAAAAAAAAAGTTAAATTTCTGCAATTACTAGAAATTATTAGGGAAAAAATGGTAAATTTCTGCAAGTCAAAGAGTAAAGGCAAAAATTCTTGCAGGATTTCCAGTCCCCCAAAAAGATGCCAAAATCTCTGATTTTCAATTAACAATCTTACAGGAATCCAATCCAAGGTCCAAGACCTTGGGAGGGATGATTGCTCCTGGTTTTCACTGAGATTGATTAAATAATCCTCTCAAAAATAAACCAAAATGGGGATATAAATAAATAAATAATGATAATAATAATAATAATAATAATAATAATAATAATAATAATAATAATAATAATAATAATAATAAAGCTGGGATATTTGGATTTCCATCGTTTGAATGCAGCAGTTACCACTTCAGCAGGTCCAATATTAAACTCCAATATTAAATAAATAGGAGGGAAATTCCCTCCCAGATTTATCCCCATCCCAGTCAGCTTTGAATGGCAAACTGGGGAAACTCTGGAGGACCATGGAATTACAGAATGGATTGGGTTGGAGGCACCTTAAAGCTCTTCTCATCCCAACTGCTCAACATTTCCTTGTCAATCCATAAAAATTCCTGCAAGAGTGGCCAGGAAAAGGTTGGGATATCAGAGTTTCCACTGAAAAGAGGGAAAATAGAATTAAAAATCAGCAACAGCTAAAAAAAATCTGTCAGATTATTTCATTTCATTGAGGTTTTTGCATTTTTCATGCTAAATTAAATATTTTCACCCTCTAAAGTTGTTGTTCCCTTTATTCCAACATGAGGGGGTTCTTTTCTGCTTTTCCTACTTTGATTGTCTTTTTTGGCTCAGAAAATTAAATTTCATGGAGTTGGTCCTTATAGATTGAATGCTTTGTGCTAAACAAATGGTTCTAGTATTTGCTGGTGCTTTCAATAAATTAGAATTTGATGCTCAAGCCAATATTGAGCTGACACAAATTAGATTTACCAAGCAAATTTTTCCCCCAAATATCATCTTATCGAACAAGGGCTGTATTTTGCACCTGTCAGAAAATGTTTATTGCTTTATTTCATTAGCATGGCCTGTCAAGCTTTAATTTTAAATTGCCTGGTAAAACAGAAAAGACATTTTGCTAAGAGAGAACTCACTTTTCACAGTAAGAAACATCAGTTAATATGGAATGAAGCATCACTGGGTCTTCAGGGTAAATTTTTTATTTTTTAGCCACTTGGACCACAATTTTCCCCAATTATTTAAGTGGTTAAAATCCAAGTGGAGGCAGGTTTGTGTAACAGAACTTGTCAAGCCTAAATCATCATAATAAAAATGATAATTATTATCACCTATTTTAAACCAAATGGATTTTTCAGTTCTTGCTCTGTTGGAAATATTTTCCTTCAGAATCTGGGGGTTTGCTGATATAAAGGAAAGATCAAAACAAACATGGGAACAAATTTTAGATGCTGCTGCTGCTACAGGAGTTTTTTTTTTTTTTTAATGGATGAACTAAAATCCCTTTAAAATAAATCAAAAATAGCAAAATTTTCACAACATATCTACATAACTCATCACGTCCAAGAGGGAACACCAGATTTTCACAGTGCTCAAGAATCCTATTTTTGGGAAAGACACTCAACCTTCTCATTCCTGCTGCCTGAAATCCACTTTTTCCATGATTTTTGGTGTCTTCTGCAAAGACCAGAGTAAAAGGATTATTCAGGAGGGAGCATCCCACCAGGTCAGGAGCCTCCTGGGACCTTTGCCACCTGTAGGGGACTTTTGGCACCAAGGCCACCATCAACACCTACACAGGCTTTGAGCTGACCCTAAAGTATCCCTGTAACGCCCCAAGGGGCTGAAAACTTGATTTGATTTTCAGCATTTTTGGTCAAAAGCCCCATGTGTGCCCTAGAAGGGAAATGCAGCTCTCCAGGACGGCATCATCAACTTTGGGAATCCAAAAATAAACTTTTTTTGGGTTTCGGCAACCAAAATACCTGAAGTTATCTGTGTATTTTACACCTCAAGGTCTCATTTCTGTGAATTGTTGACCACTAAAAAACAAAATCTATCCTCCACAAATTTTACTTGATGAAAACACCACCAAAAGCCATCGTTAACTCCTGAGGTTTTGATTTCACCCACAGCACCGCACCAGGCGAGTTTGACTTCTTGCTGCTAATTTTAATTTCTGCCTGTTTGCATTTCTTTAAAGCCCAGCCAGATCTGCCTCAGACACGGCATTCTCCAGGCTGCCATTCATTCCCTGCTCCTAAAGCTAATTGGCAGCACTTTTTGGAAGAGAAATGCTCCTCAGAAACACCCTTCAGATATTTGTTCTTCAGAGCTCATCACCAGCTTTATACTCATCAAGTACCAGAGATCTGGGTAGAAATTAAATGAAATTGCAGCCCTAAAAGGCTGCTTAGGCCACACAGAGCTCACATGGAAAAATCAAATCATATCATGCTCTTCCTGTGTTTTCCAGCCTTGAAAATCCAAAATCTGGTTTAAATTTTTAGGGGAGAGGGTAAAAGGATGAAAATACTCCTCAAGCTGAGGAAATACAGCCAAATTCCTCCTCCAAGATATTTGACTTCCTTATTATTTCTCTTAAAATTCATCCACACACAAACACCAATGCCCAAAAATCAGGACCCCCCTCAGCCCCATTGTATTATTACGTAAAATGTTTAATGTAAAATTTATTATGAAAATAATCTGTGTTTTGGATCCTGCACATCCCAATGAGCAAAAACCTGTTCTCAAAACGTACATTGCTGTTACTAACATTCGGAAAGATTAATCAACCAACCAGCATACAGTGGTGTTCATATTTTAGTAATTAAGGCAAATAATTCCTTTCTACTCCTAAATCCTTAAGAATCCCCCAATTCCATGCTGTGCCACCCTGCTGCTGTCCACATATTTTTATTTTTTGCTAAACCCAAGACTGTCATTAGATCTGCATGCAGGGAGGCAGGGCGGGAAAGAAAAGGATATTTACAAAGAGCACAAGCATTTTATCATTTTTCTGATCCCAATTTTTATATTAAATTCTAAAGCTGGGCTTGCCCTGCCAGGCGAGCTGGAGCGTTTTGCTGTGGCAGCGTTGGAGGCGATAAGAGAACCCTGGGGTTTAATCTGGATCTGATCCCCACCCCTCTCCTGGCAGCGTCCAGGCTGATAAGGACTGATAGGAAGAGGAGGTTTCAGCAGGATCTCCTGGTGTTGACTGCGTTTGCTCCCACCTTTCATCAAATTCCCATTAGCGCCGTCAAACCGCGACCGTGCGAGGCAGGAGCCGCCACCTCCTCACCGAGTGCCACCACTTATCCTGTGACATGGAGCCAACTTTACCTGCAGGAACAACACCCTCCTAAATCTGTCACTTTACTGTGGATACACCCGTGGCCAAGTGGCCAATGATGGAGTGGGGAGTAAACAGGAAAAGCAAAAATGTTTCCCTCCAGAGGGAACAGAAGATTCGCTGGCGGCCCCTTCCAGCACTCCTCAGAGCTCTGGGGAGGGGAGATTGCTTAATTTAATGTTCAAACAAATTATCCCATTGGAAAGGGCTCCCTGTGCTCAGGTAAGACTTTCCCAGAAATTTAATTCCCTAATTTCATCAGGTGGCGCCTCGGCCGCCGCCGTTTTCGGGGATGGATTTGGAGGGCACCTCGTTTGAGGGCAATTTGAGAGAAGCAGAGTTGACACCGTGTCAATCTCTTGCCAGGCTGAGTGGCATCTCCCAGGAAAACAATTGAATTTAGGGATGCAGCCTGCTTGTTTTAATCTCCTCTCTCTCACCAGGCTAAAATGCTCTTTTACATAGGCAGCAAATACATTCAATATTTGATGATGTGCGACCGAAAATTTGTCCTTCCCCAAGGAAAATAACTCCAGGCTTTTTAAAAAATGAGGACCGGGAGCTCAACCATTTTCTCCCAAATGAAAGGTCATACCAGACACTGCTATCCTAAATTTGATTTATCTCCTTGATTTTATAAGAAACCCTTAACTTACAAAACCTTTTGGGGTAGGACGCAGATTTGAACAGAGAGAGAAAATCCCTCACTTTTGGGTGAGGAAGGAAGGATGGTCTGTGCCATGTTCTTTCCTGATGAGCTTTGTAAATTGTGGAGTCAGTGCTTCAGGAGACTTTCAGAGTAGAAATTAACTCCTAAAATTAGTTGGATATATATAAAAAAAATTAAATCTTTATACAGCTGCAAGGACTGACTGAAAGAACAAAGAGTCCCACTACTTTATATATATTATGTCTATATATATAGATATATAGATAGATATAGATAAATATATATGAATGTGACTAACAGAAATAATCCAGGCCTATGGGAAGGATATATAGGAACATCCAATTTCCAAATTTCCTGATGTCCAAATAGCTTAAGTATATTTATTTAACATCAAAGTTGTGATGCATAATCACAGCTGAATATCTACGAAACAAAACTACTTGAATTCATTCATTAACTTTATAAAAGATGAAAAAAATTAAATAAATTTCCCTTTTCTAGGCTGAGCTGTTATATAAGGACTACAGCCTGACCTGACTAAAATAAATTATACATCCAGCAGGAAATGTCTGTCCATGCCATGAAACCCCTGGATTTTGCTCTCTGTGAAGACCCTGGGCTGAGCAGCCTGTGATGTTAAATGTTCAGACAGATTGATGGGACAGTTTGTGGCTCATCATTTCCATGACAGGGGACATGTTCAAGTGCAGGTGTGGAGACAAGTGACACTTGGAACTCCCAGCAGAGAAGCCACACCACGTCCTTGAAGAGTCAGACAAGAAATCTGAGGTGTCACCAGTTTGCTGCTTCTAGAAGGAATATCTAGTTTAAACAAAAATATCTCCATGGCTCCTACAAAATTCCTGGAGAAGTTGTGATTATCTCCAGAAAAAAATGAAATATTCCCTTGCAGAAGGTGCATTTGGGTAGTTTCAGGAGGCTGAGGGTGGCACTGAGGAGGCTTCCAAGGTGGTTTTCAGGTGTTGGACACCTGGACACTGATACAAATGCATGGAGGAGAAAGGAAAAAATCAGTGAAAAGCAGCCCCTACCTACATTTTTCCACACAGCAGCTTTGAGCTGGGTTTGGAAAGCTGGTAAAAGTAATTTTTTACTTGTTTTTTTCTCCCTTTTTAAGCAGCAAGAAGGCCAGGCCCATTTATATTCTGCTTCTGGCTTGTAGCATGTCTGAACACAGGGAGGTCATGGCTTGATGCTGCTACTTTGATGATGGAAGAGAATTTTATATTTTGCTCCTCCAGGTTTTCCTCCATCTTCTGCCTCTGCAAGTCGATGAGTTGATATTTCTAAGTGCACAAACACATGATTAGCATCATTTTCTGTTCTCAGAGGCCTTTGATGCACCAAAAGTAAGGAGTTTTGTACAAAGTTCAGCACCCAGGATCCTGCCTGACAAAACCTTCACGCCCGGCTCAGTCACACAGAGGGCTCACAGGAGCAAGGAGTGGCTGGAGAGGGTCGTCAAAGGTCCTTGTTCACTTCTTCCACCTCCTTGGAAAATAAGTTTTCCAGCCCCTGGGGAGTTCTACAGCAGAAGTTTAACTTCAGCCAAGCATTTAACTGAAGGTTGGATTTCAGGCCCTCTAATTTCAGGTTCATCTGAGAAGGAGTTGTGTTACCAGCCTGAAAAGGTTAAGAGAGAACTTAGACTTCCAGCTCCTTCCCTCCTGCTTCTGACCCCCCTTATTGTTAATATTATCTTGTCATATTTAGGAACTGTGACTCAACCTTCCCAGAATGAAGCAGCGTCCCTGAGGCTGCTCAGGAGCCACGTGGTTCGTGTCCTAAACCCAAAAACCTTCACAGAAAATAAGCGGATTCTACTCAAAAAGGACCCTGAGCTTTCATTCCAGCTCTGAGGGTGCAGATCTCCAGCGAAGCCTCCCCTGGGTGTGCCATCCACCCCTCGGAGGAGCAGAGAGCCCCTGATGCTGTCAGGTGTCCTTGGAAGAGGCAGGGATGACCTTTGCCGAGTGCTGGAGCAGAGCCAGGCCGAGCTGGTGGCACAGAGTGACAGGGGACAAGCAGCAGGGCTGGGACAGAAGGGACAAGGCTCCTCCATCTGCTGCAGCTCGCGCTGTGCTGCTGGAAATGGATGAGGGGAGAGGAGATGTTAATGCCAGGAGCCCTGGGAGACGGGGTGCATCCCAAATCCCCACACCACAGCGCACATCACACATTGTTTCCAGCACTGTAATTATCTGATAAAGCTGTTAAGCAGCCCCCTGAGGTGCCATGAAGAATTCACACTTTCCACCAAAGCACGGCCAGATATTAGTCAGCAACTGGATGCTACTTTGGTGGGGGGGAAAAAATCATATCAGGAGAGTAATTTCCTTTTATTTCTGAGAAACTTAAGGTTTGTGATGGGAGGATGAGCTGGCTGCACTCAGCTCTGCGTGAGAAATACAAAATTTTCTTAGCACAGAGAGGACTAAACATTTAATATGTGCACAATGGGGTCTCACATCTGCCTCCACCCCACACTGAAACATTAAGTGAAAGATAACCAGACTTCCATGGATTGACTCCAAAAGTGAATTTAGAGTTCAAGGCCGGGCTGGATGGGGCTTGGAGCGACCTGGGATGGTGGAAGGTGTCCCTGCCCATGACAGGGGTGGCACTGGATGGGCTTTAAGATCCCTTCCAACCCAAATCATTCCATGATTCTATGATTAAAGAAGCCCAGGTGTAGACATAAGACCTCAAACCTCAATTGCTTTGTCTGTTAAAATGGGAAATTAATAATGAGACAAAAGAAAAATTGCAATTACAGCTACTTCAGATGGGAGCAAAGCCTCCCTAGAAAATAAGCCAGCGTCACTTTGAGAAAATTCCTATCTGAGGGAGTTTCCAGGCACCATCCAGGCGCTGCTCATGGAGGATGGCCAGGTGCTGCAGCACCTTCCTGACCTGCTTTGTCCAAGCAGCAGCACAGCTCCAGGCAGAGGTTCCCTGGGGCTGCTGCCTGGCTAAACAGGGATGGACTGGTCCAAACCTGGATCTGGAACAGTTCCCAGGTGAGGGATGGGTGGCTGGTCCAAATTTCTCCCTATGAACCTCAAGAATTTGAAATTTTTAACCCAGGAAAATCAAATATTAAAAACATTTTCACTGAGCCAAAGATTCCCAATTCTTGAGGTCAGAGTCAGCACAGAAAGTCTGAAATTCTCAGCACCCAGGTTGCACATCTGCCCCTGTGCCCACCTCTCCTGTGATG
Organism: Ammospiza caudacuta; assembly: GCF_027887145.1. NCBI lineage: Eukaryota > Metazoa > Chordata > Aves > Passeriformes > Passerellidae > Ammospiza > Ammospiza caudacuta. Next base: position 25,800,219 of record NC_080603.1, read on the forward strand.
ATGATGATGCTGCTCCAGGAGGCGCTGGGAGCTCACTCATGGATCTGCACGGGGATCACTGCTGTGTGCCAGGGAAACACCCACAGGTGAGCCCTTCCCAAAACTGCTCAGCAGCACAGCTGGAGACCCAGAGGGAAACACCCCCAGCTCAGTTCTGCTTTATCATCTTCCATTTTTGAAGTGCCAATATTGACACAGCCACAAAGGCCCATCTCCCTCCTCACCTTCAGCAGGCAGCAAACACAGGGGGTGACTTTGAGCCTTGTTTACCAGGGAGACCAATTTCAGTTCTCCTCTCCACTCGTCTTTTATCTCAGTTTCTTACCTCGTATCCATATTTACCCTCTGCTCGGCAGGACAGAGATGTGCTAATGTATAATTAATGTGCATTAAGCACTGCTCTGCAGGGGCCTTACAACCCACACTGACCCCAAGGAGCCTTGCTCCCCTATTTCCAACACCCCCATTGGAATAATAAACCCGGGGTTGATCTTCCTTTTCTTATTTTTCTTTTTTTTTTGGGACCAGTTTTGATAATTCCAGCAGTCTCTGGTTGTTTTGAAGTGGTGTCTGCACCCAAACACTGTTTTGGCCCCAGCAGAGTAACTGCAGCGTGCTGCAAAAACAGAGCTGCAAAGCAGCACTAAAACATTCTGAGCTATAACATTTACACTTGTATTTTATCATTTCACATATGGAGACATCACCTAATTGTCAATAGACTCACAACAATTCTCATCAAGGGCCTCACCCATAGCTCCTCAGAGTCAGTGAGACCATTCTATTGCCTCCAAATGGCTTTGGATTGCCCCCAAAAGGAAAAAAAACCACACCAAGATAAATTGCAAATTGTCTCATTAACTCCTCCAAATGTCTTTTGAACCATTTCCAGAAAAATAAATGAAGGGGGAAAAAAAAGTAGTCAAGCACTCCAAGAACACGACTGGAGTAAAAGGAGAAATAAAAATAAAAATGCAGCACCAAGAGTAGTTTCAAAGTTGTACGAGAGAAAATATAATCACATATTGCAACTGACTCCTAAAAGGCAGGGAGAGCAAACCCTGCCACGAGGCTGCCCCTCGACCCTTTCTGTCTCATCCCTCGCTGCTGTTGTGGGCAGGATCCAGAGAGTCGTTATCAGGAATAACCGCACTTCTCCCATCTGCACCCGCTCCCAGCTGAGCGGGGAAATAAAACAGGAAAAACCCAACAAAACCCCACACAAGTGACAAAACGCTTCCATCAACAAATGTGAGCTCTCATTCAAACTGCCATTTTTCTGTCCCTAGAAGTCTTTGTTTTACATGGAGCGTGTGGACTCAAAGTTTTCTTTTACTCAAGTACATAATAAAATTTCTTGCAAGCCAAACATAACAGCAAGAACAAAAATCCATATTAAGTTCCCAATTCCAAAAGTTTTCAGATGGAAGGAGCCTAAAAAAATAAAAAGGAGTAAATGTGGCACTGGGTGCCATGGTTTAGCTGAGGTGTTGGGGCTGGGTTGGACTTATTATCTTGAAGGTCTCTTCCAACCCAGTGACTCTGTGAGTTCTCTGTAAGAATCCTACCTTGAGCTTAGAAATTCATCATCTGGGGTGCAGCAAATGCTCTGGGTATCTGTGATTTTCACTTTTTCACATGCCTAGAATTGGTTAATTTGAACGTGCCTCAAAGCAAAATTATTAATGCCACTATCCTGAATATTTCCTGTTCAGTGCTGAAATAAAATGCTCTGCTGGGTGGTGATTATGAATCCTGATTGCCCTGGTAATTCCAATATCTGCTTCCCTTAATTTCCAACTCTCCCACCAAACAAAGCCCAGGACGAGGGAGAAGATTCATTAGCATTACTAAATTAAAATTATTCCAACAATCCACAGTAGCATCCTGCTGGATTTCCCATCAAACCAAGCTTTGTTCTCCAGCTTTTCCTGTTTGAGGAGCAGATTGTGCCAACCCCACGCCGTGGCTCACCAGAAGGGGAGTTCAGAGAGAGGATCAGTCTTCATTTGTGGTTACAGTGGTTCTGATAGAAAACTGAGCTTTGTGATTTTGAGAGGGGAGAATTCTCATAAACACAGCAAAAACAACCCAACTGTTCTTAGTTTTTTATATTATAAAAAGCCTGTGATGTTAAAAATATTGCAGAACAAAAGCGTGGAATAGGAAATGCAGCTGTTTACAAAATACAGAGCAATTTCTGATTGCTTGTACTCCATCAAAAAACAAGATATTGTGATGAAAAATACCTCAGCTTAATCACGCATCCTGAGGTGATATCCCTGCATTTTCTGCTGTGTCAGGGTGAATAATTCAATTCCATCCAGATAAGATTTGCAATACAGTTTGAATTTCTCAGTGCATTATTCCCTTCTCTCCACAATATATTAGAGCCCAAAAATAGACATTTACCACAGAGGGCCAAAAAAAGCAGAAGAATTCACACCAAGCTGACCAATTTTGGAAACTAAGCCAAGATATTTGTTATTTTCACCTCTTCAAAAATTTATTCCAGCATCTGTCACCCACAAAAATACACATCCAAGTTTCACTCCACAAAAGCAATAAATAAAGGGAGAATTTTTACATGATAATTAATTCATGCCACAAAAACACCCAAAAATATTCAGGAGGTTCTGGTGTTTCCTTCTCTTCCTGAAGAATTGGAGACTAGACCTGATGCATTTCCAAAGGACAGGCTTAGCTCTCACTCCAAGATTCCTGACCAATTCCAATTCCTCCTCCAAGAATTTAGGAAAAAAATCCCAATTTCAAAAGTTATCCTAGAGAAGGATTTCAGCCATTAGAGAACATAATTATTTCTTTTTTTTAACCCTGTTCCTTGCATGGAGCTTGGCCACAGGCTGGAATTTATAAATTAAATGTTCATCACCACCATAACTGCACAACAATAATAATTATTTCTCTTTCCCCTGAGGTGCAGCCAGCTGTCCTGAGGATGGGACACAGAGCAAAACCACAGCATCATTTAGAAAACTTGGAAAAAAATCTCCAAGACCATCAAATCCAACCATTCCCATCACTGCCAAGGCCACCACTGCCCCATGTCCCAAGTGCCACATTCCAGTGGCTTTTAGATCCCTCCAGGAATGGGAACACTGTCAGCTCTTTATCTTCTTTTTCTGCCTGGGTCAGGATTGAAAGTGCTCAAGACGGTATTTCATTTTCAGAGTGAAATGTTTATGATTTCTTATCTATGTCACAGTCTTACAGGTTGTCAGTTCTACAGCACTTCACTCTCACAAACAAAGAATGGAGCCCCATCTCTCTCTGCAAGGCCTTTTAAGGATAAACAGTCCAATTAAGAAATGACACCAAAATTATTTTTACTTTTAACCCAATAACCAATGACCCATGGCCCACAATGGGGACTTTTTATCCAATTACACAAAACCACCCAAACCCGTGGAGGAGAATGTGGAGGAGAAGGTGGAGTCTCCACCCTAAAACCTATATTTTGCTTTATATATATTGCTATATTCTAAACCCTTAAACTCTAAGTTTCCCCCCCTGTGATATCACACATTTCTATCCAAACCCCACACCCACAATCCCAGTTCCATCATTCCATTTTGGGATCCTTCTCCACAAGCTCAGGTCAATGCAGTGTTCTCCTGGGGGTCAGTGCCTGGCAGCACAGAAATCCAAAATCCTCAGCAACCAGGGTTCCACCAGAACACCATTTCCCTGGGCAGCTGGGCCAATGTTTGCACCACTTTTGGCGAGGAAATCTCACATAAAATTAATCCCTCTGCCACACATTGAGGCCACGCTTGGCACCTCAGCAGCCTTTCCAAACCAAGTGTTTTGTGTGTTTTCCTCTTCTGTGTAAAAGCAGAAAAGCCCAGAAATGCAGGAAATATAAATGGCCAAATAAAAAAAGGAAACCTATTCAGAGTATGCACTGAACCACACTCCAGGGAACTTGTAACTGCTTCTCAGGAGAGCTGGGTAAAATATCTGTATGGAGCACGTCAGGAGGAATTACCAGCACTTATTTATGGCTATGTCACCCAATCCTAACATTTATCCACTTTATGTCACAGCTTCACTTTTAATTTGATCATCCTCCCGATTTTCTCCACATCCCAAAGGCCCCGGGGGCTCTTTAAAAATAACACATTTATCGAGCCCAATTCACAGGGAAACACCCCAGATAAATCCAGGCCAGCAGTAAATAACCCTTGGCTTCTTCCCTCAGATGCTACAACTGCATTTATCCCACTCCCAAAAGTCCCAGGCTGCCTGTCCATTATCTCCATTTTCCACTCCTCAGCCCCAGTGGCTGCATTCCCTTCTAATGGGCTTTATTTTTGCACTCTTTTTGCACTAAAATGGCTCAATTCTACGGCAGGATAATTTGTGCTTCATCAGGATCCCAGAGAACATCAGTTTAAATAAAAAAAAATAAATAAAATCAGTTTTGCCAGTGACAAAGAACAGATGTTCTTCAAAATTTTATCAAAGATTACTCCTGTTTTGAGCAGCTGAGGGAAGTTTTAACAAATTATTCCTGACATCAAATACCTTGTCAGCACAGGCAATCCAAAAACATGTTTGAGACACCGAGGTAAGGATAAAGATTTGCAAAGTACTCGATCCTCAATTCTCCTCCTTTCTCACACAACAGGATGTGGGTTTGGGGGGTTTTTTATAGCAGGGAAAAATAAAATTAAAAATAAAAATATCAAAAAAGACCAAAAATCTGGCGCCAGCTTATTAAATATTCAACCAGTCTGGCCCAGCTGCATGTGTCTAACGCAGTCTGGCAAGTTTGCTACTCTCTGAAGAGAGATTTATTTTTGCATTAAACATGCATTCAAAAAATTAAGTTCAAGAGTCTGACAGGCGAGTTTGGGGAGTTTAGCAGGGGATTTATTGGCCTGAAGTTGTTGCCACCCGACTTCCATGGAATTTTCTCACCCATCCTCTCCAGAGGGATTTTTCCACACCTGACCTCCAGTCCCTGGGAACAGAGGCTCTCTTTAGATCAAGGCTTTTCCCTTTTTTGCAACAAATCTGCCATAGGATTAAAGATATTTTAAGGGGAAAAAAAGAGAAAATTGTATTTTAATGGATTCATTTCCTTCAACAAGACATGTAAAAATAGTTACCTTGAGCATTAAGTGACTAAAAGCAGCTGCCATCATTTCATTTGCTTTTAGAACCTTCCTCCACAAATGATGTCACATTTTGCACATTAAAATAAAACCTGGTTGCACTGAAACTTCTCAGGCAGCTGGGTGATGTTCCTGGGACAGGGCTGGCTCCCCACATTCCCAAACCCTTGTTTTCTTTGATTTCAAAGTGCAGCAGAGGTCCTACAATCTCATCACAAAAACCTTATTAACTGAGTGAGAATAATAGGAAAAAAATATTTGAATGAAAAATGGTGTTCAGCTGGGATCTTTTTCCTTGGCTGTATTAAGGGACTTGGATTTTTTTGTAGGTTTTTTCCCATTTTTATTTCAAATTGAGGATGAGGAGAACTCTGGAATTTCTTGTGTGAGAGTCAGTAGATTTAGGCTCAAGTTTTACAAGAATTAAGTGTTAATTTGGTAATGGAGACAAAGACCCACTGAAGCCCAACCTTGATGAAGGAAGATATTGGTGACCAGGGAGGATCAGGGCCCTCAGGGCAGTGGGAATTGATGATTTTTAGCCACCAAAAATGATCAATTTCCACCTCACCAAATTCTGAGCCTAAGGTGGAAGGAAATAAAACATCCCTCCGTGACAGAAGTGTGTTATGCCCTGCTCTGCACATCTCCTGCAGCCCAAAACTGAGAATAATCCAGCTGGAATTAAGTGTTCCTTGGAGCAAAATTCTGCTTTGCTGAGGTGATCATGGATTAATTTGGGTGGGAAAAGCCCTTCACAATCACCAAGTCCAAACACCGACCCCTGTCCCCAAGTGCCACATCCTGGTGGCTTTTCATCCCTCCAGGGATGGGGATTCCACCACTGCAGCTGTGCCAGGGATGGACAAGTGTTGGTGTAAAGTAGAAAATTGATTTAAAATTATAAAAAATTATTTTTAAAAATTATTAAAAAAAAATCAGAAAAATCAAGCCTGGAATCATTGTCTGGCCTTGTCAAGGCAGCCCTCTGCAATTCCCATGTGGAAGCAATCCTGTGTGAGCAGTTCATTCACACAACAATCCATTCCTGGGAAAAACAACCAGCACCTGGATAAACTGTTTGTACACCCTGAGAAAAATGAAAACTCTCTCTCACAGACAACTTTTCAGCAGGTATATACTGGGGTTGGAGTGACCAATAAATACAGAACAACAACTTGTTACTGACCAATAAAGGGACTGGCAAGACAGCTCCTGACCAATGGGAGTCACACACAGCTCTGTAAAACTGGATAAAAAGGAATTCTATGAGTAAAGAATGGGCATTTTCTCCAATATGAAGAAAATGGAGTCCTGTGTGATTTATTCCAATAGACAAAAGGAAATTTTCCTTCAATCCAACCTCATCTGGTGCAACCTGAGGCTGCTTCCTCTCCTCAGGTGCTTCCACATGCTCAGGATCAAGGTGGAAACTGTGGCTCCTCTACTTGACTCAGAGTCCAGCCCCTAAATCATTGCAGGAACATCTCCAAGCCCCCATTCCCAGCAAAGGCTGCAGCTGCTGCCTCCTCTGGAATCCCCATTCCAGCAATAATGGATCACTGAATTACAGAGGCAGCAGAAGAGGACAATTTGTTACCGCCACCCTGATTTTTTAGTTCAGATCATCCTGGCAGGTCTCACCAGCCACTGTTGGATGTTCCACAGGGCCACACAAACCCCACAATCATTTCCAACAGCATTTTTCTCCCTTCTTGCTTTTCTGTTCATAATTGCCAGGTATAAAATACAGCTCATCTTGAGCCAGCAAACCCCAGTGCAGGGCTGCAGCTCCATTTATTTCTTCTATAAATAGCATTTCATGGAGTGCTCACCGTGGAATTTATACCACTTTAGCAATAAAATGAAAGTGGTGTTTTGGAAACAGCATAAAAATGCATTTTTAATCATGAAACCTTGTAAACCTTGCCTAGAATAGTGTTAGAGACAACTTTTCCTTGCAAAAACATTGGAGGGATAAACGCTGACCAAGTCATGGGGCAGATGTTGGAATGATTGGGATTCAGAGAGTGGCTCCAGACACATTGAGCTGTCTCAGCATTTCGGGGTTGAAGTTAAAATTACAAAGCAATGAATTTTGAATGTGATTACTCCAGAGATGCTTCTGGGCACTGCTGGAGAAAAAGATTTGGGTCCAGTACAGGAGGCTGATGAATGTAATTCCAGGATTTGGGATGAGGAAATCTGTGCATTTGAAAGGTGGAGATGGCCTGGTAGAACCTGTCTTGGCCAAAAATCATCAATTTCCTCTGTCCCGAGTGTCCTGATCCTCCCTGGTCACCAACAGCTTCTTTCATCAAGGTTGGGCTTCAGTGGGTCTTTGACTCCATTACAAAATTAACAATTATTTTTAAACTTGAGCCTAAATCTATTGGCACTGACACAAGAAATTCCAAAGTTCTGGCAGGCAAAGAGAAAGAAAGCATCAGGATAAAATCAAAAAGAAAGTAAAGCAAAAAAAGGAAGAGTAGAAACCCAAACACATCAACCTCTTCCTATTTATCCATGGAAAAAAAAATTCCTTGTCCTAAAGCCTATTTACTGCCTATTTCCCACAATTTTCAGGAATCAACAGAAAAATGGGAAGCTGGTTTTCTTCTTTTCCTAACAAGTGAAATAACACCCAAGGAAAGGACTGAAATGGTGATTAAAACCAAGTAAATTAGTGGGGAATATCACAGGGACAAAAGGAAAACAGGATGTGATCCTTGGCTTCCAGAGTGCATCAAAACTCAAATTCATTGTCTTCATGGGAAGACTGAACAAACATGATATTAAATTAAATCCTGAACACCAATGAAGCCCTTTGGCCCAGACACTTTCACTTAATGGATGTATTTTTCTAGGGGGGGAAAAAAAACCCTGAAACACAAGAAATTCCCATGAGGGAAATTTGCAGCTCTTTCCTTTGGAAAAGCAGAAAATCCAGCAGGAAGGGTCAGTGAGGGATTATCTCCATGCAGGGTTGGGCTCCAGGGGAGCACTGCAGGACAGATATCCCAAATCCAGAATTCCCACCAACTCTGCAATAATTCCTGAGCACTGGAGGCTGGCCTGGCTCAAAAAGGGCTGCTATAAATAATTCCATGGCTAATTCAATGGAAGGGCTTTGAGACGGAAGCAAGGGAATGATGATCCAGGAGGAGGAGCCATTCCTTGAACTTCCTCAGGGAAGTTCATAATAAATAAATAACTCCATGGCTAATTCAATGGCTTTGGGGCAGAAGCGAGGGAATGATGACCCAAAAGGAGGAACCATTCCTTGAACTTCCTCAGGGCGCCAGACACAGGAGGTGCTGATCCCACACAAAATCCAAAGGGCAATGCATATTTTAAAGGAAAATCCACTGCAAGCACCAAGGGAAGGCTGGCACTGAGTCAGGGAGCTGTGCCTGGAGCACAAGAACCAGGAGGAGGCTCACGGAGGCCGCTGAAGCCGAGGGAATCAGACATGGCCTGGGGAAGGCGACGGGGACAGCAAATATTCCAGCTATAAATACCCTGCCTGCCTCTGGCAGCGACCTGGGCCACGCAGGGATAAACAGGACAAACATGGGAAGGCTTCTGGAGCTCCCTCCGTGCCACTGACCACATTGCAGACAGACAGAGCCACCACACACACAGGAGGAGCAGCCACTGTGGGCTTCCCATGGGCTGGGTGGGAGTGTCAACGCTCCATGGATCCCAAATTCATGGAGGGATTGAACTGTCCTAAAAACACCACCCCAGTGCTGCAGCAATAAGGGGGAAGGTGTTGGTCTGTACGAGAATTCTGGGTATGGATGAGATTAAAGTCCTTTTTTCTCTTACCCACAGGAGGAAAAGCACAAGTGAGAGTCCATCAGCATTTCCCTTGCACTTTCAATCATGATTCACCTCCCTTTTTGTTAACGATCGGAGCTGTACTTTAAAATATGCTGCATTTTGCTCAGACACTGGAATTCCCTGACGTTTCAGGAAGGGCCAACAGCAGATCTGCACACCTTGAAAAAGTGAGGGAAACCACTTGTGCAAAACTGGGCAGAGCCAAGGAACACACACCTGACCGCCACATCTCTGAAATCACCAAAAACTCCTCCCAGATGAAATTTATAAATCAATGAAAAATTCCTTCAGTATCACCACGAGGACTAGCAGGAGTTTGGTGAATTATTTACTCAGGGAGCAGGAGACAAGGGAGAGCTTGCAGCAACATCAATACTTGACACATTAGTGAGTCTTTCACTTCTGCTTTATCAGCCTGCTCATGTGCTCTCAAGTTTGCTGACCCATATTCTGGGCCTCACTGAAAAGAGCAGCCTTGAAGAGATGTGACAATCTTGTCCATGTAGAAGCAAATCTGGGAAACTGAGATCTCTTTAACAAATCTCTTCTGCAGCCACCACGGAGGTGACTCAAAGAACAGCTGGGATTTCATTCTGGCTCTTCCATGACACAAAGCTGTTCACTCATTGTGGGTATTAGCCCCAGATAAATGCACGTTTCAGGAAAATATTAGAGTTTTGACATTGCTTCCACTCTAATTTTTTAATTTATCAATGTTTCATTAATTTTCAGACAGAGAATGTCACACCTCTGATCTCTTAACAAAGGTTGGTGAAAAGCTAAAGGAGCCGAACTCATCCCTGCTCTCCCAGCAAGGAGAGAAACAAAGGAAATAAATCAAACACCTCCCCTCCTCTCCATTCTGCAGCACAGGAGAGAAGAGGCCACACCAGAGCTTCCATGAAATCAGAAAAAGCTGAAAATGTACAATTTTTCCACTGTTTTCCTCTCCCAGCAAGAATTTAAAAGTTCAGAAGGAATAAACACGGAAAATGGGAATGCTCCCATGGATAAACAACAACCACAGGATTTTTTTCTTCATATCTTTAAATATGGACAGCACCTCCTTGCTTCAAAGGGACAAAAACCTCATTTCACAAAATTTGATGGTTTTATTTGAATTTTTCATGTATATAGAGAGACAAATGAAAATTTGATTTTGGAGACAGGAAGAGAAAAAATAATCCTGCATTTTCCTTGAGTCTTTGTCACTGTTTCCTGATTAAACAACTGTCAGGCCCAGCAGGGTTGAACAGTGACCACATCCCTGGTTCAGAGGGAAAAACCCCACAAAAAAAGGCTTGGAAGGAGGTTTTTGGCCCATGGATATTTCCTGGAGTAGTTACAGAAAGGAGCCTGCTTGAGCATCTCAGGTCACCAGCAGACAATTGAGGCACAGATGTAGAAAGAACATCGAGCTTTGGGGGATAATCAGATTTATTTTTTTCAATAAGTAGAGCATATTATTTTCAAGTGGTTAACTGAGAATAACTCTTGCAGAAGTACAATATAACAGTAATTATTCCAAAATCAATGGCACAAAAGGGTTCATTTCAAATCACGTTATGATTGCTGGATTAAAGTAGTTATTATATAATAGGATAGCAATTACTCCACCTTAATAATTTCTGGGTTTCTGAGGGTGAAAGTGATAATACGAGCTACAGCAGGTGTCAAATTTTAGATGTTGTGGAATGAATATTCCAAAGGCTGGAAAGAAACAAACAGATTAGCATATAAAAACCACAGGCATGGAAAAGAGCTAAAAATACCCAACTGCTTCACCCCTCTCCCCGTGAGCAGAGGCTGCTCCCTCCTGACAAAGGGCTCTGAGCACGCAGCTACAATCACAAGGAGGCTGAAGGTTCTCATCATCCTCATCTGGAGGAGCTTCGTGGTTCCTGGGGGAATCAAATTTATGCTCTGAGCAGACAGGTGGGACAGTGTGAGCTCCCAGATCTGAAGGGGACACTAAAGACACAGCCCACGCCTCCAGCACAGCTGGGTTTGCTCTGCTTTGGGGTTTTAAATCCCTGGGTTTGCTCTGCTTTGGGGTTTTACATCCCTCCAGCACAGCTGGGTTTGCTCTGGTTTGGGGTTTATATCCCTCCAGCACAGCTGGGTTTGCTCTGCTTTGGGGTTTACATCCCTCCAGCACAGCTGAGTTTGCTCTGGTTTGGGGTTTACATCCCTCCAGCACAGCTGAGTTTGCTCTGCTTTGGGGTTTACATCCCTCCAGCACAGCTGGGTTTGCTCTGGTTTGGGGTTTATATCCCTCCAGCACAGCCGGGTTTGCTCTGCTTTGGGGTTTACATCCCTCCAGCACAGCTGGGTTTGCTCTGGTTTGGGGTTTACATCCCTCCAGCACAGCTGGGTTTGCTTTGGTTTGGGGTTTACATCCCTCCAGCACAGCTGGATTTGCTCCGGTATGGGATTTTACATCCAATCCCTCCAGCACAGCTGGGTTTGCTCTGGTTTGGGGTTTTACATCCAATCCCTTCAGCACAGCTGGGTTTGCTCTGGTTTGGGCCTGCTCTTGTTTGGGCTTCTGTCGGCTCATTTAAGGCTCCAACCCACGGAATCTCCCTCCCTGGGGATATCCCACAGCCCTCAATTCCACAATCCTGCCTGATTAGGGAGGTGGCACCAGGGCATCACTGTGGGCCCTTCCAACCTGAACCTTTCTGGGATTTGCTGTAAAAGCACCCCCAAACACAAGGTTATTCCTGGGTTCTTGCTCTCTTACCTCACTTCTTTTTAATCCCAAGCTCCTTTTTTTTTTTTTTAATACCAGGTGCAAACTGCTTTTTAATCACATTATGAGAGCAGCACTCTTTCAGATGCCCCCTTAAATCCCATTTGTAAAACTTGGAAAGTCTTCCCCCCTTCACCCCTCTTGACAAGCTTTTCCAACTCCTCTCTGTTCTGTGGTAGCTTTTCCCTTATTCCCAGTTCCTAACAGAAATCTGTGCTTATAAACACAAAAAATGTTTCTTTTTTTTTTTTTTTTTTTTTTTTTTTAACAGATTCAAGACCCCTGAAAGAAGAACTGGGTTGATTTTTTTTTTCCTATTTCCCTTAGAGGAAAGATCCCATCTGTGCCTCAGGGCACCATCAGCTCCCAACAGCTGCAGCACCAAGGTAGAACTAAATACACAACTGCCTGATTAGTCCTGAAAATCGAGTTCTCTTGGTATTACAAACTAAATGGCAAGTCCAAATGAAGTCCACCTAATTCCTAAAGAACAAATATTTGAGCCCTGTCAAGGAATGCAAAGTCCCTTTGGCAAGGGAAGCAGGTACTGAGGTTCAGTGCAGGTAAATGTGCAGAGTTTAATACAGTTACAGCAAGGAAAAAGGAAAGTCTCTTAAAAAAGGTGAGTTTGTATCGATTGTAAATTCACTAAATGTGGTTCAACACAGGAGTTTTTACCCAGCCCTGTCAAAATAGGGAAATACAGAGGAAAAGCAGCCCTGGAAGCACAATCAGGCACATGCACACAGAGGGGTTTGAGTAACCAATTAATACAGGTAACAACTTGTTATTAACCATAAAGTGATTGGCAAGAAAGCTCCTGACAAGTTGACGTCATAGATATCTTTTATGGAAAATCCTTTCCTTAGGATTTTTCCTCCTGAGAAGCTGAGAGGCCTCAGGAGCAAAATGCAAACATTGATTATCTGCTGCTGTGGAATGCAACAGGTGCATCTGGGATTGGTCTCATGTGGTTGTTTCTGATTAATGGCCAATCACAGTCAGCTGGCTCAGACAGAGAGCCGAGACACAAACCTTTGTTATCATTCTTTCCTTTCTATTCTTAGCCAGCCTTCTGATGAAACCTTTTCTTCTATTCTTTTAGTATAGTTTTAATGTAAAATATATCATAAAATAGTAAATCAGCCTTCTGAAACATGGAGTCAGATCCTCGTCTTTTCCCTCATCCTGGGACCCCTGTGAACACCGTCACAGTTGGAGTCACACACAGCTCTGTAAAACTGGATAAAAAGGAGTTATGTGAATAAAGAAAGGGCTTTTCCACCATGAAGAAAATGGAGTGTGTGTGATTTACTCCAACATACCCCCTTGCAGGGCAGCAAAACCCTTCCCAAGCCTGTGATTAATTTGTGATCCAGTGTGAGACTGCACGATCCCAGAGCTGCTCCTATGCTGAGGAGCTGGGATGATCCCAGCAATGCCCAGGAGCACCAAATCCCACCCCAACGCTCTCCCCAAGCTCAGGAAAAGCTGCCCTGTCCCTCCCAGCACAGCAAAAAGTTCTGTGCTAAAAAGGGCTCTCAGTGCTTTCAGCAGGGAGATTAAACATTAAAGCAGACAGCGGTGGTACAAAATATTAATGCAGCATAAATAAGCCCCTTATTATCACAAAAGCATATTAACCATTCACCTCAGCAAAATTCCTCTCTCATCTCTCTGCCTGCCTCCACCACAGCAGCTGCTCTGGCTGATACAGGCCAAGTCCTCCCAACTTCATGTGGAATTTCCTCGTGCTAAAACACTGGAAACATGACACAGAAATCTCCAAATAAAACACTGAAAACATGACACAGAAATCTCCAAATAAAACACTGAAAACCCGACACAAATCTCCAAAGAAATCTGCAAAGTACTACACAAAGCTGGCAAGTAAAGTGTATTTCAGATTATTTCCCCCAGCCTAAACTGAGGTAAAACATCTGCATAAACAAAAGGGGAAGTCAGAAGGACTTCCAGATAAATATTTCTCCATTACCACTCACAGAGAAAACATCACAACACATCCAGTCACTGGACAGCTTGAGGAAATATATTAAAGATGGCATTGGAAATATATAAAGATGGTATCTACTGAAATGGGTTCATAGGGCAAGAGATTTTAGCAGGTTACTCCCAAAAAATAAATCCCAAAGATCAATGGCAGCAAGATGCCACAAATTGCCCGCGGCTTTTGAAACATTGAGCCAAGAGCCTTAAATAAGTCCTCAAAAATTCAAAATAGAGAGTGACACTACACTATTTTCCCCCTGCTCCTACACTGTTCATAATTAACAAATTCCTCATTTGTGGGGACAGGAGGCTGATTCTCCAGCAGCTGACAAGCCAAGGGAGCTCAGTCCATCTCTGAGCAAACACTTCATGTCTGTCCCATCTCCTCCTCTTCAGAGGAACCTCCATTTATCAGGGATTCTCCTAGGGCAGAGATGATTTCTGTGATGCCACCAGATGCTCCAGCCCCACTGAAACCAGGAAGAGCAAACCCATGGATGCTGTGATGTTCAGCCAGGAGAACTCCCAAGCTGAACTTCTGCTTTGAAGCCTCCAAAGCTAAAAGGCTACTCCACCAGGACTTGAGGAGCCCCATTTCCCAGTTTTGGGGACCTAAAGGAAGGAAATTGTATTGGGAAGGAGTTGATTCTTCCAATTTTCACTGCATGTGCAGTGCCTGCAAGTTCCCAGCTGGGGAAAAAGTGCAGAAGAAAAATAAAAGCAGTGGTTTTGCTAAAAGAATCCAGCAAGGGACTGCTCTGCACCTTCCTATGTCCACATGGGGCTTTTTCCATATCCTGGTCATGGTTTTTTCCCCTCATTTTCCTTTCATTGCCTCATAACAAAGCTGAGAGAGAAGAACACTGCACTTGCAGGCAACACCATTTATCACCAGGCCACTGCTCCACCTCCAGTCCCTTCCTACAGCTCCCTCCAACCCAGGAAAGGCAAAATTTGGTGGGAACCACAAAAGGGAAACCTCCTTCTTGCAGCAGAGGGGAAAACAGCCCCAGCTCCTGTCTGAGAGCTCACACAGAGACCTAGGAGGCTCCAGCATCTCCGGGCACAGATTGTGGGAATGCTGAGAGCCACTGGAATCACTGAATTTAGCAGCCACCAGACAGAAACATGCCAGAGTGGGGGAATACATCTTCAAGCTCTCAATCTTCTGCTCAGAGAAACATTTTTCCAGAAAAAAACACCAAACAACCCAAACAAAAACAAATAAGCAAGCAAAACCCCCCAAAAACCAACCAAACAAAAAACCTAAAAAAAACCCAATCAAACAAAACCACAAAAAGCAAACAAATAAAAAAACTCACAAATACCAATCCAACCTTACCTTGAAAGCAGCAATTGTCCCATTCCCAGGAACAGGCCAGCAGGAGTCTCCAATTCTCCAGTATCCATTAACCCATGGATTACAGGGATTCCACACCCCAATAAATAACCCTGCTTCACCTTTCCCCCCTCCCTCCCTTCCTTCCCTGCTAAATTCCCTTCCCACAGCCCCTCCTCCCCGAGGGGCAGCAGCTGCTCCTGGTCTGCAGCACAGATCCCACAGGTGGGAGGGATAATGAGGGAATTCCTGCAGATTTTGGGAATCCCAGGCCCCCACCTTGCACCCCCAGCCCTCCTGGCCCTCTGCAGGGAGAGTTTTGGGATAGAAACATGGATCTGAGTGGGGTGACAGGGAATTCCATGGGATCTCAGGAGGGTGAGCAGGGGCTGTGTCCTGCTCTGGGTTCCCACAGGAGGGACATGGCCCTGGTGGAGGAGCCACCAGTGTTCCAGCAATGTTCCAATGTTCCAGTAGATCACGGTTTAAAAAATTGTCTGTTTGTGCTCCTGGCTTTCCTCTGTCTCTGAGTTTTGCTGTATTACAGAATGGCTTTAAAATTTCATTATTTCCTTTCCCTCTCTTGCCCCAAACCCCTGATATTTGCGCTATTGATCCACACTTGTGCTCAGCCTCACACCCAACACCTTTCCCTCAGTGCAAAACCTCTCTCATTTACTGAGGTTTCCAGCTTCAAACCATTGCCAAGCACATCCCAGAGAGCTGATTTCTTAACTAACCATTGCAGGGGGAAAAAATGAATTAATTCCCTTCACAAAGCCCTACATGCAGGGCATGTTGAGTCTTTTGAAGGATCCATGACCTGAATTGGCTGCAAATTCCAAAGGTCTCGGGGGCACTGGAAATGCTGATTCCTCTCCCAGAGCAGCAGTGGCTATTGCTAAATTTGGGTCTGAATTTGGAGGGGTTTTCATCTCTCCTCAGCTTCTTCTTTTTCAGATCCTTCCTTTTTTTCATTGTCATGCAGGGAAGTCAAACTCCTGTGCTGTGAAATTGCAAACTGTTTCCATGGAGATGATTAATATGTTCATAAGTCCCCAATAATTCATTCACTGCGGGACCACTGAGGGTGAAATGTTGGCTGGCAAAAGAAGATGCCTTTAAAAGCTGATTTTATTTTTTTCCCTTTTGTAATAACCCGAATAAAGAAACAAAACAATTAAATAAGTGCAATGCGAGCAACATGAATATTTTCAATTATTGTGTCTCATCCCAACAATTTTAACTTTAGTAAAAGTAATGGAATATCTTGTCATCAAACCTTTCAATAATTAAAAGGTGAAGGGATGATAATTAAGGCATGTAGATGGTGGATTATTGTTATTTCCATAATTCCATCCTGTGAGAGGCACTCTGGGGCAGCTGGCTGACAATAATTCCCCTTCAGGAATCATCTCCTGCTTGTGGAACTGCTCGGCTCCAAGGGAACTCATGGCAAACTCTGATTTTTGATGGACACTGGATTGAGCCTTTCCAAAAAGTTTAATGGGAACTGGAGCAGCTATCAGTCCTTTGGAACAGCCCTATTTTTAAATAAGTCAGAGTTTTACTTAGACTCAAACAAAAATAGAGATACAAAATTAATATCATTGGGTTTCCACTTCATTTGACCTCAAATTAGCAACAAAACTGTTAATAGAGGAAAAAATAAAGAGTGGTCATACTAGAACAGTCATTAAAGAGGAAAGTAAAAATACCTGAGAGTTTTCACACATTTTGCCTTTTTTATTGCTTCTCCTCATTAATGAATCATTTTCTACTAAAGCTGTGATGCTAAAATTCAGCCAAACATCCTGGGATGTGAGAGACAAGCAGAGCTCCTCCACTTACTTAATATAGACCTCTCAGCTGATGGCAGAGCTGGAAAAACTCACTTCAAAGCACACGGGCAGAGATGAAGGGCTGCATGTGGAAGATGGAAATGCTTATCCTGGTCCAGACCCTCCAAAGAAGCAGAAGCAATTAATTTTAATTAGATTAATTAAAAGTTATTTGAAATTTCGCACTGCACTTTTGACACCCCGGTTCCCGGTTACCTGGTTTGACCCCAGGAGATCTCAGGGGTTGGGGCAAAACTCAGGACTGAAGTGGCAAAAAATGAAAATGTTTGTTTCCTCATTTTGGAGATGGCAAAAAGCATCACAGGGTGACCTCACAGATCCATTTTACAAGCTGGGTCTGCACAAAAATCCTGTGGTGCCTGTCTCAGTTTGAAAAGCCAGGTGTCTGCTAAGGAAGGTGGAAGCCTCTCCAGAAATGCAAAATGTAAATCCCATCTCTCTGGATTATTATAGTTTTGAAATTAAGGGGCTCTCAGGCAAAGATATGGGAATAGGAATAACAGTTTTTTATTAGGGAAAAAAATAAAATTAAAATTAAAAAGCAATAATACAAAAAAAGACTGCCAGAGTGAGAGCAGACCCTGCCCCCTGTGTGCCAGGGCGGTGTCCCAGCCCCATCCCGTGGGGGCTCAGCCCTCCTGCAGTGCCAGCTGTGGCTCTGCTGCAGCAGGGATCCTGCACAAGGGGGGAGTTTTCCTCTGCAGCTCCAGGGCTGCTGCAGATGGGCCTGGGCTGCTCTGGGAGTGCAGGGCAGCACAAAGCTGCTCCTCTGGGAGTGCAGGGCAGCACAAAGCTGCTCCTCTGGGAGTGCAGGGCAGCACAAAGCTGCTCCTCTGGCAGTGCAGGGCAGCACAAAGCTGCTCCTCTGGGAGTGCAGGGCAGCACAAAGCTGCTCCTCTGGGAGTGCAGGGCAGCACAAAGCTGCTCCTCTGGGAATGCAGGGCAGCACAAAGCTGCTCCTCTGGGAGTGCAGGGCAGCACAAAGCTGCTCCTCTGGGAATGCAGGGCAGCACAAAGCTGCTCCTCTGGGAGTGCAGGGCAGCACAAAGCTGCTCCTCTGGGAGTGCAGGGCAGCACAAAGCTGCTCCTCTGGGAGTGCAGGGCAGCACAAAGCTGCTCCTCTGGGAGTGCAGGGCAGCACAAAGCTGCTCCTCTGGCAATGCAGTGGCCAATGGCTGCTGTGCTGTCCCAAAGCTCAGATTGTACCCAGGTAGGAATGCTTGGCTCCTCCCCTGGGCGGAGCATCTCCCCATGGGATGGTGGGATTGGGTCAGCCATGCAGGGCAAATCCCATTCCCTGCCAGAAGAAAGGGAAGGAACCAACACCTCGGGTCCTCTGGATCCAAATCCATCCTGTTTTCTGCAAGTCTGGGAGACCTTGAGAAAGGTCTGGTTGTAAAAGAGCTGGGAGAAATTTCTGTGAGAAATTTTGGTATTATCCGGGAGAAATATGGTGAGCAGCTGAAGTTGTGTTTTTATTTTATAATACAAAATTCTGGAATTCTGAGGGGTGGCTGGCAAAGCTACACAATCTCTGCCATTCAAATTCTACAGGAATAAACTCCTGCAGAAACTCCCAAATAACATTGACACGGCTCCACAGAGCTGCAGCAATGCAGGATTTCCCTCCTATTGGAGTAAATGGAGATTTTTTTACAAAAATAAAATCACTCTGGAATTGCAGTGCCCTTCCTCTAACAGTGCACATATAAATACATTGCCAGTGTAAGGGGAATGTAATCAAATTGAAATATATTCCTGTTTGACACTTTCATCTGCTTTCTCCTGTTTCTTTCCACTGGAAAAGGACTTTTCACAAGGGCACACAGCTGTAGGATGAGGGGGAAGGGCTTTAAGATGAAGCAGGGTAGATTTAAATTAAATATTAGGAAAAAATTGTTCCCTGGGAGGGTGGGAAAGGACTGGAATGGAATTCCCAGGGCTGCCCCTGGATCTCTGGCAGTGCCCAAGCCAGGCTGGATAAGGCTTGGAGCAACCTGGGATACTGGGAGGTGTCCCTGCCATGGCAGGGGTGGAATTGGATGAACTTTAAGGCCCTTCCATTCTGTGACTCAATGATCCCATCAAACCACTGATTCCATGGAATTTCCAGCCCCACAGTTAAAGAGAGTTCACACTTGGCAACTTCTCTCTAGCCCTGGGATCAGATTTCTCTATTTCCAAATCTGTTTTCATGTTCCTGCGCAGCATTGGCAGCCCCAGCACGGAGCTGCCTGTTCACACAGAGGTTTTGGGAATAATGTGTGGGGAGAGGGATAAATTCAGTGCTGCCCCAAAGTCAGCCAGGGCAGCAGCTGCTCTGGCTCCAGCCCTGATCCTGCTGCAGTGGAGCAGGGCCAGGGAGACTCCAGCTCTGCCCACGGGCTCTCATCCATGAGGTTTGGATGGGAGCTCCTGGCTCGTGGGTGAAAGGCAAATCCAAGCTCCAGCTGCAGTTAAACGCTGTGCTGGGTGATGCAGCTGCTGTGCCAGGAGCAGGGAGCAGCCTCCAAAAACCCAGGAGCTCCAAATCCCAGCTCAGATGGGGCTGCACCTGGGCCAGGCTCGTTTGGGAGCATCCCATCGACTGCATGGACAGGGAATGGGGCCCTCTGCAAGCACAGGCTTCCAAAGTCCAAGGGACATCTATTAAACAGCCTGGATTTCTCTCTTTTTAAAGGCTTTTGATTTCTTTCTTCTCTAATCCTTCAAATTTCTCTCTTTTTAAAGGGGTTTAATTTCTCTCTTCTCTAATCCTTCAAATTTCTCCTCTTTAAGGCTTTTAATTTCTCTTCTTTAAGGCTTCAAATTCTCTCTCCATTGAGGCTTTTCATTTCTCCACCTAGAACCTGACCTCAGCTGAGCCTGTCAAATTTAAATTTTCCTGACTAAAAATGTTGGGAATCCACCCTTTATCCTGGGATCACATTCCCAAAACCTCCCATTTGGGTGTGATAAGGACACCCAAATTACAACTAATATTATTAAGGATACTCCCAATTAACCAGCACTTTTAAAGCAACATTAAAGGTGTTCATTAAAATCCTTAATTCCCAGAAGTTCCTGATCTCCATCCCTCACTGACAGGGCTGAGCTATGGCACAAACCACAAATGGAAATCCAATTCCTGGCCCTGCTCAGCTGAGCTCGGATCATGAAACCACCTCAATGGTACAGAATTAACAGCAATAAATGCAATTTCTGCTGGGCATTGTTTCCAGGTTCAGGCCTGGGTTATCCACTGGGTGAGGAAAATCTGCAGGACTCCTGAAATAGGCTCTAGCAGCTCAGTGAGGAGAGAAGGCTTTGGAAATCCCAGTTTGGATTGATCCTTAATTTTACAGCTTTGTGTTCTTCTCAATGAGCTGGGTTGTTTTGTAACTCAAAGTCTTCATTCTCTCAGCTTCAAATGACTTCTTTAAATGTAATTTTAATTGGGCAGGTTGTCTAAGATCTCCTGCCTAAATGTGATTTTTGTTGCTAATTCTTTTTTTTTTTTCTTTTGGCCTGGTTTTGCAGCTTTTTTCTTGCCTATATTAAACAGCAGCAGCAAACAAACTCAGCTTTAATAGCATGTAAAATTTGGCTTTAATCAAGAGAGACAAGGATGCTGTTGAACCCTTCCAGAAAAAAAAAGAAGGGCTGAATTCCCTCCTTAAGTTTCTCAGCAAAACTTAATCAAACCCATGAGGGAAAACCAACAAAAAGTTTCATAGTATTAAAAGAAAGATTCACAAATTCCAGGTAATTTTCCACCTCTTCTCCAGCCCAGTTTCATTTAGGTAGATGGGATTTGCAGGGCCTCCTGCAAAATAAAATACTTGAAGCAATTTTTTATGACAAGATGAAATTCATCCTTAGTGGTACCTCAGCTCTTCCTGAGCCGTGGAGAAGTTGTCACTCACAAAGAGAATTTCAGGTCTAATTACCTCCATTTTCCAAGAGGAAAATGTGTCCTTACAAGCATAAAGTGAGCAGCAAATACATTTATTATAACAAATCACCCAATAACGCCGCCAGCACAAGGAGATTGGGTGCTGGGATGACATGATATCATTTCAAAGAGAAAATACAATTCTTATCAAGCACCCAGCAGCTTTTAAAACAGATTTACTGATGGGGACAAGCTGTGTGTAAAACAAGGAGCTCGTAGTTGGCTGCTCCTTCCATATTTTATTTATAGACTCCCCAATTTGCCAGTTAACCACACAATCTGTCTTGGAAATGTTTAATAAAACTGCTGCTCTCTCCTAGTTCATCCTGCTGGCTGAAATTCCTTGAATTGTTGCAACCAAAATTGGACACTTGGTGATTTATGGGGGTAATGACTGCTCGCTGCTCCCCTCAAATGGGCTGGGAAAATAATTGTTATTCATTTTTATGCTTTCATTTATTTTTCCTCTCTTCAAGCACTGTCTCCTAATGTGTCTTAAAAATATGAAATTTTAGGAATGGAAGGAGTTACAGTCTTGTGTCCAAGGGCTGATATTGAAATGTTCTTGGTGGTCACAGTTTCCAGGGGGAGCAAAGGGAATTAAGGATCTGGATCCTGGGCATGATGGAATTATCCTCTCTGATGGTTTTTAAAAGCCTAAATGAGGCTGCACGAAAAAAATCACTTTTTTTTTTGTCAATGTTTGTCTTTAATGCAGCAGTTCACACTCTCCTTTGTACTGATAAGCAAGGGAGTGAAGGCACCATCACTGGCAGCTCTTCCTGGATATCCAGGAGTCATTAAAATCCCACATTTAATCCCTTTGATTAAATTAAATCAAAGGAAAAGATTGACCCTCCTATTGTAAAATAAGCTACCAAAGGCAGGAAGAGGACTGTGATTAGCAGGGTTTCTATTTGTGCTCCCACCCCTAAAACTTTATAGGCCAATCCTACACGTGGTTATTTGTTCCCAAAAAATTCCCAGCTACTACATTGATCTGCAAAATGTGGATGAGTTTCCTGCATCAAATTCCTGTGTAAATTTTCAGGGGGAAAGGGGCCTGTCAAAATCTTGGAATTAATTTTAATTTTATTCCCCTAGAAATCTTTATAGAAGAGTTGGCTTGACACAAGATCAGGAGTTGGAAGAGAAAGTAAAATAGAATATGAGGGCCTGAACTGGGTCTCAGAGACCCTAAGCCAGAGAAAACAGGGAAAACCATCCCCACAAATCTTCTGGGTGTGATTCATGATCATTTTGAAGGCTTTATTCATGCTGGCAAAACCACATTTTGTAGACAGTTACATATTGGATTCCTCGTCAGAGTAAGCTACCAAATATTCTGTGCCTGGGATTCCTAAAAAGAACCTTAAATATTGATAAAGAATGTCAATATCTGAGAGTATGAGAAGATTTCAAATTTGGTTTGATGGGTTTGGCATTTGAACTTATCTCCTTCCTGCATGGTGCATTTGCTTTTTGGAAAATGCCTCACAAAGATCCAATTTTCACTGGTACTGTTAATAATGGGAACTGCAGTGATGGACAAGAGGAAAGGATTTAATTTCATCACTATATAAAATATATAAAATATAAATTTGAGACGGTAAACATTCTTGGAGAAAACTGAGCTTGGGGTACTCAAAATATTTTAATTCCAAGTAGCAAAAAATGCTGTAGTGGAGGAAAAGAAAGGGAGAGAGAGGGGAAAAGGAGCTCAAAAAAATAAAAGAGACTCTTTAAACACCAAAGGGTTTTTAAAAGAATCAAATCCAAACTGAGTCAATTAGTGCCATCCATGCCATTCATATTAATTAAAAATCGCTTATCACCAGATTATATTGCTTGTTTGCACCATCCTTACTTCATTAGCGCTAATTGGAAGTAATTACGACTGATATGTGAAATATTTAATTAAAAGATTTATCTGCTCCTATTGTCATGTTTCTGGAGCATCTGCAGTGCTGACAGGACTCCAATTCCACCTCTGGATCTTCTGGGAGCCTCCCCAGCCTTTCCTGTCTGTTTTCATCCTGGGCTGGAGTCCGACCATCCAGGAAAGGATCCCAGCCTCAGGCTTCACCTTCCCCTCAAGAAATCCATACCCTGAGGGGAGAACTGATGGCTTCCTACCCTGATTGCTGAGAAACTGAGAACGGGCAGTCCCACTGATACTCCCCATCTCGCTCAGCACTCTCCTCTTCCCTTTGGAGTCGCCCACCAGATTCAGCCAAGTTTGACCAAACAGAAAACGCAATTTCTTTCCTTGGGTTTCACGTGTGGGCACAGAAAAAGGGCTCTGCATTTATGCCCTCCCTCCTGAGGCCTCAAAGTGGAATTCCTCCTTTTACTCCTCAGACATTTGAATGAAAAAACCCTGGGAGATCCAAGAGCTTCACCCAGAACCCCAGGAGGGGAAGCCAAACCAGTGGCTCAAGAGTCAGGCTCTGCTCTCTCCCAGCTCTTTTCCCCTCAGTAGCAACAAGGACTGACAGGAGCAGTGAAAAACAGGTTCTGCTCCATGACCTCCCCAATCACTGCTGTTCTCCTCATGCTCCCAGGAATGTCTGCTGGGAATGCTGGCCCAGCTGCTGAGGGTGAGGAGCTCACCCTGCGCCCCTCATGCCCAGCCTGGGCACGGTGAGGGCTCCTCTGCTCTGGCTGCAAGGAACAGACACGGAGCTTCCCAGCTCTGAGAACTCTGGAATCGCTGAGGTTAGAAAAGATCTCCAAGATCAAGTCCACACTTGGCCAAACACCACCTTGTCAATCAACCCACATCACCAAGTGCCACACACTTGCTTGTTGTTGAAACCTTCCAGGAGTGGTGGTTCCACCACAGCCCTTCCAATGCTTAATCACCCATTCAGGGAAGAAATCTTTTCCTAAACTCCAACCTGAATTTTCCCTTGAGGCCAATTCCCCTTTTCTTGTCACCTGGGGGAAGAGGCCGACCCCCAAATTCCATTGTGCTCCATTAAAAGACTCATGGTAGGTAAAAACCCTCTGTTTTCTGTCCCAATACCCTATAAACTCCATTATTTTATTTTAAATGCAGCCTAGTGATTACTCTTGCTGTGCTCCTGTCACCCTGTAACCATCAGCACTGTTTTATGGGTGTATTTTGAAAGCTACACTCAGAAAAGATCCTTTTCATTGTGTTACAATGATTCCTATAAAACTGGCTCTTTTTTGCAAACCACACCACATAACTTGGTCACAAGGCACTGCCAGGCTTCAGGATCTCTCTCAGGCACAAAATGAATGTTCTGAATCATCCACTGCAGCTTGGCTAAACCCAGCTCTTCACACTGGTGAGGGAAAAGTGCCTTTTATAATCTCATAAACTGGGAGGCTGAAATTATCACTGCAGTTGTCAAGAGCTTTATAGAGATTAAATCTCCTCCATGATAGACTGGTAGCAAAGCTGAGGGTTGGTTTATGAGGGGAAAAAAGCAACCATAAAGAGAGAATTGGCCTCGCTCGCCCTCCCCAAACCTTGTTTGAAAACTCTTCCTGGCGCTCCTACAACAACAACAACAACAACAAAAAAGCACAAAACCACAAAGAAATGAATGGTCTCTTCCTGATTTTTTCCTTCCTTATCAAACGAGGAAGGTGATACAAGGAGCATCACCTCCTGCAGGATGATATGGCTCCCATGGGAATTGGGAACATTTTCAGGGAAAGAAGTGCACGTTCAGTAGGGGGGTAGTCCTGAGATTAAATCTTTTCACCTTGGCTCAAGGGTGAGGCAGTGCCTTGGGTGTGGGGGTCCCTTAAGCTGCCACATTTTTAAACAAAAAGCTCATGAGGAAATCAATTTTAGGGCAGAGAATGCAGTTTGGATCAGAGAACCACAGAAGGGAGGTTGCTGGAAGGAGAAACCTTGGGAGTAGCACAAGAGGTGCTGAAAGATTTGTTGGTCAAGGTTCTGCTTTAATCCAGCTCACTCCACATGGGGAATTACATTTATTTATTCAGATAATCACTTGGAATTTGTTTCTTATCACTCCCTGGATAAATCCATCAGAAATCAGTCTGACATCCAGCTGAAGACAAGGGAGCATTGTCCAGTTGGAATTCTTCATGCACATCATGGGGATCAATAAAGGAGGTTGCAATTAACTCAAGATAAAGTGGATGAAAAGCCTTCCCCAAACTCACAGGATGCTTTTAATGGAAAGTTGTGGTTGATTATTTTTGTTAAAGGATGGGGAGGTACTCAAGTAGCCCAGATCCATATCTCAGGAATTATTTAATGGCAGATATTCCCAGCAGATGCTGAACGCAGCTCTTCCAGAGATAATGACAGAAAACTAATCAAAGCAAAGCTTTAAAAACGAGAAAAACAGACCTCCCAAACTCCATTCTCAACATCCTTACCCTGTTACACAACTTCTTAAATCAAAGAAACTCAGACTTTTTTGACAGAATCGACACCATCTGTAAATTCATGCAAAAAAAATCCAGTCACTTTCCACCAAAAAGTTCACATTTGGATTACTTTTCCTTCATGTTAGCTTTCAAATAAGCCTTCCTCCTGCATCCAGCCAAAGCCTTTACTCTGACATTGCCTTGAGATGCTCTGGCTGTTAGTAATAATAAGGACAAGTGAGAAATTATTAAAAGAGATTTATTGAAAGTGACTGAATGCTCCAGGGTACCATAGGAGGAGGTTCGATCCTCAGAACAATTTTATACAGCATATTGAGGCTCTTCAGACTTTCAACTTACAAAAAAAATAAAATGGAAAGTTTCTCCTGATTCAGAGCTACTTTGACAAAGCTTCAAAGCAGCAGCATCTCAAAGCAGCGTTGAAGGAAAAATGGAAGTATTTTACAATGACAGCTCTAATATCTGAACTCAGCCTAAAAGCTGTCAAATAAATTAATAGTGATCTAGCAGCTCTGGTAGGGAACCTTCTCATGTACAAATGGCCTTGGGTTTTAGCCTACTTTTTTAGGACAATGTATTTGTAGAGGAATTTAGGAAATTTTTGCTTGTGCGTGGCACTTGACCACAACAAAGCCACTCAGTAATTGTTGACTACAATGTGACATGCTAAAAACATTTTAAAAATATGATTATCCAACTTATCTGAGCAGCCTGGTGTGGTGAAAGGTGCCAAGCCTTTACATGTGGAATAATTAACATGGGTAAGTTTAAAATCAACTTGCACGAGGGAAAAATTAATTGAAACATTTGGAAAATTATCTCCAAAATATCTTCTGTTCATTTGACCTCCAAAAGGACAGAAGGAGAAAAATCCCTGCAATTACAACCTGCAGAAAGTGTCTGTTCCTTGGATTTCTGTTCCAGGACTGCCCTGGATTTAATGCAACTACAAATCAGTTCCTGGGCTTTGACATCCAGTGTGAATTTTGTTATATCAAGAATCTGGGGGCTCTGCAGTGAGAAGATTTTTGGATTATTTGGACATTTTGGAGTTTGTTTTTACCTTCCAACTGCATTCAAGTGGGACAGGCCCAGGGATTTCCAAGAGCTCCTGGTGTTTGTTGGGTTCGTGTGGATGTTTCCCCAGCAGAGAAAATTCTCCCAGTGATTTCCACTCAATTCCCACAGCCCAGAGCTCGCTGAACCTCTCAGGAGAAGCTCAGTAATGCCACAGCCAGCAATTAATTTTCTTGGATGCAAATTTTTCCACACTTGGGATGCTTCTCCCATGAGCCAGAGTCAGATGGGTTCCTGCAGAGGTGTTGGAGCTCAGGTGGGAGCTGGAGCTCCCAGCCAAACCAGCAGCCCAATAAATCTTTAGTGACTCTGTGCTCTCCATTGCCTTACATTTTATGGGTCACACCAGAGGATTTGGTTTGGTTTTGAAATATTACAAAAAATTAATTATTTGAGGATGAAAACGTAGAGAACTGATTTGGCTTTCAGCAAAAGCAACCTCCATCCATGCTAATAACTCATTCCTTGAGGGCTGGGTGTTCCTTCATGTCCACATTCCTTTAGCTTTAGCTGCACTTACCTTACCTGTCTGACTCTTCCCAAATCCAGAGCTCAGCCCAATTCCTGAGTCAGGGCTTGGAGAGCACAACCATCATCCTCCAGGTGCTACCACAACTCCTCCTTTTCCAATAAAACCTGTGGAGATGACACCTTCAAACAGGCTTCAGTGAGACAAATGAAATCTCCTTGGGTTGTGTTCCACCTCAGTTTAAAAGGAAATTATTCCCCAATAATTTACTGGAGTGACCCTCTGCAAACAATATTAGCTAAAAGAACTGCACTTCATTATCTTTATAATAACAACACACAGAATTCAGGGTGCCTTAAAAGTCTGTTGGACAGCACAACCCCGTGCTGATAATAGGATGTGAAACCAATGTTTTGGGACTCTAGGGAGGAAAATGATTTATTTATAAAGCACCTTTTCTCTCTTAGGTGACACTGAATCACTCCAGGTCACAGGTAATTAAAGCACAGGAAATGAAGGATGGGATTTAAGAGCTGCAGTTCCTTTACTCAGCAAAGTGCCCCACAGATCTCAAAATCACAGAGTTATTTAGGCTGGAAAAGACCTCAGAAATCATCAAATCCAACCTCATAAAAGCTCATCTTTACACAATCAACTGTGTAAATACAGCAGTCCAAAAATGTCAAATCACTGCAAAAGGCACAAAACTGGATTATTTTTTAGAAATCCTCCCTGAAAGCTTTTTTAAAATAAATACACTCCATTTTTCCATAAAAACAAACAAATAAATAAATAAAAATTCTCCATAAATTAATATGTACCAGTGAACATCCTGGGAGCACTGCAGCTCTACCAAGTCGTAACTCCCAGCAAAAAGAAATTTGGATGTCTTATCTAGACCTGCTTGTTATCACTGATCCTGGGAGTGCCAGAACAGCACAGGCAGTGATCTGAAAACACAGGGAAAAAAAAAGCCCACACAGAACCCGAAGCGCTTTTCAGCTGGATTTGAAAAAGATGCAGACAATGAAGTTTTTTTTTCCCTTTACCTGGCGAGGGATGATATTTCAACTATTTGATCTGAGGAAAGGAGGCATCTGCTTGAAAATCCAGCAGCCAACGAGGCTTGTTATACAAGCAAGGTTGTTTTCTTCAGTGGTTTTTGAGAGCAAACTTTCCCCCAACGAAGGCTGATGACAAATGAGCTCCGTGCTTTGACATCTGCTGCACGAGCTGAGTTGGCTAAATTGAATCCCCTTCTGCCTCCTCAAACTGCCTTGATTTGGGAGCAAACAGGGAAAAGAGGCTTTGCTCTGCCTGTTTCAAAGCTTTCCCAAAGAGAATCACGACTGATGGGAAATGCAGTTTGCGAGCTAAAGAGGGAAAGCAGAGTGGGGGATTAACACACGGAGTTAGGGAGGTGCGTTCTCCTCTGGAAATGTTTCTGTACATATTTCCAGGTCACTTTGGAGCTTCTCCAGCCTTTTCTCTGCCTTTCCCCTTTGGTACATAAGAAAAAGGCTGAAATTAAGGGCCACTGCTCATCTATAGCAGATTTGGAAGGGACAGGTGACAGAAAAGTGAGGACACCATGAAGAGGCCTCAGGTGAGAAAAGTTCCCTGCAGAAAAGACAGGACACAAGGAATTCATGCCATCTGCTCACTTCCACAATTCTAAGTGGTTGTGTTGTTTTCTAAGCTGTTTAATTGGGTTTTTTCTCCTTCAAGGACTGCCTAGAGAGGTTTGGAGTTCCCATCCCTGGAGGTGTCCAAGGAGTGCCTGGACTGGGCAGGGTGGCAAGGTGGGGATTGGGCACAGCTTGGACTCGATGATCCTGGAGAGCTTTTCCAACCCAAATCACCCTGTGATTTCACAGTTTGTCTTTTGCCATTTTCACCTCTCAGACTTGATCAAATCTTCTCCTATTTCCCTGCCAAAGCGTTTTAAGCCTCCAGGAGTGTGAGGGGCATTAAATATTTTTGGTTTATGCACTTGTAAGAAACTCCGCACCATCCCTGTGTTCCTTTTCCAGCCTTGTCTCCCAGTTTGAGCTGCTCTGCTGTTATTTTCCCTGAGCTGCTCTGTCAGGACTTTGACTCATCGTTTTTGGCAATCAGAAAGGATTGTGAAGGATTTCCTCCCCAGCTGGGGCAAGATCTGGGGGCCAGGAATGAGCCCAAGCCAGCTGGGCTGTGTGAAACCTCCTGCGCACATGAGAGCGAATCCCCTCAAATTGATTTTCCAATTATTGGAAAATAATATCAAACTTAAATATCAAACAAGGAGCCTGAGATTGTATAAAAAGATCTATTTTGTCCATTT
The DNA here is from genome assembly GCF_027887145.1 of Ammospiza caudacuta. NCBI lineage: Eukaryota > Metazoa > Chordata > Aves > Passeriformes > Passerellidae > Ammospiza > Ammospiza caudacuta. The sequence goes on from NC_080603.1 coordinate 25,829,376, forward strand.
GGAAATCAATTTTTTGCTCAGAGCTGCTATTCAAGCTGATGTTTGCTTTTCAATCCCATCGAGCCACTCCAGGATACTCGGTGTCCTATCACCCTCAATCTGTGGGATTTTAGGGATGCTGGGAGGGAGGATTGCAGGGATGCTCCGAGGGAGAATCTGCTTTGCAAGATTTAGAACCATATTTTTTTTAAAAAAAAAGAGTAATTTGAAGTGTTTGGGAAGGGCAGGCTTAGCACAAAACCTGTGCCAATAATTCCAACCAGCAGCGATTGAGTCCCCCCAACTCACACCCAGCCACTTTCTGCTTGTGGTGCCTTTTTAAGGGGCTGACAAAATCCAGATATTTTTCCATGGGAATTTGGTGTCACAATGGGGATATTCTGTTCATTCAGTGGGGTTTCAGGTGAATTTAGATCAGCCCTGGGCAGGCTGGATCAATCCAGCCCTGTTTGTGTCAAGGGTACCGACAGCAGCTTGAAAAGGGCTCAATAAACAACTTCTCTCTGAAAGACAAAGTCAGCCCTCAAAGGCAAAGTTTTGCAGGCAGTTCCTTAAGAAAGTTGGCCAGGAAAAACTGACTCTATTAATTATTCAGCTCGTCTATTTGACTCCCAGTTAAATAGCTCCGTGCATTCTCTAAGTAGGCAAAAATCACCTGAAAATTCCTTTTAAATCCTGCTTTTCTGCTCAGGAGTGAGGTGTGCTTGATCAACACCTGAAATATAAAAATATATTTTTGAACTAAAAGAATCCAAATTCCAGGAAGTCATCTGCAATAAAAATGGCTTTTCCTATGATACATGAAATTAAACAGCAAGAAATATGGATTGAGAATCCAAATTAGTTCTTTGTAGAGAAATGGGGTTGGGCCAAACAAATTAATCAGTATTTCCAGTCAAATGACATTCAGATTTTTATATGAACAATGTTTGCTTAGCAGGCTGAGATATATTTTATGCAAAATTAATGTAATTAATCCAAATTTAAGTAATTTCTGTTACAAATACTCATCCACCACCAGTTCTGGTTCATTCCTTACAATCCTTCCCTGTGCTCATCTCCCAGCTCTCTCTGTCCCCTTCCATTGCTTCACATTATTCAGTGGATAATGTTTTATCCACTAAACCAATTTCATACCTATGAAAACATTTAAATAACTCTCTAATTTCCAATTTCAGCCAAATTTTCTGTCCCTTTCCCCTTTGCTGAATACAATCCCTGCCTTCCAGGTGTGCATCCCTCCTTCCATCTGCAGCAGAGCCCCAGACATGGATTTGTTCCCTGCTCAGACACTCCACAATCATCAAACAGAGCAGCCACCTCTTATCGACAGAAAATCTCCACTTGCAACTAAGAATGTCAATTATTCAATATTTCAGGATTCTGTCTTAAGCTCTGCCAGAAGTGTTACTTGCACAAGTGACAGGAGCTGGCTTCTCCCCAGCTCCACAAGAGGCAAACACAAAGGCCACTTTTTGCTGATGTTGTTGGAAGGATTTGGAGCATAATTAAAAAGCCAAAAGGATTTCAGAAAGTTGGAAGGAAAGGTAAAGAGGGTAAAAGCAAAAAAACCCCAAAATATAAATCTTGGTGGAGGAGGGGGGAAGGAAGGCAGTACTTTATATTCTATTTTTTTTTTAATTCTAGTTTTAGCATTAATACAATTTTCCTCCTCAGGCACTCTCTGGATGATCCTGACCAAGGGTTACTGGAATCAGGTGGCTGCTCTCATCCCAAGGCAGGGATTTAACACAGTCTGGGGTGGTTTTCATGTTTTATTGGGAGAGACAAGGAGAGTTCATGCGCTGGGTTAACCCTGCACAGGAATTTCCAATGAGGAGTCTCAGCTCTCCTGCCTGGGAGAGCATCTCTGGTCTGGCCTGGGTCTGGGAAAGCTCTCCCAGCTTTCCTGGAATGGAAAGCAGCACTTCTGGAAAGGCTGTTCAAAAGCCTGATAAGGCTTTTTAGGCCTTATCTCTTGGTCTTTCCTGGTTTTCTGTCGAGAGGTGCAATATTCCTTTTCAAAGGATTATTTAAAAAATCCTGCAGGTGGGTAAGAATATTGGTTTGAACCTCTGAGAGTGCCTGTGGTGGGAACAGACCTTGGTGTCCTGTTGGGAAGGGGCAATGGCTCCCACTGCCAGAGGGCAGGGATGGATGGGATATTGGGAACTAATTCCTCCCTGTGAGGGTGGGCAGGCCCTGGCACAGGGTGCCCAGAGCAGCTGTGGCTGCCCCTGGAAGTGTCCAAAGCCAGGTTGGATGAGGCTTGGAGAAACCTGGGATACTGGAAGGTGTCCAGGGATCTGGAATGAGATGGTCTTGAAGGTCTCTCCCAACCCAAACCACTCTATAATTCTATTTATCTCACTCACTCAGCAAAAAGAGGACTGTATTATTCTCCCCATATTTTGCTTTTAAGAATTCAGTTCTTTAACTGGTGCTGGAGATAATCCACAGAAAATCTTAGCTTGATTTTTTAGTTCATTTTTTTTGAAGCAGGAACATTGAGAGTTGAGCTGGTTTTTGGTGCCATTGGTGTCGATCTGGTTCTGCCATAATCACTCTTCACCTTCCCCAGGAGGTGCATGGAACAAAACAAGCACCAAAAAATCCTCAAAATAAACCAGAAGCAATCAAAAAGCAGAATATTGAAACCTGGTAAGTGTTGTTTGGGAACTGGTACAAAACTGCACAGCACTGATTTGGGAAGCCACAAAAGGCTTGGACACCTTTGGAGAGAGGGCAGGGAAGAGCTTCTCCACTGCCACACCCCTACAGAAGCAGCCAGCCAGGAGACAGCCAAGATCTGATTAATCTGAACCCCAAACAATCTGATTTTCTGCCAAAGGAGCCAGGCAGGAGCAGGAGGATTGATGGCTCTGCTCAGAAAGCTCCTCCTCAGCACCATCCCTGCACCATTCCTTCCATTCCAGAGGGAATTCCCTGCCTCCTGCTGCATCCCTCGGAACATTTGGGATGTTCACCAGAGCCACTGCCACCTTCAGAGGGGACAAGTGAGCCTCAGGGTCTTTGGAGAGGGAGTTTGGGCAGCTGTGCTCACCAAAGCAGCATTTCCATGGCCAGGAGCATGCAAAAATTTGTCACCAAAAGCCATCATTTCTCCCAGCCTCCCAAAGGTGACACTGAGCAACTTCAGAGCTGGAATCTGTCTCTGATATAACAAGTTCAGGCTGTCAGCTTCCTTTTATTCCAGCATTAACTCCAAAAAAAGAAACTATAATCAATTACCCCTTCAATTTTTTAGGAAACCTGGGAATTCTCTGCATTTAACAGAGGGTGACTGCGGTATCTCAAACTCCTTTTGCATCAACGGCAAGGAATTGTGATTTTTTTCCTGGCAATGCTGAATTGTTGAAGGCATCTTTTGTTTTGGGAACTTCAGGCACCTCTCAGACATTGATTCAGGAGGGCTGGCACCAGTTCCACCTCGGAGAGAGGCGCTGCTCTCCCTTTTTCAGGTGAGCCATGGACACTTTAAGTGCTTAGCTTGAGGCCAGGAGTGAGTCACTGGGAGAACCAGAACATTTCTCACGTTGCTGCCAACACCAGCTCACGAAAATAACTGCAATAATTCATGGCAACCTCAGAATTTACGGCAGAATTTAAGGAGTTTGTGGTCTGAGCCCACTGGGCTGAGAATTCTTCAGCTATAATTGATGTGGTTAATGTTCACAGCCATTCTCACATGACAACTTGGGAAAGAATCCCACAAATTAATTCTTTCTAATGCTAAAATAACCAGATTTCCCCAAAAGACAAAAGTGCTGAATTCATTAAAAACAACCCAAATGCCACAAAAAAAAACCCACTAAGACCCAAGCCACAGTTTGGGACATCACACCAGCCACTTTCCATCCCTAAAAGGAAATTGCAAACAGGAAAGGAAATTTACTCACAAAAGGGGAACAAGAACCAGGACTTTTCCAAGGGCCTTCATCAAGCTGGGATTTTTTTTTGTTCTCTTAAATGAAAATTTCCAATGTACAGCTGTCATTTGTAGGAGAGAGCTGTTCATGGATCATTTCCTAATATTTTGTGTGTTCTCCTCTCCTTTCAGCTATAAAAAGGAAATTGTTGGTTATGATTCATTGGTCAGACCAATGCAAATGCTGCCCTTTAAATATGGCGTGATTAATTTAATAGTTTACTTCTGCTGCAGGAAATTATCCCCTGGATAGAAACAAATAATCCAGTTCCTGAGGAATTTCACATTGTTTTTAAAACACTTCCAGCAATGGTATAAACAACTCAGAAGTCTCTCAGAAACGTTTTGAGTGGTAATTGCCATATGTCACCATAAAAAATTATCTTAATTCTTGTTCAATTACAATTAAATGAAATATTTCCACGGAAACAACACCGGAGTGTTTACCTGGTGGTTTCCCAGCCTTTGGATGTTGTGATTCCCAGAGTGACTGGGCTTTTAAATGGCTTTGGAAGGGGGAGGGTGAAATATGCAAATCAGTCCAAGGCACAGAAAGCAGCTCAATTAATTCTCGGGAGGTGCTGAATGGGAGGATTTTGAATAGAACTTGGTTGTAGGGGGAGAAAGAAAAAACCAGCATTGCCCAAATCCATCAATCTTCTCACAGGACCAAAACACTGTTGTAGCACTCCATATTCATCATCTTTTTGGGGACGAGCCACTCTTTTTGTTCAGTGAGAGGTATGAAATACCCTGACTGCTGAGCATGGCTTTGTGACATTCCCAGGGCAGGGATGGCAATTTTTTACATGGAATTGCAATGTTGGAGACACTTGGAGCGTGCAATTAGCCACGGCACTCTGCAATTTGGCTGTCAGCAGGGAGGAGGAGATTCCTCCTCCGAATCCCTCAGGATTCTCCTGCAGTGCCATGAAAATGTCGCCGCGTGCTGGTGTTGCAGGTGGCTGATGTGACAAATTCCTGTCCCCACAACCCACCTGCAACTCTGTTTTGGGGCTGGGAAAAGGCTGGAATTTTCCCAAGGCGGCTCCAACTAAACCAAAATCTGCTTCAAAAAACACACTGGAGGTGACCAACTACATCTAAAGCACTTCAGACTCAATTTATCTGGACAAGGAAGGGCTGGGTGGGGTTCAATCCATACCAAGAGCAACCTCAAGAGTCACAGTGAGTTCTCCAAGGCCAGAACTGCAGAAGACACCATGGACACCCCCATAAAGTCACACCAGGCACCCCTTTTTGCCAAGATCCCAAGTTCTGCAGGTGATCCCTTACACTGCTGGAGAGAACACCAGGCTCACTGAGCCCTTTCCCATGGAAAGCACCAGGAAAAGCCCAAAAAGTGCTGGAGGTGGTGGGTCTGTCTCTGAAATGGAAGGAATCTCTGCAGGAAGACCTGGACTGGCAGCATGCCATGAGCCCACAGTCCCTGGAAGTCCAAGCAGAGGCCCAATAACACATTCCCATGCCAAGGAGATTCTCACTGAGCACATCCATCTTTAATGATGGAGGACACAGGAACATCCTCTTGGACTGATCAGCTTGGGCTGCTGCTTTTCATTTCAAGCAAGCTCAGTTCAATATTTTGAAGAGTAGAACAGACAGAGCAGCAGCCTAAAAAATAAACAGTGGAGTTTGACTCCTCAACCCGTGATAGGAGGCAAAAAACCAAACCTGAGTGTCCTTGTTCCCATCTCCTTCTGGAAAAATGAGGAAGAAATTACAAGGGAGCAAAGTGCCAGAGCCTGGACTGATCTTGGTGCTGGAGGTCAAACATCTCAACACTGTCATGTTCATCCAGAGCCAGCCTGAGCCTCAGGGTGTCCCCAGGGTCTCCAACATATGGAAGTGCTAGAGAAGGTCCCCTGGCCTGAAAAGGAGGTCACATTAATATTTCAGACCACATTTAAGCACAAGTCCTTCAAGAGAGTTTCCAGCAGACTTCTCTGCATACCTGGAAATCCTCTGTTAAGCTGCTTTCTTACCCAGGCACATGTGGGGCTGTGTCCAGCTGTGCTTGGCAGCTGCAAACATCTGCCTGCAACTCTGCCACCTGCCTGGGCCAGCTGTGACCACACATTCTGTCACCACTCAGATGATGAATGACACTGAGGAATGTTTTGTGGAGGAAATCAGTGACCAGCTGGCAGCACAAGGGGACAGAGCCTCAAGCTGGCCAGGGGAGGCTCAGGTTGGACACCAGGAGAAATTTCTTTATGGCTTTGGAAGGGGCTGCCCAGGGAGGTTTGGATTTCCCATCCATGAAGGTGTCCAAGGAATTCCTGGAGGTGCACTCAGAGCTCTGGGCTGGGGACAAGGTGGGAATCTGGCACAGCTTGGCCTCAATAGTCTTGGAAAGCTTTTCCAACCTTAATGACTCTATAATTAAGCTAAAAAATTAAACCAGCTGAATTTCTTAATGGAAATTATTTGCCCTTTCCCAATCACCTGGGCCCAAAGTCATCCATCCCCTTTTATCAACACTACAGCACAGCAGGGAGCAGAGCTCGTAGGGAGACCAGAATCAGCTCTGCAATTGTCTCCAACAATTATGAAAATTGGCCATTTCCATAGATTTTAAACTTCTCAGCATTCCCTGAAGATCTTCCCAAGAAATAAACCTTTTTATGTGATCAATTCATCCAACACAAACTAGAAATACAGATCTGTATTACACATATCTCCTGGTCCAGGCAGCTTTCCAAAATACCTTTGCCATGAATTTCAACTAATTAAGTCATTTCCAAGGTACAATATTGCCTGGAAGAAGAAGTTAATGAAATGAGTATATGATCCTTTAGCTAAGCTTCATAGTTTAGGAGAGAATTTGAACCTGTCATCGGGTCAGTCTGAAATTATTCATGTTTAAGGCTAAAATGATTCTGAATTAGCCTTAAGTTAATAATATGCTTGATAAAGGTTTTTGTGGAAGGAAACCCTAGGAAAACTCTTGTGGAATTTTTAGTTTAGCTTTTTCTTATGATGGAATTTCCCAGAGGAAAGACAAGCCATTCAAACAGTGCCTTTGATCTGCTAAATTTCATATAAAAATTTGTCATTAGCACTCACAAAAATTAATCTTTCTGCATCCAGAGTGATTTAAGCCATGCATGCTTATGAGATGTACATCTCCACACTATATATGATAAAAAGTGAATTTGATCAGCTCCACTCATCCTTCAGCAGCTCTGATCACTTCTGAAGGTACTCTGCCCTCACCAGTTCGTTTTCATCTGAACTATTTCTTATAATCCCCATCTTTGTGCTCCCAGCAGCTGCATAAGAACAAAGCCCTGCTCAAGAAACATTTCCTTGCAGGACATGTAATTATTAAATTGGGTTCTAATTACAGATCAGATATTACAGACACTTCTTTAGTGAGAAAATACCCAGAATGCCACGGAGAAATTCAATGCCTATTCTGAAGTTAAACTAAGACAATTTTAGTTTAAAAAGAGGAAAAAAAAGAAGATATTTAGGGCTCAACTCATGCCTCCTGTATGAATTACATATGATGATATTTCAGATGCTGCTAGGCATTATTGTACACAAATATTACTTCCTATTAAAACATCTAAAAACATATGTCACTTCTGTGTGGCAGCAGCAGCAGAAGAGCCGTGCAGTCGGCATTTGCTGTGGGAAGAGAAAGGAAAGGTGCCTCTGGATATGTTCTTTCTATAGAAAGACAGACATCAGCGTGCTGCCAAAGCCCTCCAGGAAAGCCTGAGCTCCAACAGGAGCACTCAGCTCCCAAAAAGCAGCTGGGAGCCAAGGGAAGATTAAAGAGATTAAAGCAACCAGCAAACGCTTGGTGCAGGCTCCAGCTGAACCTCAGCTCCGCAGCAGGGCCTTGGCAGCACCCTAAAACTGAGGGGACACACACCAAAGTGCAAAATTCAGCACTGTGTCAGCAAAGCAAAGGTTGGTAGCTGGAAAGGAGAGGCAATGTGGAGGTAAAAACCTGAGGTTTATCTCCAGAGCCCCTGGCAGGGGCCCAGCGCTCAGCAGGGGCAATGGCAGGGACAGGGACCACCCTCACCCCACAGTTGGCCATCCCACAGCCTCTCCCACAGGAAAAGTCCATCCCAAGTAACCCCAGCAAAGAGAGATCACCCAAAACACAAAGTTTTTGCAGTAACTCAGAATTTGGCTGGTGCAGCCAAGTGACACAAACTGGAACTGGGCCTTCCCCCATGGCCAAGGACGTCGCCCTCAGGACGTCGCCCTCAGGATGTCACAGAAGGCCTTGGCCATGGCTGGGGTCCCCAGAGTGGAGCATTCCCAGCTGCACCAGTCCCCCCAGCTGGGTGAGATGAGCTTCCACATATCCCAGATATCCCAGATTCCAGATGGGATTCTGGAATCCTAGGATGGGTCAGGCTGGAAGGGCCCACAGACAGTCGGTCACTGGTGTCGCCTCCCTGCTCCAGCAGGGCCATCCCAGAGCATGTGGCACAGGGTTGTGTCCAAAGGTGATGCCACCGTTTTAGCTTTTATATTTTTCACATTCTGTGCTGCTTTAGTGTGTGGGTCTCGGCTTCACATTTTGGGATGGTGAGCTGTGTGCACAGAGCAGGGAGACAAAACAATCCCTGCTCCAGCTGGGCACCAAGGACAAATGACCCAAATCTCAGCCCAGGAGCACAAACCCCGTGGGCTGGAGAGAGAAAAACAAGCAGGGTGGGACTGCCTGGGCTAAAGCTGCAATGGGACAATGAACTGCAAGGTGCAAATGGAGCAGAACTGATCCCAGGGACAGACCCCGGCAGCGCTCGTGCATTTTGGGGCCATTTTGGTTCATCTTGGGTGCAGCCCTGGCTGGGCTCTGGTGCTGCCCAAGGTGGATCCATGGAGGAGATCCTTTGGGTAAATCCCTGCTTCATTCTGGGACTCTGCCCAGCCTCTGCTCCAGGGCAGCCTGCACAAGGCATCAGAGGGGTCTGGAATATCCCAGTGAGGGACACTCCACACCCTCTCTGGCCAGTCTGTGCCAGTCACCCCCACAATAAAGATATTTTTCCTCATGTTCTGGTGGAATTCCCTGTGGAATTTCTGCCCATTGCCTCTCCTCCTACTGCTGCTGGGCCCCACGGAGCAGAGCCTGTCTTCAGGTTAAGGAGACTTTTGGGATCTGTTTTTCCCATCCAGCACGAAGGGAGTGGCTGTGGAAGCACCTTTCTAGCAGCTGAAATGTGAATCCTCCCTGTGAAATCCTTCCCTGGGAGATGAAGGGAGAGAGAGGATCCAGCCCATCTGATCTACCTCATCAGGCTCTGTCTGGGGTGGCTGGAGAAGGAAATGGGGTCAAAGCTGCCTCCAGCAGACCCTGCCCAGCATCCCAGAGTCCCTGACGATGGAAATGTGTGAGGAGAGCCAGAGCTGCAGTTAACAAGATTTTGCTGCCATCTTCTGATGAAAAGACATCACATGGGGAGAAATGCAGCTCCTGGGCAGCACCAACCATATCCCCTGTGCCCTGGAATGATCCCTTGGGAAACCTGGCTCCTTTGGCTCCCAGCAGCCTCCTGGGACCATTGGTATAAATTATTTAAATTCCTGCCCAATTTCCTGCTCCAAACTTCAGAAAACAACCCTGCGTATACTGTAGGACCTTCATCACTACTCAGCAGTTAAACACCATCAGATTGTACTTAATAGCAAATATTTTACCATTCCAAACCCCTCCATGTTTCAATTTCCAAAAACCAAAGGTTACATCAAAATTACAGCTTTAAATCAGAGGCACGAATGAATTTTCTTCCAACAGTTAATGGATTTTCTTCAAATTTTATTTTTAGAGAACAAAGTGAGTTAAATATTTCAGTCTCTTACTTCATGGAATATTTCCACATTGGCAGTTCTTGAAAATAAAAAAAGGGACTTTATATAACATGCAGAAAAATCAACCTAGCATTAAAATAAACTTCTTCTGAGGATAATGATGAACAGCCTACTTCTCTTTTGCATTACAGAGGCACAAGCCCTGCTCCTTTCTCAAAAGTACCACACACAACTTCAGCTAAAACACACAAACCAGTGAAACTGGAGCAAGAACAGTTCCCTTGCAGTGCCTTAAGCTGCAAAGTTTTTGCAGTAACTCAGAATTTGGGTTTTTCTCTGCCACAATGAAAACCAATCCATGAATTTCTGTTCTGTGCTGTTTATCCTCATTGCAGACAAACTGAAATATTCCTTTAAAAGCCTCTTTTCTGCTCATTGGAATGTCACAATAAAATCACTTCAGAATATGGAACTGAGCCATTTGAGGGGCTTTTCTCCCTGGAATCACAGAATGGTTTGGGTTGGAAGGACCTTAAAGCCCATCCATCCCACCCTTGCCATGGCAGGGACGCCTCCCACTGTCCCAGGGTGCTCCAAGCCCTGTCCAGCCTGGTCTTGGGCACTGCCAGGGATGCAGGGGCAGCCCCAGCTGCTCTGGGAATCCCATCCCAGCCAGGAATCCCCAATTCCCAATGTCCCACCCATCCCTGCCCTCTGGCACTGGGAGCCATTCCCTGTGCGCTGTCCCTCCATCCCTGTCCCCAGTCCCTCTCCAGCTCTCTCCCCTTCCTGCACTTCACTGCATGTGGAATAACCTTGTAGACACTCCAAAATTCTTAATATTATGGCTAAATATGCCATTAAATAGTACAATTTAAAAATCACCTGTTTGTATTCATTTTTTCCTTCACTATTCCTCAGCTTCAGTGGCCACCTACATTTACCCCAGGAGCAAACACTGGACAGAGCTGGCACAATTTCTCTAATCGTGGAAGAGAGTTATTGCACCTCAATTATAAATTTGGGCAGGAGAAAAACTCTGTCCCAGCCCCATTTCCTACCAGTCTTTGGAGAGGAGCAGTGCAAAGTGGGTGAGTGTCAGATTGAATCAATCCACAATGTTCTTTGGAAGTTGGCACAAATTCCAGGTGTATTTGAGTCCTGCACTTTGTGCCTACCAGGAACACGTCCAGTTTGTCCTGATTTCCTCACCAGATCCTCTCTAGGATGGACCAGGGATTTATCCCAAACTCAGATAACCTCTCATGGAATAAATCCTCAATTTCTCTTCAGCAATGAGCTCCACAGCATCAGACTAAATTTAAATGATGGCAATAATCAGAAATCCATAATATCCCATGATTATTGCCGAGCTTTGTTTACTTCTACAAACCTAATGCCATCTGATTAAATTTCACCATGTTTGCACATCACACCCTGGAGTTCCTCAAACAACAGAAAATGAGATTGACTCTTCAACAGAAAGTGATAATGGGATGCAAATCCATCCATTCCCAATGTAGCAGATTGCACTGTTTGTCATGGATGTGGATCTCCAACACTGGCACCAAACACGTCCTTAACTGGCTCACAGCTCGTCCAAAGAGCTTTCATTTAATATATTTATCCTCATGCATAATTGATTGAGATTTCTTGCATAATTGTGCCTTTTTTTATGAGTTTAATGGTTTTAGTTCATCAGTTGGGAATGGTGTGGGAATTGAGGCAGGAAAAGTCACGACCACACAGACACGGAATTGACTGCCAAAAAATCCATGTTCAGCAGAAGAGATTCACTTTCCATGAATTATGTTCATTTTTAACCAATCTGCTGAGAAAGGTCACATCCAGAACATGGATCAGAATTCAAAAATAAAATATTTCTATTCAACTTCTCTCTTCCTGCTGCCTTTCAGGAACACAAATAATCAACAATACCAGAGTGTCCTCCTTAGGGACCATTCTCCTTATCCTTGATCAAACAGCTCTTAAGCTGAGTTTTCCATCACAGGGTATTTCAATCTCTGCCTGTGCTGCCTTAAAGTACACAAAAACTTCTGTCTAGGCTTCCAAAGAAGCCTAAATCAAGATTCACTGAATAACACAAAGCTGATCAAATCTCCTGCAGTGAATAAATGAGAAGCAGAAATGTTTGCTTCATTTTCTGGAATAAAGCATGGAAAGAAATCTGTTGGGCTGGAAAAGGCCCAATCCCACAGCTCTGTCCCTAAACCATCCCTTTTCCTGTGATGCCTTCAGAGTTAGAATCCTGGTGGAAAATTCCATGACATCCAAATCCATCCCTGTTTAGGATTCCTGTGGTCTTAAATCACCCTAAACACATATTATGATAAATTAGGACTCCCCTAACAGTGCTGAACTATACCAAACACAACAATATTTCTCCTAAACTCACAACTGGCTACTAGAGCCTCAAAATCCAAACCTGTTTTCCTTTTTTTCCCCCCTAAGTTCAGAAATAGAGGCCTTTCCTAAAATTGCAGTGATACCGCCAGAGTGATGATATCACAGTGAAGGAAAACAAGGGACAGAATAAACAGCAGCCAGAGGCTAAAGCAGAATTTTTCATGACTATTCAATGCTGGGCTGTAGAATTATCCCCTCACATAGAGGATTCATGATTTCAGGCAGAAATTCAGGTAATTATGGTTATAGAGAACACTGAGTCTATTGAAAGTTTATAAAAATGGCAAATCTTGGGAGAAATCACCTTGGTGACTCACAGAAATGTGTGCATTTATCAACACCACGTTCAGAGGTTACCAAAATGTTCTTATTTGCCCAATTTCCTCTCTATTTTCCTTTTATCCATGAGGATCATCATATCCCATTCATTGAGTCAGGGAGTGAATTTAGTCAGGTGAATTTAGTTCACCTGATGTATATTTTGCTGAAGTTTTGAGCACAAAAGCTCCTTTTTTCATATTAAAAAATTATTAATGCATAGGAAATATGATGATCTTCTAATAGCACAGTTAATTACTGATATTTTTTCCTACTAGTGAAATGCCATTAATGCCTCCCAACAATGAGCTCAGAGAAATATTAGGAGACATTTTTAGATGTCTTGTCCAGAATGTTGTGAAGATAATGATAAATAGACATTCTCAAGTGTGGAAAAGATAAAAATCTCTTAGTCCTTACTGTTTAGTCCTTAACTATAAGGAGAAAACAAACTCCTAATGGATTTTGACAGATAATGAAGCTGCAGGGATGAAAAAAACAAAGTGTGCTGGTTGTCTTTGATGTATTGTTTCTTGAGGTGGTACCACAGCCTAATTTTGCTGCTAAAATTCCTCCCTGATAAATCACTCGGTCGTGACATTTAAATGAAGGCAAAAAGAAGAGGCTTAAAATTAAGAAGTCTTTATGAATATGTTGTTGCAGTGGATAAATGGATTTATAGCAACAGCACAAAGATCAATAATTCTATTAAAATGGAAAAGTGATTTTCTCCTTCACCCCACAGCCAGTGGGATGCAAGTTACTCTGAAAATAGATAAATGGGATAAATTGAAAAAATATCAGAATTAGGGCACTAAAAGTGGGAGTATTTGGGGTTTGGACACTTTTAATGAGTGCAGCAGTTACTTCTTAGAGTATCAGCAATCCAGCTAAAACAAAGTTGGGGTTTTGCTGTCTGATGTTAAATCAATTCCCAAGAACAGGAATGAAAATGAAACCAGCTCCTCCATGGAGCTGCTTCGACCCAGAGCAGCCAAAATCAATGGGAGGAAGGTTTGGAGCTGTGCCACAGCCCAGCTCCCCACACCACAAACCACATCCAGACAATCCAGGGGCACAGGAAAAGTCTGTGTTCCCTGCTCTGAGGAGCCACTGGAGTGACACATCCCCAAAACCACTGGAGCCACTGGGGGAAAATGGGAATTAAATTGATAGAATTGGTCACACACTGACTTAAATTTGTGGGGTTTTCTCCTCTGGCTTCTGGCTGGGCTGTGGAGCCAAGGGCTGGATATAGGCCCATGAAACGTGGGCATTCATTTCAGTGCCAAAATTGTAGAGAAGGACACTCAGCCCATGGGATGAGGGGTGTGGGGGATGTTCCTGCCCTCCACCCAAGCTGGTCCATCCCCCTGTGAGAGCTTTGGAAGAGCCTCTCTGCTTAAATGTGGCTCCGGGGGACATGGAAGTCAAATCTTTATCCCAACCTGGCTTATTGTCCTGCTTCCCACCCCTGTGGATAACACCTGGTCCTGCAGTGGAAGTTCTAACCCAATGAAACCATAGAAACAATTTAAAAATTAAAACTTCCCCTCTGAACCTGAGCAGAGCAGCAGATGACTGTGTAGTGGGGGTAAATTCATTTTCCTGAGTGAACTTCCAGAAAAATAATCATTTCTTTCCCTGTTTTACAGCTCTGATTGCCACAGGGCTCCTTCTCCTGGCTCTCCCTGTCTCTACATCTCCCATCTCAAAGTCCTTTCCCACTTTCTCCACCCGGAGTTTCCCAATAAGTCCCTTCTCCATCACAGTTCCACTTCACAAGGGTTTGAAGTGACAGGACATGGGGGGTGGCCTTAAACTGCCAGAGGGCAGGGCTAGATGGGGTTTTGGGAAGAAATTCCTGCCTGGGAGGGTGATGAGGACTGGCACAGGCTGCAGCCAGCAAGGGTCACCCCTGAGAGCATCATCCAACTGCTTCTGCTGTGACAAAATAAACTTCAACTAGACCTACATTTATTTCTTATCCACCTCACAGCTAAAAATCCTGATCCAGGAAAGTCCATAAATAAGTTTCCCCTAAGTACAAAGGAGCCTGTTCCTTTCCGTGAGGTCACCCAGGTGTTGAATAATCAGATATTTGGTCCTTGCAGAAGGGATGTGAAAGCCTCCAGGACAAACAGGAGCCCTGAGGGAGCCCTGCACCCACATGAACACGATATTTATCTGTACCTGCTGCCTCAAGAAGCTCAGTCACACACAAATAATCAGAGCTAGGGCAGTGTTGAGAGGAGACAACTGCTTTTAACCAGCACAGAGCTGCTAGAAAAATACTTTCTGCAACAGTTTTCTTCATTTTTCCTGCTGATAAATTCTCTGGGCAGCAACTTTCACCATTTTTCCTGCAATCAAGCACATCACTTTCCTTTCTATTTTAATTTTTGATAATGAAAAGCAGAATCTTTTGTATTATTTAAGTCCTCAGCCTAACCCTGGCTTTCAGAGAAGTCTGATTTTTGTGTCTGAAGCTCCCAGCCCCATCCACTTGTGCCACCAGTGGAAATCTGAAAGGGAAAGTTCAGCTGCTGACGATCCAGATTAAAATGGTTCCCTCCATTTGAAAGGATGTGGAATTTTCTCCTAGATTGAGTTTGACACTGTATCACTAAAGTGAATATAATTCACTGTGATCTCCTTACCATTTAGAACCAATGGCCCATTCATGTGTAAATGCACAGTTAAAGGGGGAAAAAAAGTACAGCAAAGACAGACCATAATGTCATCTGTACCCAAGCAATCACTTCCATTGTGGTCCTGGGATAAAAGGAGAGGTAAA
Source organism: Ammospiza caudacuta (assembly GCF_027887145.1). Classification (NCBI taxonomy): domain Eukaryota; kingdom Metazoa; phylum Chordata; class Aves; order Passeriformes; family Passerellidae; genus Ammospiza; species Ammospiza caudacuta. The sequence goes on from NC_080603.1 coordinate 25,844,672, forward strand.
TATTAAACAGAAAAAGGATTGTGGTTTCACAGGCACTCAACAATGTCCATTTTAGAGCAAAATCCACTCACTCACTGTATTTCTGCTTTAGTCTACAGACTTAGAAATTAAATTCTGTATAATATTGAATCCCACCTACTCTGCAGGCAGAAATTAAACATCCCTGCAGGCAATAATAACCCTGGATAATTTCCCACAAAAAGATCCCAGAGCAGGAACCCTTAGATGGGAGTGTGACCACCACAGTGAAACAGCATCCTCAGCTGTGGATTCCAGGTGTGCTCTGAACACCAGGGCATGGAAAATGCCTGAAAGATAATTCCTTCTCTATTCACTAAGCCAGAAGCCAAGCCTGGGGTTAAGTGAGTCCTACAGCACTGAGGGAGTAAGGAGTAACTGATATAAAGAGTATTTTTAGATTGATAAAGTAGGAAAATAAAAATGAAGGCCAGCCCTCAAATGAAATAATCATCAGGGCACAAATAAGGGGAACTACCATCTCAGAGACAAAGGCAGAAGCCTTCCCTCTGCCATGATTTTCATGGAAAAGTCCCTGATTTTTAGACACCAGGTCCACAGGTTTTTACACACCACACTTTCAACCCTCAGCGCTCCTGGCTGAGAACCCTGAGGCTCTTCCTGCAGTGCAAAACCTTCCACAGCATTGCACTGGTTTGAAAAGTAAAATAGAAATTAATAAATAAGCAGAGGAATCACTAAAATGGGCTGTAAATAATCTTTCCCTTTCTTCAGTGGTCTTTAGGTAAGGGCCCAATCCTGCAAGTCCTTCCCAAACTGAGGAACTCAGGAAGGGGCTGGGTAAAAAATTCCATAGGATTTTTTACTAGGGAAAAAAAACAGTCTGAGCTCATCTCATTTCCAATCTCTCCCTTTCTGTCACCATTTCTAATCTAGATCTGATTTTATGGAAAAAACTG